>NC_138371.1:122332158-122358879 GCF_054177405.1 Leptonychotes weddellii | reverse complement strand
ACTCTTGGCCCTGCCCTCCCTTGGCTCAACTCAGAGGGACAGTGGGGTGGCTTCCATTTAGGCATGGTTCTTGTCTGGGTCCTAAATTTTTATGATAGTATATCAATTTTCCCCCCAGATTGACTGATTTTTAAAACATATGGTTTTGTATTAAAGTTGTAACATTGGCGAGCTGCATTCCAGATATTTGTCAGAGGGTATAATTTCTAGCATACTGCTGCAAGTTATAAAGATATCAAAAGCCCTGCTGAGAAAAATAATATTCATAGAGGATTGTGTGTCTTTCCATACTCTAAGGTCAACGGTTTCCCAGATTTTTCTATTTCACAGACCAGTTTGAAAAAATATGATGACGGTTACTGACATAGGTTGCTAACTTCTTTTTTTTTTTTTTAAGATTTTATTTATTTATTCATGAGAGACAGAGAGAGAGGCAGAGGGAGAAGCAGGCTCTCAAGGAGAAGGGAGCCCGATGCGGAACTCGATCTCAGGACCCTGGGATCATGACCTGAGCCGAAGGCAGACGCTTAACCATCTGAGCCACCCAGGCGCCCAGGTTGCTAACTTCTTTTACCAAATAAAGATATCTTTTAAATTGAGGTTTTACAGTAATTTAGTGCTATGGAAAATTCACTAATCACTGCACTGTTTTTCACTTTCATCATAAACCCATGGAAATGTCATCACTGACTGCCAGACTGGTACCTGAGAACAACTAGATAATTTATAACTTATCCTTAGATGAAACCAGATCACCAGTGACTTCACACCTGGGATGCATCACTGTGGGTATCTGCAAAAGTGCCTCTACTGAATTGCGCTTTAATATAATGCCCTTGGCTAAATAAAGAGTATTATTAAAAGGGTTCCTTTGAAGCATTTCACTTCATTTAGTTCAAAGATGTTGCAAAGACATTACTGTTTACATTATTCAATGACTTCTTTTGGAAGACCTACTGAAGAAATCTCACTCTGGTCTCAATGACAGAAGTACTTGGACTTGTCTAAGCAATGGATTGATTTTTTAATCTTCTATATTTTTGGACTTATTTTACTTCATTTCACACATCCTGCTAGAAGATTTAATTCAAATACATGGCTCACCTCTGCAAGCACACAGAATTTCAAGAAATGTAATTTGCGTGTTCACCTTGCTCCATGTTCCTTTTGCCACATATATATATATATATATTTTTTACCCCTTTGATATTGTGTACTATATATTTGTTTGTAAGCCATCCTAAATCCTTCCAGAGCTAGAAGGGATATACTTAAGTACATAAATTAGTCAATGGAGGCCCACCTGCAACCTAGATAGAGCTTCACAAGAACCTCTCGCTGCCCAGGGGGCCCGGTAACATATCCAGAACTTGTCTGCACAGATTTCTCAGTGCTGACTGGACAGAAATTCTATATATGTAGGCCATTAAGATGCCAACAGCTGGAGTGCTTGGGTGGCTCATTTGGTTAGGCATCTGCTTTTGGCTCAGGTCATGATCCCAGGGTCCTGGGATCGAGCCCCGTGTTGGGTCAGGCTCCCTGCTCAGCAGGGAGTCTGCTTCTTCCTCTATCTCTGCCTCTCCCCCATGCTTGTGCTCTGTCTCTTGCTCTCTCTTGAATAAATAAATAAAATATTTTTTAAAAAATGCTAATAGCTGACACTGACCTGATTGTTGTCCTGCTCTGTATTTTAACAGGAACCATTAAGACTTACCTTCTGTGAGTGACGTGGGAATTTCAAGCGCTGTAGAAAATTTCGCCAGCAGGGAAATGCTTGGGAAAGAAGGGACTGCACATAAGTGTTTGTCCAACTGCAGAGCCCAATGTATTAGGGGGTTATAAAATTAGGGTTGTGACTAACAGTTTTTTAAATAAAAAATTTTAAAGTTTTATGGTAACTTAGTTTTCAGGAAAATAAACAGAGCCAACAGAGTGTATGTGTGCATGCGTGCATGCACACACACAGAGGTGTGGGGGGAGGGGGGGGAATTTATTTTAAGGAATTTATGGAGGCTTGGTAAATCCAAAATTTGTGGGCAGGCTGGAGATCCAGAGAAAAGCTGATGTTGCAGTTTGAGTCCAAAGACCGACTGCTGGCAGAATTTCCTTTTCGGGGTAGAAAGTCATTCTTCATTCTATTAATGTTTTCAGCTGATTGGATGAGCCCCACCCAAAGGGGAGGGCAGTCTGCTTTACTCTAAGTCCACCAACTTAAATCTTAATCTCATCCAAAAATATTCTCACTGAAAACACCTAGAATAATGTTGGACCAAATGTCTGGTCACTGTGGCCCAATCAAGTTGACACATAAAATTAACCATTGTATGTACCTTAGTTCAGATTCACAGATCCAAAAGAAAATAGCAGGTTTTGCCTAAACTACACAAGTTATTGCAGCCATCAAGACCAGATTCTAAATGAGCTGTACCAATGGTGTGCGGGAGCCAGCCCCTACCGGCTCTTCTGTTGTTTAATTTTTTATTTAAATCTAATTTAATTAACATATACTCTATTATTAGTTCCAGAGCTAGACTTCAGTGATTCATCAGTTGCACACAGCACCCAGTGCTCATTACTTCGAGTGCCCTCCTTAATGCCCATCTCCCATTTACCCCATCCCCCCACCAACCTCCCCTCCAGCAACCCTCAGTTTGTTCCCTATAGTTAAGAGCCAACTGGCTCTTGATTGCCGATTGTGCCCTTGTCTTCCCAAGTCAGAATTTGGTGACATCACATTGGTAGCCTGAAATCAGTCATGGGGGAGTGTTTACACCACAGAGATACTATAAACTAGGGGGATCCCCCCCTAAATTGCTGGCTTCCTACCATGCCACTGGATGTGTCGGCTTTTTTTTTTTTTTAAAGATTTTATTTATTTATTTGACACAGAGAGAGACACAGCGAGAAAGGGAACACAAGCAGGGGGAGTGGGAGAGGGAGAAGCAGGCCTCCCGCGGAGCAGGGAGCCCGATGCGGGGCTCGATCCCAGGACCCTGGGATCATGACCTGAGCCGAAGGCAGACACTTAACCGACTGAGCCACCCAGGTGCCCCTGGATGTGTCAGCTTTTTAACGATGTGTTAAGAAGTTTGTAATTTGGTTTAGCAGGTATGATATCAAGTCCAAACATGCAATATTTCAGATTTTAATAACAAAAATAAAGAATAGTTCTAAAACATACACAGGTTTTTCCTAGTCACACTTTCAACTGACAGAACAAATAGTAACCAATACTGTCAATTGATAGTGGCTCATAATGCTGACTTTCCAATACCTAAATAAGTTGATTCATATAAAGTAAGCAAATGTACCGCTCATTTTGCTTAAAAAAGAATTGTTAAATTACTTTAAGAATGTAATCAGCAAGATCCAATCTATGGGGAACTGTATAGGACATGCAATCAGTTTCTTAAGGAAATATATTAAGAAGGAGAGAGAGAGAACCTAAAGGTTAGAGCAGAGCTTCTCAAACTTCAGGATATATCAGAATCACCTAGAAGGCAGTTTGTGAAGTCCCATCCCCAGGGTTTCTGATTCAAGGAGCCTCGGCAATGCCAGAGAAATTGCATTTCTTTTTTTTTTTTTCTTTTTAAGATTTTATTTATTAAGTAGACAGAGAGAGCGAGAGAGCACAAGCAGGGGGAGCAGTAGAGGGAGAGGGAGAAGCAGGCTCCCCGCCGAGCAGGGAGCCCCATGCGGGGCTTGATCCCAGGACACTGGGATCATGACCTGAGCCGAAGGCAGATGCTTAACCATCTGAGCCACCCAGACGCCCCGAGAAATTGCATTTCTAAGAAAAGCCCAGGTGATATTGATGCTGCTGGTCTGGGGACCATACTTTGAGAACCACTGGATTAGAGACTTACGGCACAAATTTACAAACTGCAATATATGGACCTTATTTGAATCCTAAACCAATCTTATGAAAAAAAGTTAGATAATTAAAAACATTTGACTGCTGATTATCTGCTGCTATTAAGAAATTATTGTTGTCTTTTTTTGAGGTGTGGTAATTGTATTCTGGCTGTATTTTTATTAAAAGGTATTTGTATTTCAGAAATATATAGTAAAACATTACAAATGAAAAGGATATGATGTCTGCAATTTATTGCAAAATAGTCTGTGGGGTGGTGGTGAGTAGTAGGGGATCCTGCAGAGGAAACAAGGTTGGCCAGAGTGATCATTGTTAAATATGGGTGATGGGCACATGGGACCTTATCATGCTATTCTCCCTGCTTTTGGGTACTCCATAATAAAGAGTTTAAAAAAGAAAGAATTGGACTCGTATCCTTTTAAATGTCCCTTTCACTTCTGTAAAAACAAGTTATCTTTTTAAATCATTTCTCATTATAAAAAGAAAGGCAAGGGTGTCATTCATAAAAAGGGCAAAGCTTTCATTAATTATTTTTTAACCAGAAAAGACTAAATTCAATGTACTCCCGTTATAACTCAAGGATACAGAATAGTTACTGCACTTCCCTCGGCTGGAATGCGTTTGGGGGCATCCTCTGCCCGGTGCAGACTTCGCCTTTCCCCTGCTCTTCTCTTTGCTTCACAGCAAATCTGTCCTACTCCATGATAACACCCAGGAGCCAAACAGAGCCGGGAGCTTGCTACCCATCAATTCTCAAAGGCTAGGAGAGGGGAGGGCCCAAATTTTGATGCTTCCTCCTGCTATGAGATCACAGCTGGGATTTGGTCAGTTACAATACCTACCAATTTTATTACAAATACTCAGAAGAAAAAAAGGAATGGAAAGACATAATGAGAAGAAATTTTATCTAAATAGACAGTGGCTTTTCTTTGTATGAGTATGTTTCTTCTTTCCCCAGAGGTAACCACTGAGAGCTGCATTTTAGAACTAGAAGAAACCCTTAGAATCTCTGTAATCTATCCTCTCCATTTAATAAATGAGGACACTGATAGCCAGTTAAGTCACAGAAATTAGCCAGAGTGAAAAAACTAGCTATTGGCAGAGACCTACCTGCATTTAAAGAGCTTTTTGGCTAAGTGAAAGCAAAGAAGGAAGGAAGATTGGACTCACAGAATAGCTGTGTGTTAGCTAAGCATCCATAGAGTGAAATTTTTAAATGAAATTCTATGTACCTGTTGATTTTTGTTCCAAAATCGGAAATAGAGTTGGGGGTGTAGTCTATGAATGAATTCAGTTGAACATACTTGATAATTTAAACATTTAAAGAGGGAGTGTTGTTACTACTACATACAGCGCTCAAAACAATGGCGCTCATGACACTTTTCAGCCAACAATTGCCCACATCTTGGAGCACTGTGCACTAGAGGCTTTAAATGTACCATTCCTCATGCGACACTTGGTCCCCATGCCAACTCTGCAAAGTCAGTCTTACTATTCTCACAGTGTAGGTGTGGAAACAGAGGCTCAGAGAAGTTAGTAAGTTGCCCAAGCTCATCTAGAGGGGTGGATCTAAGCTATCTTTCCCAGCTCTTGTTGCCAGTCCCTTTCCTAAGACCACTGTTCTTAGGGAAGTTCCACAGGTTGTGTCTGCAAAGGAGCCCTAAGCTGGGGCGGGGGGGGGAGTTGGTGACAGAAAGTGAAGACGGAAATGCAACCCAGGCTCTGTCTGAAGAAGGCATGCTTTTTAAAATCCACACAAAGGCCACCTGGGTGGCTCAGTCGGTTAAGCATTTGCCTTCAGCTCAGTTCATGATCCCAGTGTCCTGGGATCGAGCCCCTGCATCGGGCTCCCTGCTCGGCAGGAAGCCTGCTTCTCCCTCTACTCCTCCCCCCTGCTTGTGCTCTCCCTTTCATGCTCTCTCTCTGTGTGTCTCTCTCAAATGAATAAATAAAATCTTAAATAAAATAATAAAATAAAATAAAATCCACACAAAAGCCAATCCTTTTCCAGCCAGTTCCCATGCTTTGGGAATCCTTACTCCTTACTCCAAATCCTTACTCCAAAGAGCCAAAGTTCCTGGAATTTCTCCCTTGTGTCTAAGGGAACCAGAACCATCATAGTGCATTTGGCCGGGGCTGGAGTGGGAATGTGAATTAACTGCAAGTGGGCACCAGGGATCTTTATGGGGTGATGGAGTATTCTAAAACTGGATTGTGGTGATGGGTGCACAACTGTATACATTTACTAAAAATAATCAAACTGTTCATTTGTGGTGAGTGAATTTTATGTATGTAAATTGTATTTCAATAGTGCTGATTTGTTTGTTTGTTTGTTTTTTAATGTCGTGATCTGATTGGAAATCCCTTAAGCTGGAGTCACTCTAAAAAGTCACTCAATAAAGATTAAAAAAAAAAAATGCCCAAGAATGAATAGTGTCTTGCTACAATTAGATCATTCCATGGGATCTAGAAATTTAAAGATCAGGGCAGGCTTTGTGGGCCCAGGAGACCTGCGCTGTCCCTCAGAGCCCTGTCTTCAGATGGACACCGACCTAGGGTTAATGATATGCGGTTACCATCCATCTTGAAACACTTAATGATTTTATCTTTGACTTGTGTTTTGTATGTGGAGGGGATGGCGTGGCATGCGTGTGAGCAGAGAAGATGCATGCAACGTGTGTGTCCAGAGTTCCTTGCCCCCCCATTGGCACAGAGCATGCAGCACTCCTGACCTCCGTGAGCACAGAATTTCAGAGTGTGGGAGTTCACTGCAATTCGTGGGAGTTCAGCAAGGCTCCGAGGGAGAATGAGGCAAGCCTGTTACTTCTACAATAGGTAGAGGGAAGGGAAATTGCAGCCCCCAAGAGGCCTGTTTGAAACAGAACTTGCTTCCAAAGCAGAAAGAAGGCAATCGCATTCTAAGAAGTGGGAACAACCAAGAAACCCTGTCATATCCTTTCTGACTTGCATTAATTCGTTCCTTCCCTGTGTGAGCCAAGCTCTTCTGCTGAATAAAGGAAAGAGAGAGCAATCCCTAGTTCCTCTTCCTTGAAGTCCTTTTTTACCCGTCAGGAACTGAAGGTAAAGAGAGTTGACAGAATGTAAGCATACCAGCAAGTGAAATGAAAACGGTGGGGTTAGTCCTGTGCGGTGTTTCCACTATTCTAATGAAATACATACACACGTGAGAGCTACAAAATATACTAATCGTGTATCAGTGATTGCACACAAGGTAAACGCTCTTATATTTGCACTTGGAACTGACATTGCAAAATATAAAGATGAATGGTAAAATTCATACTGATAATTTCACATTTTAGTGTTTCTTTACTTAGAATGGCATTAAAGTAAGTGGCAAATTAAAAAAAACACCACAACAAGCTGAAACTCCGTGGAAGAAAGAAACACCTGTTAGGTTAGAGCACCTTACTGCACTCTTTTCCTGCCTTTTTGAACAAGGCATCCCCATTTTCATTTCACATGGGGCCTCACAAATTCTGAAGCCAGCCATATGAAAAATAATTGCTCGACCTCCCCATTTTATGTATGAAAAAATTGGAAGGAAGAGATTGTGTGACTGGCCCAAGGTCACATTTAGAGCAGACCTGGTTCCATAGCCCAGGGCCACAACTCCCAGGCCAGGGCGCTTTTTCTTGCAGCTGTCAGGGAAAAAAAAAAATTAGTTGGCTTAAAACTGGGGATTTCTATATAGTATTTCAATCCAGCAAGTTCAAAGAATGCCCGAATTAGACACATTTGCTTCAAATGGATCTCAGAGGCTTTGAAGATGGCCTTGTGGCATTTTGTTTAAAGCAAGTAAGCGTATTTTCTGAGCCTTGAATTTCTCCCTGTCACTAAAGAGCTTAAATAGATTATAAGTACAGCATAGAGAGTATCCGTGGCAAACCATTAAGGCTAAATGTCTATTTGTAAAGCCGGCTGGTTTCCAGTTAAAAGTTTTTAAAAAAGAAAAATGCATATGCTGCATTTAAATGTGGACAGAGGAGGGCATAGGCCCTTCCCCCTGGAGTATTTAAAGGTGGGTGCCCACCGGGGATATAAATATCAGATGACTACACCGGACAGCAAGAGACAAAAGACTTGCTTCTCCTTTGATGTGAGTCAGAGACAGAGAAGAGAATACGACCTGCCCTCTACTTTTTGAATTCAACAGGAGTAATTATAGGAAGCAAGCTCTTAACCATCTTTAGACTAAACTTTATGTAGAATTGCTAGATGTGATATGGAAAAATAAATAAAATAAAAACCCAAATCCATCTAGTTTGAGTTAAAAAGAATCTCCTTGGTTCAAGATGTGTTGCTGATCAAATCTCCATGTAGCCTTTAACGCTTCGAGTCCCATTCCAATGGGGTTTGTTCGCCACTCAGACTCTAGTTTCTCTTTTCTTCTCTCCCCTTTCCCTCTCAGTGTCACAGAACTCATTTTCAGCTCCTACAAAGTGGCAGGGAAAGTAAACACTGAGGGTCACAGTCTGGGATTGGAAGAGGGAAGTGACAGTCATAATGACCACAGCTAATCTTTACTGAGCGCCTGCTATTTGCTGGGCTCTGCACCAAGAGCTTACAGTCATTATCTTAGTGAATCTACACAACAGTTCTACAGGGTAGGATTATATAATTTTAAGACGAGGATACAAAACCACAGAGAGATAAGTAACTTGCCCTCTAGGTCACACCAAATCTGAAATCCAAAGCCAAGATGACATCAGTTAAGATACTGAGATGTCTGTGCATTTATTTTCCCCTTGATCCCCACCTCCTATCTTCTTATTGTCCCCCCTACCACATTGCCCATCATGATAGCATCCTGATGCTGAGGTGCTCTTCGTCCAGGTGCGCAAGTATGGATAGTGATATACAGAAAGCAATTTACCCAAGGTCACCCCAGGCCAAGGTTTTTGTGGGCATTAGAGAAAAGCACCCTCCTCTGAGCTGACACAGAACGGGCTGAACTGACTCTTGCTCTGCTGAACCTCCTTAGTCAGGGCACGACCTCCACAGTGTACAGGGAGGCCCTGAGCTTGCCCCCATCGTTCTGATGGGTGGTCATTTGAATGTCCAGTCATTTTGAATGACAGTGACATGATTACACTTCATGTGAATACACATGGACTCTCCTATGTTCCAGGGAGGACAAACATATCCTCAAAAGGAAATAGAAGGTTATTCAACAAATTGGTAGCCTTCTTTCTGCAGTCCTTTCTCTGAGCTCTAGCTCCCAGGAGATTGTCTGAATAAAGCCTGGGGAGTTGGGTGTTGTTGAAAAGACTCATTAAACTCAATAGCACTTAATAGGCAGACATTCAGGGGAAAGCTCCACGTGTCCTGTATACTAGAGCTCCTGCGAGCAGGCACAGAGCACAGCCATTAGGGAAATAAATCAAATCAATAACAGTTTGTCTGAACACAATTCAAGCCAGTGGGTAAAGATAAGAAGTAGTTCTCCTTTCAAAACAATGGCCTCATGATGACTCTCCTTCCATCTAACCAGAAACTATGATGCATTCAACTTGTCAGCATCTCCACATAGCCATTAATGTAGAATACTGAGGCATTACCTTTGTTGTGGGAGAAGTCCTCATTACTGAGTCTCTAGAAATTACAGCAGGGAATCAGACCTTTTGTTTCATTGATAGGACAAAAAAAAAAAGAAAAGAAAAGAAAAAAGAACCTAGTCATTTGATATGGCTCAGAATTCTAACATTTCCAAATAGGTACAATATACATTTTCATTTCAAAGGCAGATTGTCAAGATTCATTATATTAAATTATATTAGAATCTTGATTTTTCAAGAAATATTAAATCAAGGTATGCTATCATGCCATGAAAATTTGGCTGAGTGAAAAATCAGCACTCCAGATCCACCGCGGCCTTTAGTAAGTTTCCTACCCGAATTGTCTTTATCAAACCAGCTCTGGGAGGCTGAGTTTTAGGGGCCCACCTAATGACAATGGCTGCCATTTTGAATGACGTGAACTTGGACCATGGGCCTCAAATCAGAAAAGACTCCAGTGAACTCTCAGTCTTGCTGGTCTTCAGTAACAGGATAATAGAACTATAATTTAGTTTGAAGTGTGTATGGGGAGAATCCATGGCGGGAATCCGAGCCTCAGAGAATGCAAAGTCAACCCTGCTACTAATAGGAAGTCACCTCTGTGGCAGCAAATCCTCTGAAATAGCAAGTTTCTTTCAGGAGATACTGTGCTAAGATTAGAGGAAAAACGTTTGTAAGAAAAGGAAGCAAATGTCAAACAGATAGCAGATTTATTTTCAGGATTATGTAAAGCACAAAAATGAAAGGACTTCCACTGCGCGGTGTTGTCATGGTTACCTGATCTCTTATCAAAAAGAAGAATCAAGCAGAGAAGGGAAACCTAGAAGGGGCAGTAACCAAAGAGGCCTGCACAGCCACAAGGCCTTTTCATCCAGCTGAGCTTGTTTACGAGGGTATAAAATAGGGGATGACATTTTGCTGCTCTAGATAATTTTTAAAGGATCTTATTTTGCTATGCAGAAGAAGGTTTGCGTTCTGCTATGCTTTCACAAACATGAAAACACGATAGTTAAAACATCATCGTTCACAAAGATTTCTAAATGAACAGGGAAAATAACATATCTTTAAAATCTCCTCTCAGTGCACCTCCCCCCAACAAATCCTTTCCTGAGCTGCAACATGAGACTATAGGTTGAGTCATTTTCTTGAGAAAGCTGCATTCTTCTCTTCCAAAATATTTTAGAGGATTTTATTTGGAGGTCATCAGTTTAAAAAAGAAACTGGCAAATTATTTTTAGAGATTAAAAAGAAAATCCCTTTGGTGTCTGCTTCATAGTTAGCATAGAACGCTAATAGTATAAATAGCCTAGAGTGCTAGGAACAATTTCCCACCAGCTCCACCTGCCTCTGTAAATGCCTAACCCTCACAAACCCTTGTCCTGGAAAAACAGAGACTGCAGATTGCTTTCAAATCACAGTCCAGTCCTCAACACACCCAGCAACAGCTTGCAAAGTGCCCTTACCTGCAATGACAGGTAGTTGGAATGTGCATAGGAGATTCAGCAGAGAAGAACAAGAAATTTGACCCGTGTTTATTCCATCTACTTGAAGAAGGCGCGCAAAGCAGTAAAAGTTAGCGTCTCTTTAACAGCTCAACCTTCGAACTGATCCCATTTGTCATTTCCCCCAGTAGAAAGACACGAAGCACAACGGACTAAACCTTGCATAGGGGGCAAAGAAGCCTGGGATCCGTGGTCACTTTGACTTCTCTGGCAAAGAAATGACAGGAATCAACCTTCATCGAGGTCCTATTGTGAGCTGGATATTGTACGAGGCGCTACATATGTAATATGTTATGAAATGCAAAGAGCATTCCTGTGGAATAGTGTCCTCCTTTAAATGAGGGCGCTAAGGCTCAGCCAAAATAGGGAACCTGCTCTAAGTCACAGGGAGCGTACTTCTAAACTCGCTTGTTACGCGGGCCAACACCAGACAGGCCAGGGCACTGAGAGCTTCTCCCCCAGATTAGTTCCACTCCCTCTGAAAAGCTTTGGAAATGTGTACAATTTATTTTGCACTCTATATTGACATGCAGATTGTTTTAAGCTATTTATATTTCTTTTATACGATAGTTTGGATCCCAAGTTTATTTTTTACTCTGTGTATAGTTACGTTACATTATCTGAACATTTCATTTCAGAATAGGAAAGAAGCATCTCAAAATATGTGTTTATAAATATAAAGGGAGGCTTTGAGTCTGAGAAGCCTGAAAAGCACTACACTAACCCCTTACGCCCAGGTTAATGGAGAGTCGATTCTTATTTTTCTCTAAAATTTGGGACACAGAAGCATTTCTCAAGTCTAAAGTGAAGTTATTATTATTGGAGTACAACTGTAAAGTTTCTTAAAATAAACTAGATGTATTTCCAAACAGTCAGTGACAGGGGAGAGGAAAGGAAAATCCAAATTCATTTGTAAGGATAAGTTTCCTTTTCGCTGGAAAGTCCATGGTGTTTACATTAACTACTTACATCTCAAATGCTTCTTTAGGGTCAGGTACCAAGCCTAGGAGCAAGAGGGCAGACTGCTCAGGCAAGTGGTCATTACAGTCCTGGTGTAATGCGTGAGCTGGAGATAAGGGATGATTTCCATGACTTATTTATTTTTTAACGGGAAGTTTGTACCTCTTCATCTCCTTTATCTATTTCACCCACCCTCCCCATCCCACATCCCTGCTGGTAACAAGTTTGTTCTCTATATTTAAGGGTCTGTTTGGGTTTTTGTTGGTTTGTTTGTTTTGTTTTTAGATTCCATATATAAGTCAAACCATATGGTATTTATTTTTCTCTGACTTATTTCACTTAGCGTCATACACCTTAACATCATACCCTCTAGGTCCTTCCATGTTGTGGCAAATGAGAAGATTTCATTCTTTTTTTACGGCTGAGTAATAGTCCATCATATATATATATATATATATATATACACACACACACACACACAAACACACATACATCATATATACATCATATATATATATATCACCTCTTCTTCATCATGGAGATGAAAAGTATAACATTGGGAATATAGTCAGTATTATTGTAATAATGTTGTTGTATGGTGACAGATGGTGACTTACTGTGGTGGGCATTGAGAAATGTATGGAGTTGTCGAATCACTATGTTGTGCACCTGAAACTAGTGTAACATTGTATGTCAACTATACTTCAGTAATAAAAAAGAGAGAGATCAGTAAAGCTTCATATAGCCACCGGGAAAATGAGACAAGAGCAGCTGCTCATTCTTGTTTCTAAGTTTTATGTGACTGAAGCCATGAGAAGGCGATCTCCAAGCTATTTTATTTGAAAAGTCTCTAGAATTCTAGCATATTCTCTGGGATACACCTTCACTTGGGCATTTCTCCAGGAAAACGCAGCCTTTGGGCTACTTTCAAGGAGCAAGTGGGGCACCTACGTGGCTCAGTTGGTTAAGCATCTGACTCTTGGTTTTGGCTCAGGTCATGATCTCCTGGTCACGACATAAGGCCCTGCGTCGGACTCCACGCTCAACACGGAGTCTGCTTCAGATTCTCTCTCCCTCTCCCTCTGCTTCTCCCTTCACTTGTGCTCGTTCTCTCTCTCTAAAATAAATAAATAAAATCTTCAAAAAAAAAAAAGAGCAAGTATATCCAACTAACTCACCTATTTGATACTGCCCCTGACTCCCACTTTTGCAAAGAAGAGTGAAGAGAATACCAGAAATAATAAATTCTCTTCTGTTTTTCTTCTGTTATTTTGGATCTAATACCTTTCAACAAGTGCCCTTATTCAACATGTATACAATATAAAAAGAAACCACAGGATTTCTCTAGAACCAACTGACTTCTCAAACTTTATTTCTTTTGATAAGAAACCATGTTTTAATGGAGGGAAGAAACTTTATGGTAGGAAGCTGAGGTTTCAAATTTTATTCAGGCTGTATTTTTACTAAAAACAACATTTTTTTCTTTATAGAATACTAAAAGATTAGATTTCATATTTCAAATCCTATGAAGGCTCTAAGATCCAAGTCCAACATTAAATGTGTGTTTGACCCCATATCCTCCTTACATTAACAATACAGCTTATACATAAGCATGAAGGGACCAAGAACAGCTACACAGAGGCACTCGCCAGCAGCAAGAATGTGTGGGACTTATAGCTACATGCTGTCGAATGAATTATAATATTTTGAGCACATATAAATAAGAAAGAATATTAGAAATAAAACATGGACCACAATTAGTCATGCGAATGACGTTAATCTTCAATATGTCTCCATTTTATACAATTACAGATGCTAGACCATTGTTCTGGATTCTATCATGACAGAGTAAAATCTAAGTACTTAAAACCAAAATATAAAAGTTTTATAATCCTTTATATTGAGGAGTTTTTAAAATAAACTCATTTTCCATAAGAGAGGCAGTAAGAAAATGTAGATTACATAAAAACCCTGACCTGCTACATTTTTAAGGGATTTAATTAGGATGGCCACATTTTCTGTCAGTAGAAAAATCTTCTTAGGTCCACCACGCAGATTTTGGATAAACAAGTAGCAATCGTAGGGTGCTCCAATGACATTACTGGAATCTGAAGAAAGTCTGCATAACCAAAGTTGTCTTATCTAAATAGCCCTTAATGAAGGCACCTCTTCTGCTAAGAATTCTCTTCTCTGAAAGTGAGAGACCTAAAGGTCAAAATCTATTTGGTGTCAAAAACTACTAGAGTGGACCCCAAACCAGGTCTATGAAAAACTCCTTTAATATAGATCCCTGTGGTGCATGAATAAAACACGATGAAGGTTGAAGAACTTGGATGTTGCATTATTCGATTCTCTCCAACCTAAACCTGGGTACATATCAGTATCTCTTGTTTTATTTTACCACCATTCCTTCTCACATCCGTATTATCCTTATGTGTTACCCTTGTGTTCGAACAAACTGAGGCATAAAGTGGTCAAAACGATCTACCCTAAATGACAAACAAGCCATTCACTGCAGAAACCCGCCAGATGGTAATCTACTGATTAATTAAGGATGATCCCTCGAACTTCATGAACTCACAACCATGAAAAACCATGCTTTTCTTTGCTTTCCTGCAAATGTTCCCTCTATTTTCTGGTTGCAAAAACTATGCAGATTCAAGAATTCAATACGAAGAGTGAGTTTCAAAATAATGAAACCAAGTAGCATATTGGCTCATATACACTTAGTTCTTACAGAGGGTTCATGTTATACTTAGATAAAACTTAGAACAAGACTAACCTGACAACCAGCATTATGACCAGTACCCCTGCCCCAAGAACAGCCAAGCTTCACCATGTTCTTGCCTATTCCCCTCGGTATCCACTCTCCTTCCTGATCTTTTCTGCTTCCATCCTTGCTACTCCCCACCCCTGCACTTGTCCTTGAGCTGTTAATGTAATTGCCCACTTCCCCCCAGGTTAAGCATTAAGGATGTAAGGCTGAGGATCTGTGATTTGGGGCCTGTGATTGTTTGCTGGGATGATCAGCAGAATTTTCATGTTGAAGAGGAAGAAAGGCACCCTCAGGGAAGAGAGTTCAGCAACATTGACTTTGGATACTTAGGATAAGATGAGTGTTGGGTCCAAGGGATGGAAGAAGATGCAGTGGGACCAGCATCACAACCAAGCAAGCTAATACTACTACTACTATTACTACTACTATTACAGCTACTAATAAAATTATTGATAATAAAAATTTTGTTTGATGCTTCAGAAATCATATGTCTTCAAGAGTAAGGTATAATTACCTCAGGTGTAAGACAATTTCAAGGTCAAGAAAGTCTTCTGTGTTTTCTGAGTAAATATCGGCCAAAGTTCTTGATAGCACAGGCAATTCCTTTAACACAGCGACCAAGTTTCTTTTCCCCCACCACAATTAGAGATAAAAGCCTTGAAAATGTAAATGTGTAGGAAAGGTGACACACTGGTATTGATTTGCTTCAGTCAATGTGCAAATGATGGTATCAGGAGCTTTCTTGGTTCCCTACTCTGCCCTGCTTCCTAAAATAAGAATTTAGTGTTTTTGCATCTGTCTTCCCACATGCTCCTTTCTGAACCTCGATCCATCAATAATCCCTCTGCTCCCTGGTATTGTTAACCTTATTCATTCAACATCCTGAGTGCCAAGCACTGTCCTAGACACTGGGAATATCACAGTGGATAAAACAGACAAAAGTCCTTGCCCCAACAAGAGAGATAAAGCACAGAATCAGAAGTGATACATCAAGCAGAAAATGCTGCAATTTTAAGTAGAATGGTTGGTGTCACCCTTAGAAAGTGACATTTAAACAAAAACTTGAAGGAGACAAGGGGATTAGCATTCCAGGCAGAAAAAGCAAGTGCAAAGGCCTTGAGGTGTGACATGACTGGAACAGCATGTGTGTGCTCAAGGTATATCAAGGAGCCAATGAAAGGAGATCAGTGAGGTCTTATAGGTCATGGCAACTGGCTTTTATTCTGAGTTAGCTGGGAAGCCACTGGGGGATTTTGAGCAGAGGAGTAATGTCATCTGGATTACATCCAGCATCTTGGCTGTTGTTCTGAGAATAGATTAAAGGGCACAAAAGTAGAAGCGAAGAGTCCAGCTAGGAGGCTAATGTAGCAAATCCAGGTAAAAGATGATGGTGGTCTGGAAAGGCCCTGGTCTCTAGGGAGTTAGCAGTGGAGGTGGTAGGAAGTAACCAGATTCTGGCTATATTTTGAAGGTGGAGCCAATAGTTCTTGCTAAGAAGTCAGAGGTAGGGTGAAGAGAACAAGAGAAGAGTTGAGGATAATTCTGAAGCACTGGACCTTGGCAACTATAAACATAGAGTTATTATTTGTTGGAATGAGGAAGATTTTTGGAAGGATCAGGTACTAGGGTGGAATATTAGGAGCTTGGTTTTGAATGCTAACTAGACATCCAAGTGGAGATGTTGAATATGCAGTTGGATATATAGTCTGTAGTTCTAGGGAGAGGTCCAAGTCATGAGATAGGATGCAAGCTATACATAAAAAAGACAAGAGGACTGATGACTCATGGTCAAGTGAGGAGAATATGTCAAGAGATAGGGGTGATCACATGTGTCAAATGCTGCCTTTAGGTCACAGAAAATGAGGACTGTTCATTGACCATTGATTTTAGCCATCTAAAGTCTTTGAGAACTTTGACAGGGAAATTTCAATAGAACAGGTGAGCATAGCCCTCCATCCTGCCACTCCTCGTAGGAGTTAATCTAGGAGAAAATGAGAGAGGAGAAATTAGAGAAACTAATACGGAAACCTCTTTCAAGGTGTTTTGTTGAGAATCGAAGGGGGAAATTAGGCAATGGCTTGAATGGGGAAAATGAGTTCAAAAGATATTGTTTGGTTAGTATTTTGTCTGTTTCAAGATGAGAGAAATCTTAGTGGGTCTGTGTGCTGACAGAAAAGACTCAGTAGAAAGGAAAAACTCATTAGGTTAGAGAGAAAGAGAAAATTACTGGAGCAATGTCCTTGAGGAGACAGAGTGATAGGATTGAATGGAAGTAAAGGAATTAACTTTAGGCAGGAGTATGGACAACAGCCCACATTTTCCCCTGGCTCTTTCCCCTTGGCCTCCTTTAGCATCTATCAGCTCCCCTATTATAAAATTAAACAAACTCTGATTGCATCTAGCAGTGCCCTCCATCTCTCCCTCCTTCCCTTAACAGTCTAGTATCTTTAAAACCTTGTCTACACTTGCTCTCTTCCCTTAGCTCCCTCTCACTAAGCCCGAGACAGGCTAACTCTGCCACCAATGGCTCCTGAATTGCCTATTTCAATGGACTATTGTCTATTTTACTGAACCCCTCTCGCCATTGACTGCTTCCTTTTTAAAAACCCTTACCCTCTGTTATATGGTATACCTCTATCCTTAGCCTACCATCCGGGCCCTCTCCCCAGCCTTCTGTTCCTCTACCAGACACTTCAAGTGTTAGTGTTCTATTGGATTTTTTTGGCCATCTACTCATTTGAGAAGGGAATATCACTTATCCAAACTCAGAATTTCTACACACAGAGAGCTAGGAGATTTGTCTTGAAGCTGAGCTTACAGAGTAGGCTAGCTATTTTTATTTGCAGTCTCTATTTAGGATGGCTTGTTGGATGCAGATGTAGGTTCTAGGAAGGCTTTAATCTCCCCACCTCTAGCCATCCCTTGTTCTTCTGGGGTCAGGGCTTCAATTGCCACTTACACATGGGCTATTCTACCCAACAAGTACTAAAGGGATACTGAAAGTTCACTATCTTTTCAAAGGTCAAAGAAATATTTGAGAAAGAAAGGAAAGGAGGAAGAAAAAGAATAAGAAAGAAAGGAAAAGTGAAAAAGGAAATGTTTGATCAACTGCCTGCAAATCATGCCAAATAGTCATCTGCAATTTAACTCATATGATTAACTATGTAATAATGTATTGCACATAGGGGCGCCTGGGTGGCTCAGTCGTTGAGCGCCTGCCTTCAGCTCAGGTCATGATTCCAGGGTCCTGGGGTCGAGCCCAGCATCGGGCTCCCTGCTCGGCGGGAAGCCTGCTTCTCCCTCTCCCACTCCCCCTGCTTGTGTTTCCTCTCTAGCTGTCTCTCTCTCTGTCAAATAAATAAATAAAATCTTTAAATTAAAAAAATAATAATAATATATTGCACATAAAATATTTAGATATATTTTTATATGACATGGAGAGGAGCCTCTAAAAGTAAGAGTGTTTAGAGACTACCAAACAGAATTATTTACTGAAAATCTAACCCAAAACTTCCTGAGCTCCGTACTCTCCTTTCTAATTGCCTACTACACACAGTCACTTCAGTGACCACAGGAATCTCAAATACTACACATCCCAAAATAAAATCCTCTTTCTTCCCAAATGTGCAGTAGAAATAGCATGGGTTTGGGTATCAGCCAATTTTCTAGGTTCAAATTTCAACTCTGAGTTAGTCATGTTGTGGAAAATAATAATTTAAAATAAGACTGTCATTTACTAAGAATTGCAGTGCAGGAAGGCAAAGGAAAGAGTACTCACCAGCCAGAGGTGTAAACACATTAGTGCAACAAACTCTGGAAGGGACTGTGATAGAGTGTCAGGATACAGTGAAGAACAAGGAAAAGAGAGGTGAAGATTGCCTTTGGTGAGGGAACAGGAGAGACTTCTCAGAAAGTGTTAATGTTGGACCTGTGTCTAGAATAGGAGATGCTGTGCATCCCAGGGCATGGCTAGGAGAGGGCAAGGAAGAGAGGATTAGCATGAACTAACAGGGTCACCTGGGGCCACCAGCAGATTTCTGGGCACAACAGAGGAGGTAAGGAGAGGAACTTGCGTTGGATCAAGGATCCTTGTTTACCAGGAGCTACCGTTGCACTTTTGTGCTGAGGACGATGGAAAGTCACAGAGGGAATTTAAGCAGGGGACAAGTATGACCCAATTTGCATTTGAGAAAAATAACTTTGGTAGCCATGAGGAGGATAAATTAGAACCAGATTGGAATGGAGAGAATCCTAATAGACGATTGCAAACATGCAGGCCAGAAATGATGACATTGAATTAAGGCAAGGCAGCGTGAAGGAAAGAGAGGGGGTTAGGAGGGTGTGAAAGGATAAGTTCATGATCATCAAAGGATGCTGGGCATCAGGGGTGTGGGCAACAGGACTCCTGGCATCGTCGGGGACAGGGATCTCTCCCTTAGAGGCTCATCTGATTACTGAGAGGACTAAATGGAATCATGTATGCATGGTACATAGTAGAAGTGCAAGAAATATTATTTCCCCTCATTTTTCTCCCTTGTTACTGGCATCCTCACCTACCCAGTAGCTGAAGCCAGAAATATGAGAGTAATTCTAGTCTCCTCTGTCCTTTACCCTTCACAACCAGCCACCCAAAGCAGATGACACTGAGTGAGGAAAGGGGAAGGTCAAAAGATGAAAAGTCAGGAAGCAATCATCCCAGAGTTTCCAGTTTGCCTCTGACCTGGATTTACTTTTTGGAAGAGCAGGCAAACAGAAGCCTTGTTGAAAGGTGTTCTAGGACTCACCCACCTTCAGGTCTTGCAGCCAGATGAGGGCTTCTTAAAGCAATCCCCACCCTCCCCACCACCACCTAAATGGCCATCTTGCCTGGTTCTCTTTCCTCTTTTCCTAGCTCACATTCACTGGCTTCCCAATGATCAAGGGCTTGGCTGGCTGCCAAGACTGGAAATGAGTCTGAATGGTTATACACACCCTCCCCAAGGGAAATGGTTAATAAACTAGATTGCAAACAGAACTGAATACAGTTTGGGGTCATTTTTTGAGGAGAGGGTCTTTTATTTTTGTAAATAATAAGGGCTGGAAAAGGCAAAACCAAGTCCATGGTCACCAGGGCCTAGAGTTGGAGGGTAAAGGCCTATGGGTGTGTGATAAGTGTGATATCACACTGTTGGGTGTGATAGAAATGTTCTATAGCTTGATTGTGACATTGGTTACATGACCGCCATGTTTTTTCCAAAGGCATGGAACTGTACACTGAAAAGCATAAATTTGACCATGTGTAAAGTATACCTCAATAAACCCAACTTTAAATAAACAGATGAACAAATGAATAAACAAACAAATAAATACGAAGGTAGAAAGGGCTCAGTAAATGCTTGCCATAGTGATAGTAAGGGATGGTGGTAAGCTATTAGCTGAAAAACACTGCAGATTTTACTCCTTCCTTGAATATTTGCATTTTAATAGAGGACTCTAAAGCTAAAAAAAAAAGAAAAAAAAAAAGCCTTTACAGCCCAAAGAAGTTAGTCTCCAGTAGGATACATTTTTTTCAAATGCATGGTATTTTATTACAATCTGGAGAGTTCTAGATGAAGGGAAGAGCCAGTAGGAGATCCAGGAGGCAGGAATGGGGAGACCATGACTGTCTCAAAATTTACAGACCACAGAAAGGAGATGATTTCTCTAAGTGAAGGCGCCTTCCCTCCTCTACCATTTTTCCATCACTTCCATCAGAGGCCTGACTTCTGGGTGATTATCCTGGGCCAGGATGTCGGATTCTTACTGAAAAAACAAGTCATATTTACCAGAAGTAGAAAGATACTACATCTAAATGCAGATTGGACAACGAGAATCGGTGCCTGGCAACTGCAAGAGAGGCTATTTAAAGTCAGCCCAGGCTACCCCCACCCTTCTCGGGCCAAAGCAAATGGGGGCTTTGAGCTGCCCAACTTTCTCCTCTTGGGTTGAGCTGCCAGTCAGGTAGTAGAGGATTGGAAATGATTTTAGCTTTGTTCTGCCACTCAAGTCTTCTGAGAACCAGGGGAACCACCCAGAGGTCTTTGAAAGGGAAATTCTGTCTGTGCTTCTCTAGGAATCACTCACCAATCTTGCAATACCAAAGCATCTTGCTTTTCTTTTTAATTCACATGTCCTCATCTAACAGGACAAGGATCCTCTCTTACAAATCATTCACAGAACTAACTTCTTTCTAAGTAATTCAAGCCCCAAATGTCAAATTCTTGATTTTTCTGCCACCCTGGGCACTTCTCCCTGCCTCATTTTCCCTGCGTACATGTGAGTACCTGTTTGAACCAATGCAATGGTTCAAATTGTTCATTATACTCATTGTTAAACGGTTCATCAATGTGTCCAGAACTATTTATTCCTCATCCTCCCTGGGTTGCAGGTTCAGGGGAAGGAGGCATTTGACCATTGTGCTGGAAGGGAGGTGATAGTGACAGGAGCCATGATGGCCTCCTCTCCTTGTCCGTTGGGCTGAGGTGTCTGGGGGGGTCCGGGAGTAATAACAGCTCTCACACACCCCAATCGGCCGTTCCGAAGACAGGTCACTCTGCGTCTGTCCCCAACCTACCCCTCCAAAATTAAACCCTCTCTAGCAAATTTGATCTGCTGCCTCCAACTCTGTTCCCCTGATACAGCCCTTTTGGGGATTTTTTTGAATCCTCCCCTCCTCCCCACCCCCAACAACAACAAAACACAAGACTCAGCCTGTTAATTGCTTCCTTCCTACCAAGAAGGCAGCCAGTTGACTACACCTGCTGAGATTGTTCTAACTTATGCCTGCAGAGTTGATGAAAGCGTTCTCCTTCTTTTGAAGTTCAGTGAGAGCTAATTTTTACCGAGTGCTAACTATGGGGCCAGGCATCATGCTAACCTCAGTAATGTCAGATAATCCATATAAGGGAGGTAACAGTTACTGATAGACCTGGCTGGGATCGAAATCCACGACCTACCCATCACCATAACCATGCTAAACTTTGCATTAAATGGGGTCATCTGTTCTTTCTGCCCACCCCACCCACAACCCCAGCCTGTATTTGTGATTAAGCAGGACCCAATGAAGGAGACCACCAAAAATACTTTACTAGTCTGAAGGATTTCAGAAACTCTTCCAGAAAGTCTGTTGTCTGCCCAGTCAAATGGACCTATAAAACCAAGGAAATAAACATGTGTAGAAAGGTTAAAGGCAGGTTAAAGACTATTGAACTCTGCTGCCCAAGTTCTTTATTTTTATTCTTTGAAGTCATTAGAAATATAATGCTTTCAATGTTTTACCCTAATGTAAAAATTTGGCAGAGAATAACTGTAAATGTTGTGTTAGGCATATTTAAAGTAATACTTTTTCTGTTATGAAATGTAAATGTTCCCATTGTAGAGCCTTTGGAAAATACAAAAGAATTGAAGTAAAAATGAATCTTACATATATTTCCATCACCCATAGGTAACCTGGTTAATATATTGGTGGGTTTCCTTTCTATAGAAATATGGTATTTTCTAAGTGGGATGCCTGTGATATTAAAATATGTATACATGGGTGTTCACTGAATATTATGTTAGCCAGCATTTTTCCATATATTTTTTAAATTACCATCTTTAATGGCTGCAAATTATTCAGTAAGTAATAATTTATTTAATCATCTCCCTAAAGTTGGAACTTTGAGTTTTTCCCATTTTTCACTATTATAAGAAATGCCATCTCTCACATTACTTTCCCAAGATTGTTTACCAGAAATGGAATTACTGGGTGAAGGAACTTTTTAAAGCTCCTAAAACATTTATTCCTAGATACAATTTAATGATTCTAAGTAGTACGTTATATAGTTGGCTGAAAGAAAATGTTGAGCTTATATGAAATATGTCCTTGTTAGCGTTGTATGGCTAAAACCCTTTTGGTAAAATTGTCACCTTGACTTGAATGAATAAATCTTTAAAAAAGAAGAAGAAAAAGAAAAGAAAACAGTTGGAAATCATATCTACCTTTGTAGGGTAGTAGATGTTTAAAGGCTTCCAAAAATCTTGAGAGAATTTGTTATGACTGAAGATAAAGTATATAGGAATTAAAAAAAGAGATCTTTCTCTAAAATCAGGAATTTGATCATAAGAAAAAATAAAAGCAAAAGAATGTTGAATTTGAAGTGAATGTTAAATTTGAAGAGATTCTTGAATCTTTGATTCATTACTTTCTAAAAGCTTTTTAAGATGTCAGCTTCATGAGGTCTTTATGTTCTCTGCCGCATAGAGCAAATCAGGTTAAATGTGGATGATAAAGACCCTTAGGAAGAACATTTTGCTTTGATGAGTCACCATACTTAACCTTCAATAGCTGGGGAGCCAATTACCTGCAACCTCCGCTGTGTAGACTCTTACTTTCCTTCCTCTTCCTAATAGTTACCCAGATTTATGTTCATTTAACATCTCCTTAGGACCTGGAGCAAATGTGGGCAGAAGACATGAAAGAATATAAACCTCAAATCCATCAGTTTTGTTACAGTCAACTCTAAATGAAGCGGATTATCTTTTCAACATGGGCAATACTGATTAGTAGCACCTACCCTGAAGGAACACCACTGGGTGCTAGGGAGACAAATAAGCTTTAGGCAACTGTCAACCGGCCTGGGATCCTGCGAGGGCTGAGTCAGAGCTTACAGCAGAAACAGTAGAGATGCTCACAATATACCCCACCAAGGCAATGAGTTTTACAAATTTCAAAGGATATTCACGTGCCTGTGGTCATTTAGATCTTCTAACACTATAGAGAAATAATCACCTGTATTCTGGAAATGGGGCACTGACCCTCAGAGAGGTTAAATGCCTTGCCCAGTATCACAAAGCTTATAGGCAGCAAGATTAAATATCAAATATCTTGCCATTTGCAACAACATGGGTGGAACTAGAGGGTATTATGCTGAGCAAAATAAGTCAATCAGAGAAAGACAAGTATCATATGATCTCACTGATAGGAGGAATTCTTAATCTCAGGAAACAAACTGAGGGTTGCTGGAGTGGTGGCGGTAGGAGGGTTGGGGTGGCTGGGTGATAGACATTGGGGAGGGTATGTGCTATGGTGAGTGCTGTGAATTGTGTAAGACTGTTGAATCACACATCTGTACCTCTGAAATAAATAATACATTATATGTTAAAAAAAAAAAGGGACATTTTTATGAGGCAGCATAACTTGATTCTAAAACCTGACAAATTGCCTAACACTACAACAAAAACTTACGATGTACTATATGGTGGCTAACTTAATAATAATTAAGTTATTATTAAGTTAATTATTATTAAGTGTTATTAAATAAAAACATAATAAATAAGTAAGTAAGTAAATAAATAAATAAATAAAACCTGACAGGACTGAAAAACCACTTACTCTTATAATATAGATCCAAAAATCCTAAACAAAATATTAGCTAAGAGAATCTAGTGATACATACAAAGGTGGTATATCACAAACGAGCAGAGTCTATTCCTAGAATGCCAGGGTTGTTTAACATTTTAAAATTAATCAACATAGTTCATAATATTTACAGATTAAAACAAACAAATTATGATCATTTTGATAGATGTGGAAAAGGCATTTGATACAATCAATGCCTGTTTGGGATGAAAGTGTTAACAAACTAGGAATAAAATAAACTTTCTTTGATAAAGAATATCTACAAAAATCCTACATCAAACATAAAATTAAACAATAGATTATTGAAAGTTTTCCTCCTCTATTTGGGAATGAAAGAAAGGTGACTCAACATTTTTCTTGAGGTCCTAGTCAGTAAAATACAAAAAATAATAAATAAATAAAAGGCAAAAGTTACGTAAAGATAGAAATACAACGTTACTGTTAGAGGACATGAGTGTGCACATATAAAATCCAAAAGAATCCACAAATTACTAGAAAAAATATGTTAATTTAACAAAGTTACATATTTAAAAGTTAATATATAAAAATCAATTGTACTTCTATATATCACCAAAAAAGGAAAAATATTATTAAAACAAAACTCTTTATAGTAGCATCATATATATATATCAAATACTTGGAATCCATCCAAAGATGTATATAATATATGTGATTGAAAGCTAAAAAACATTGTTGAGAGAAATTTTAAAAGGTCTAAGTCAAAAGAGTAAGATATCTCTTTGAAATATGATATATTAAGTTGAATTCAATTCAATTATGAATTGAAATTGTTACTATGCCAACTCTCCCCCAAATTTATCTATATATTTAAGATAATCCTAATCTCAATTCCTGTAGGAGCTGTGTGTGTGTGTGTATGTACGTGTGTGCACACGTAAATTGACAAACTGATTCTAAAATCGATATGGAAATGTAAAAAAAAAGATAATCTTGAAAAAGAAGAACAAAAGCTAGAGTACTTATACTAACAAATATCACGACTTATTTTTAAAGTTCTAGTAATTGAAACCATGAAATATTGGTCCAAGGATAAACAAATAGATAGACCAATGGAAGAATAGAATCCAGAAACATAGGTTACCTAATAAAATAAAGATGATTCTGTACTGCGGTTCAAAAAAGGACTTTTCATTTAAAAAAAAAAAATGGTACTGGGAAAATTGGATATCCATATGGAAAAAAAAGTGAATCTTGATTACTATCTACTATGTTGTATCACACAATACAAAAAAATCAATTCCAGATGAGTTATAGATCTAAGTGTCCAACTGTTTAGCTTTTATAAGAAAATATAGAAAGATCTAGTCTTGATAGGCAAAAATTTCTTAAGTTGGGCACAAGATGCATTAGCCATAAAGGGAAAAATATTGAAAAGTTGGAGTAGTCTCAAATACTATATGATTTCAGTCATATGAGGAGTTTAAGAAAAAAACAAATGAACAAACTAAAAAAAGAGACAAACAAACATGCTCTTAAATACAGAAAAGAAACTGGTGGTTGCCAGAGGGGAGGTGGGCCGAGGGGGATGGGTGAAATAGGTGGAGATTAAGAGTACACTTGTCATGATAGCACTGAGTAATGCATAGAATTGTTGAATCAGTATATTGTACACTTGAAACTAATATAACACTGTAATTATATAGGCATTTAAAAATAAATAAATTTTTAAAAATAAAATAAAAATTTTAGCATTAAGAAAACAAAGTTGGAGTAGTTGCAAGAAAAATGGACCATTGAGATCTGGAGTGTTGGATCAGAGTGAGAATGTTTGTGGCTTGATCAGTGGGAGATTCACCAGGAAGCTCAACTTTAGGACCTTTCCTTTGCACGGACCCCTTCCAAAGCCCTGGCAACCTGTTTGCATGGTTATATATTTTCATAAACGATACAAATCTTAGGCTTCATAAATCATGTCCTGTCCCAAGGCATGCTGGCTGCAGGCTCTTTTCCTGTCCCATGGTGTTCTGTCCTACAAGCCCAGACCCAGACTGTTCGCTCAGAGCTGCTGGTAGCCACTGCTCATCAAGCAGAGCAGGCATCTCCGAAATCAATCTGCCACCCTTGAGATTCCTTTTGCCTGGACTTGGGATTGATGCAGAGACTGGGGACTGTCAGCAGGTATGGGGCAAGTGGCTTGGAGAGAAGAGAACTGGGACAGGGGAAAGATGATGGGACATAGGGGGTAACAAAGATGATCTTCCTCACCAAATTTGGTCAGCGTCCTCAGACCCTCATCTCAGCTAGGCCCCAACCATTGAACTTCTGTATCTATCTGTGCATCACTCAGTTGCAGCAAAAATCCTGCTAGGTCCATTTAGCAACATCTGGTCAAATTCCTCATCCCCCATCCTCAGTATCTAATCACCCTGGCCTGCCTTCAGCAAGAATCTTATCAAGTGGGTCTAGCCAGAATGAAGCTTCTTTTTTTTATTGTTATTGTTATGTTAATCACCATGCATTACATCATTAGTTTTAGATGAAGTGTTCCATGATTCATTGTTTGTGCATAACACCCAGTGCTCCATGCAGAACGTGCCTCTTTAATACCCATCACCCGGCTAACCCATCCTCCCACCCCCCTCCCCTCTAGAACC
>NC_138371.1:122312994-122331658 GCF_054177405.1 Leptonychotes weddellii | reverse complement strand
TAAAGATAACCCAAGGGGCCTTTGAAAGATGCTGACAGTGTGTCCTTTCCAGTGCGATTGATTATCTTAGGAACCCACCCTGACTGGGTGCCCAAGGCTTTTCACCCTTTTAGAAGGGCCAGACTTTAGTTAGTAAACCCATCTCCTTATCTGGAGGTGCCAGACAAATTAACTTTTCAGTAGAAATGCCTATTAATTTTGTATTTGTGCAGATTCCTTGATCTCTGGGAATTCTGTTTGAGCAACACTTGATTCAACAAATGTTGATTGAGCACCCACTATGCATCAAGTGCTGGCAGCTAAGAGAGGTTTTGCCCCAGAGCAGCAATAATCAAACACTAAGTAAGACAAGAGACTTGAAAGCCACTCTGCCAGGCTAAGCTAGGAAGTGGGCCACATTCATCATTAGTGCTAGTCCTGATGCACAGCACCTTTATCCTGCCCTATAGCTATCACTCTTCTCACAAAACTGTGGCCTTTCAAAACAATGCCCAATGCTCCAGATCGGTGGTTCTCAAAGTGTTGTCCCCAAACCAGCAGCTTCAACATCACCCGGGAACTTAGAAATGAAAGTTCTCAAGATTCATCCCAGACCTACTGAATCAGAAGCTTGGGGGGTGGGATCCAGTAACCTGTGTTTTCCCAAGGTGTGCCAAACCCTGTGTTAAATGCACTAAGTTACCCAGTCTCCTACTTGGAATCCTCCTCCCATTTTAATATATAAAACCTTTCTGGCATACTGTTCGGTGTGGGTAATTCTGGCTGCCACAGGTAGATAGAATAGTAGATGAAAAATAGAGCAGCATGAAGCTTCGAGCAAACTCCTCAGACGCATGTCCTAGGGTACACCAACCTAGGGTCTCCTAACTTTTGCAAGGCTTGAAGTTACATACAAATAGAGGCCTACTTACCATGTGTCTAAATATTTTTAAGTTATAAATCAAACTAGTAAACAATTAAATATAGTATCCTCCTACCTTTGCAAATATACGCTCATAACAACTTGGAAGGTCAGGTTCAAATTTAGGATTCTTAGACTCCACAGCATTCTGCACTGGAACTTAATCATGGAGGGTGAAATTGGTCCCATCATCTCCCCTCTCTTTCCATCCTTGGCTCCAGACCACAGCAAGAAAGGCCTCAAGTGTGGATACAGTAGTCTATACATCCAAACTTTGTCCCCAAGCCCCTGCAAACAGCTGCCCCTTGGCCATCCCCAGGCTTGGGTGTAAGGGGAGTCCACTTGCAGGAGGACAAGCCAGAAGAGAAAGGCATGCAGGCCCAAAGCATGATGTCTAGGGATGAACTGTGATTCTAGGTGCAAAGAGCCCCATGTCCCTGCAGGAAGGGGCACAGCCAGAGGAGGGCTAAATACTGGGGCCTCTAGAGCATAGAGACAGGGCAGGGGCCTTTCTTGCCTCGTCTAAGGATAATTCTTCCCACACTCTCTGCCAGATACCCCGGGAGAAAATAATCCCTACTCAAATAAGTTTGAAAAACACTAAATATTGCATCCCCCTCTTGGAAATTTATAGTGAACATTAGTATCATAGTGAGCATTAGTGTGTTAGGTCAGGTTGCCATAGCAAAACACCATAGACTGGGTGGCTTAAACAACAGTGAGTTATTTCTCAGAGTTCTAGAAGCAGGGAAGTCCAAGATCAAAGTACAGCTGATTCTCTTCCCTTGTTAGGGCTCTCTTTCTGGCCTGCCAGATTGGCAGATAGCTCCCTTCTCATGGCATCCACACATGGCAGAAAGAAAAAGCTCTAGTATCCCTTCCTTCTCTTATAGGAACACTGATCTCCTCCAGAGTCCCCATGCTTATGATCTCATCTAAACCTAATTACCTCCCAAAGGTCTCACCTACAATTCTTCCCACATATTGCACATTAGGGCTTCAGTATATGAATTTGGGGAGGGGAGCACAAACATTCTGTAACACACAGTAAAGATCCTGAGAAGGTCTGATGCAAAGAAATCTGTGTGACTTTAACTTAGTATTGTACATATTTGTGAAAAAAAATTTACAGCTTGATGGATTGACTACCCCAAGGAAAATCCTAATATTTGCTTTAAATCCCAAGTACCTTAAAACATGCACCACATTTGGCTCTACTCTCTTGGCCATAGTCTATTTCACCAAGATGGCACCTCACTTCAGTCTATGACCTTATATCTGCATGTGATAAACACGTCAAGAAACCTTGTCTTAGAGAAAGGAAGAAAGAAAGAAAGAAGCCTTGTCTTTCATTTCAAACATGTCCTCCTTTAAATTGTCTTAACAATTCAAATAACTCCTAGAGAAGCCAAGCATATTTGATTCACATTTACTAGAGTAATACTAATATCATCACCCCCCTACAACCAGGCAGTTAATGTTGTGACTGACTTCTAAATGCAATCAATAAGCAAGTGGTTAAGACTCTGACTTCGGGCACCTGGGTGGCTCAGTTGGTTGGGCGACTGCCTTCGGCTCAGGTCATGATCCTGGAGTCCCGGGATCGAGTCCCGCATCGGGCTCCCTGCTCGGCGGGGAGTCTGCTTCTCCCTCTGACCCTCCCCCCTCTCATGCTCTCTGTCTCTCATTCTCTCTCTCAAATAAATAAATAAAATCTTTAAAAAAAAAAAAAAGACTCTGACTTCATTTCTAGAGTTCTGATGTATAGCATGGTGACTACAGCTGATAAATACACTATTGTATACTTGAAATTTGCTGGGAGCAGATCTTTCATGTTCCCACCACACATGCACAAATGGTGACTATGTAAAGTGGTGGATATGTTGATTAGTTTGATTGTGGCAATCACTTCACAACATATATGTGTATCGAAACACCACACTGTACAACTGAAATATATAGTTTTCATTTGCTAATTTTACCTCAACAAAACTACCAGAGAAAAAAAGTTATTTTCTATTGAGTCCAATAATAATTAGATTATGATTTACTTCATACATATTAAAATTTTTTAATATTGCTTATTGTTATACAATTCTGCATTCACCACTCTCAGACCACTTCACAATCCTATCTTGTTTATCCTCCTTTCTTTCAGTAGTGGGCCATTATGGAAAGCTATAAATACATGGCTGAATTGTGTGATAAACATTCTACACAGGGTTTTTTCCCAGTCTTTGGTTCCTAACATGAACTTATCATCTGATTTTTGCATTGGTACATTCATAGTGTGAGAAATAATAATAATAATAATAATAAAGACTGACTTTATAATCAATCAAAACAACTCAAGTTCACTATTCTTTTCCCCTTAGCATCTTAGTTGGCCTTTCTTTCCATCTGGAGAGAAGTGCAGCCTGGTAGATAGATAGATAATAAAGGAAAAATTCAGGAATGAAGAAATGAAAATTAGATAAAATCTATGTTTTTCTGCAGCCTAAAATAACTTCTTCACTTTTTCCCTCTTTCTCCCACTCTTTATTTTTTTGAAGATTTTATTTTTTTTTTTTAAGAAATCTCTCTACCCAACGTGGGGCTCGAACTCACAACCCCAAGATCAAGAGTCGCTTGCTGCGCTGACTCAGTCAGCCGGGCGCCCCTCCCACTCTTTAAATTGGGAGCTATTATGAAGATTTACTCAGCATTTATAAAGTCCAGAAGAGGAAAAAGAGTGGAAGTATGGCTTAAGAGTCAAGAGAAGTGTTTCATGTTGAAGAACAATCACAGCGCAGGTTTACTAGGAAAAACTTAAAGGATTCCCAGCAGGCTAATCCTAAAAGCTAGTCACTATTAATTCCAAATGAAGCCGTCCTCACAGCTGCCCTTACTCCTCAGCTGAAAGCTCCCAAGGGTTCCAGCCACACTGTTGCTGTGGTGACTGCTGCAACCACTTGCTCATTTCAGCTGAAAAACATATTCCTAGTATCAGCCTGTGCCACCGGATGATTTTGGCTCAGAGCATTAAGGTCACTGACGTTGCTTTCTCAAAGCATGTTATCAGTCCAACATGCTGCAGTAAGAGAAAGCTGAGACAGCTGTTGTCTAGGCTGGGAGCCGCTCAGGGTCTCGGAGGACGACAATGCCCTTGGTCATCACATTTAGAGTGTAGTCCTCAACTTTATGACTAGAGGGTCGGTTCTGTTGGTATGTCTAGAGACAGTTTGACTCTAGGATGCTGATTAACATCCATCAAATTTTCAAAATAATAGTAACATATAAACTAGAATGCGTATTATTTCTCACTGAGAAATACAATCATCAAGAACACCGGAATTCCTATGCCCATTGGTTGGAAAATTCTGTGTGGTATCTAGAAAACCAAATTCAAGCAAAGAGTGCTCTGTTATCTGGGAACCAAAGCCAGGAAAACAAACAGGAAGACGCTATAGAATAAAGACTTGATTCAAGTTTGATATTTGATCCCTGGTATGAGCTTTTATTTTTTTTATTCCCATATCTTCATGTTCTGAAAGACGAAAGTCACCATTTGTGGTAGGCAGAATTCTAAGATGGCCCCCCAAATTCCTCCCCCCTGGCATACAGGTCTAATATAATCCCCTCCCCTTGGGCATAGGCAGGAGCAGTGAACATGTTGGGACAGCACTACTGTGATTAGGTTCCTAATCAGTTGACACTGAGTTAATTAAAAGAGAAAATATCCTTGGAAGCCTTTTAATAGAAGGTGAAGTAGCAGACAGATATTCTTCTGCTGGCCTGAAAGAAAGCAAACAGCCATGGTGTTAGCTGCTTATGGAGAGGGCCATGTAATACTCCACTACTCCAACAAACCTACCTCCTCATATTTCATCTATGTACGTTCTTCCATAGAACTTACACTCTATAGGACACAAGAAAAATAATAAGACTTTCTTACACCACTAGAAAAGGAACACTGAACATACGGCTCTTCTGAAAACATGTTTGTTTTTAAATGCTATACTTTCTCATATTTCTCTGGATGCAGAGAAAGTTCAGGCCTTATTATAAGGTCATGACTTTATAAATAAGCCTAGTTAACTGGGTGTTACATGCAACTGATGATTTACTGAACACTGCATCTGAAACTAATGATGTACTATATGTTGGCTAACTGAATCTAAATTAAAAAATAAACAAATAATAAATAAATAAATAAATAAATAAATAAATAAGCCTAGTTAAGGCAGCATTCTGTAAAGGATGCTGCTACCTGGTATTGATCCTCTTGACAGCTGAGACCCATACAAATACAAGTGATTTTCTGAAGACAAGCAGAGTACTTGTTGATAACGAAGGCACAGTGCGAATGAGATACAGTTCACTCTAAATACTTATATGTGTATGTCTATGAATAACAAAGAGTAGGGAGAAGATTCTGACATTGATCTCAAGTTTTCCCAGGGCTTGGCTGAAGGAATAATTTTAGTCCAATTTGGATCCCTCTTGTTCTGGTCCCAGAGATCCCCTGTGTGTGTCTCACTCCTGCCATCTTGTCCTGAGCCATATATTGCTTGCTAGAATGCCCACCTTTTATTTCAGAGATCATGATGCTGAATTTGTTGTCTTATGAAATTGGCCAAGACACCTTCTTTAAGTGCTGAATCTTTGCCGGTGAATTTCTGGGGATCTCTTAGTTTTCTATCAACATGCTTTACAAAATGCTGACTGCCTTTGTCCTTGTGTAGTAAAAATGAAAAAATGCTCTGCTTTCCCAGAAGGAAGATAAATTCCTACCTTCCTACTTCCTTCCATGTACAGAGACCCATGAGAAAGGAAACCACACCTAAGTCTTTGATCTTATTAAAGAGAAGACTGCAATAGTGCTTTGAGTACCAGGACAGATGAGTTTGGCTGAGTAGCTTAATGAAGTTCTCTCAGCTCTCTGATAAGAGGACCAGAGCTGAGTTTTGGGATGGGCACAAGAACGAACCAAGTTACATAGAATAATAGTGTGAGAGGGAAGCTGAGCTTTAGGGACAAGAGTTCAGCAAGGTGGGGAAAACCTGAGGCCTGTGGAGGACAAAGCCACTGAAAAATTTACTCGAGCAAGAATGACCTAAGGACTTGGGTTTAATTAATTACCCAATTTAATTAATTACAGAATTACTTAATACCAGTTTTAAATTGTTTGCCTTGGCATCAGGGAAATCCAAATCAAAACCTCAATGAGATATCACCTCACACCAGTCAGAATGGCTAAAATTAACAAGTCAGGAAGTGACAGATGTTGGCGGGGATGCAGAGAAAGGGGAACCCTCCTACACTGTTGGTGGGAATGCAAGCTCGTGCATCCACTCTGGAAAACAGTATGGAGGTTGCTCAAAAAGTTGAAAATAGAGCTACCTTACGACCCAGCAATTGCACCACTGGGTATTTACCCCAAAGATACAAATGTAGTGATCCGAAGGGGCACATGCACCCAATGTTTATAGCAGCAATGTCCACAATAGCCAAACTATGGAAAGAGCCAAGATGTCCATCAACAGATGAAAGGATAAAGAAGATGTGGTGTATGTGTGTGTGTGTGTGTGTGTGTGTGTGTATATATATATATATAATGGATTATTATGCAGCCATCAAAAAAATGAAATCTTGCCATTTGCAAGGGCATGGATGGAACTAGAGGGTATTATGCTAAGCAAAATAAGTCAATCAGAGAAATATAAGTATATGATCTCACTGATATGAGGAATCTGAGAAACAAGACAGAGGATCATAAGGGAAGGGAGGGAAAAATGAAACAAGACAAAACCAGAGAGGGAGATAAACCATAAGAAACGCTTCATCTCAGGAAACAAACTGAGGGTTGCTGGAGTGGTGGGGGGGTGGGAGGGATGGGGTGCCTGGTGATGGACATTGGGGAGGGTATGTACTATGGTGAGCGCTATGAATTGTGTAAGACTGATGAATCACAGACCTGTACCCCTGAAACAAATAATACATTATATGTTAATTAAAAAATAAAATAAAATAAACTGTTTACCTTGAGGTACTGTCCCTCCCTGCCTTGGATCAGTGGTTCTTCAGGGTATGAAGGAATCTGGCATTTCCTAATATGGTATAGCACTGAGGAGGTGGACAGCACATGTAGAGAGTAATAAGACTGGTGATAAAACAGACACATAGATCAACAGAAGAGACTAGAGCCCAGAAGTAAACCCACACTTATTCAGTCAATTACTCTATAGCAAAGGAGGCAAGAATATACACTGGGGAAAGCATGGTCTCTGCAATAAATTGTGTTGGGAAAACTGGACAGCTACATTCCAAAGAATGAAACTGGACCACTTTCTTATACCATACACAAAAATAAACTCAAAATGGATTAAAGACTTAAATGTAAGACCTGAAACCAAAACTCCTAGAAGAAAATAGAGTCAGTAAACTCTTTGACATTGGTCTAGCAATGTTTTTGGGGTCTGGCTCCTTAGGCTAGGACAACAAAAGCAAAAATAAACAAATTGGTCTACATCTACATTTAGTTGGTCTACATCAAACTAAAGCTTTTGCAGAGAAGGAAATCATCAACAAAACAAAGCAGCAACCTACTGAATGGGAGAAGATATTTACAAACAATATGTCCAATAAGGGGTAACATCCAACATCTATAAAGCACTCATACAACTTAATATAAAAAAAATCTGATTAAAGATGGGCAGGGGATCTGAACAGATATTTTTCTAAAGACATTGCAGAGGGCCAACAAGCACATGAAAAGATGCTCAGTGTCACTAAACATTAGGGAAATGTAAATCAAAACCACAATGAGATATCACCTCACACCTGTCAGAATGGCTAGTACCAAAAAGACAAGACATAACAAATATTGGCAAGAATGAGGAGAAAAGGGAATCCTCATGAACTGTTGGTAGGAATGTAAATTGGTACAGAAAAAGTATGGAGGTTCCTCAAAAAATTCAAAATAGAACTACCATACAATCTGGCAAATCCACCTCTAGATATTTTACCTGAAGAAAATGAAAACACTCATTCAAAAAAACATATGCACCCCATATCTTTATTGCAGCATTATTTACAGTAGCCAAGATATGGAAGTGACCAAGAGATGGAAGATAGTAGCCATCTATCCATCAATAGATGAATGGATAAAGAAGATATGGTATATATACAATGAAATTTTACCCAGCCATTAAAAGAGTGAAATCTTGCCATTTGTAACAATATGGATGGACCTAGAGGGAATTATGCTAAGCGAAATAAGTCAGACAGAGAAAGACAAATACTGTATCATTTCACTTACATGTGGAATCTAAAAAACAAACAAAACAAAACAGACTCACAGATACAGAGAATGAAATGATGGTTGCCAGAGGGGAGGAGGTAGGGAGATGGATGAAATAGGTGAAGGGGGTTAAATGTACAATCTTCCAGTTATAAAATAAATAAGACATGGGGATGGAATGTACAGCATAGGGAACATTGTCCATAATATTGTACATCTTTGTATGGTGACAGATTTTGTACTGTATATAAATATCAAATCACTATGTTGTACACCTGAAATGAATACAATATTGTATATAAGTTATTCTTCAATTTAAAAAAAAAAGTGGTAATGAAGAATTCAGTTGAATGAGAAAATTTGATTCAGACATGACTTGAAGAAATGTAAACCCATAAGAATCATGAGAGATATTTCAAGGCTGCTAGGACACCACCCACCCATAAGTAGGATAGGAACTTGAACCATTTTCATTTAAAAATTATAGAGGAACAGATGAACCAATAACATTGAAGGACTTGAGAAATCACAAAGGGTTGACATCTACTCAAAGGACCCCTAATGTGATGCTGCAGCGCCCTCTCCACCCCCCATCTTGCATTCCCCCTGCAGGGGCAACATTCACAATGGCAAGAGGAGGGACATTTCCAACTTCTTGTGGTAGGAACAACCATTGCTTTGTAAGAATGTGAGCTGGAAACAAAACATTGGTGCAAGACCAAGGATGCCCTTTCACTGCCTAAACGTTACCATTGGTTGTGCTGCTGTCCGCAGAAGATCAGGAGCAGCTCACATGTTCAGAATCCATTGTTCAGTTTCTGCAGACCCAGCAATCATCATCCAAGTTGGACACCGTCGGATTGGTGAGAAGCCCTTCTGGGAGCAGTGGAAAGGAGGTCCTGTAACTTGGACCGGAAAGTCCATGCGAGACATCTTAAAACTTTCCCCACACTTTCATCTCAAGTAATGGACAATGCCAATATGAATCTATTGCTCTCCTCTGTCTTGGTGGGTCAAGCTCTGTCTTAACAAGGCCTGTTTTAACCATACCCCGTACTATATCAGACTCCTCTTTCCTAAGACTCTCATGATTGCATTTTCTGAGCAGTGATCCTGCATGATCCCATACTAAAACAAAAACAAAAACAAAAACAAAACAAAACTCAGATCCAGATAACAAAATCATAGAACCTCTCTCTGAATAATTGCAAACATGCACAAAGTGGACTCAACAGTATACTTCATAAGGGCAGAAACTTTGGGGTGTGTCTGATTCACCATTGTCTCCCAGGATCTAGCACAGTGCCTGACAAATAGTAGGTCCTCCATGACTCGGTCTCTTTACTGTTTCTAAATGTCAGGTTTCATTTGTGTGGTCTGGTCTCCAGTCTTCAAGCACCACACTTTAATCCATCCAGGCAGCTGGCTGCCTCTGTCTCACTGAAGACTTCCAGGACAAGAGGCTATACAGCCTCCCCAGGCTGCTGAGTCACCTTCCTATCAGGAAATTGTTTCTGCCTTAGCTAAATAGGTAAGCAATTTTCTTTCTATTTCAGACAGAGAACCTAAGTTTAAAAAAAGATTAAGTGAATAGCTCAAGGTTATATACAAACTCTGGCCCAGTTAGGAATAGAACCCAAGTGGTTCCTGACATTCAATCCTATAGTTTCAATCCTGTTCCTTTTGCCATAGAACCTATCTTTATAATTTATAGATATTGTTCCCAAATTGCTCACTGGAAATTCTGCCTAAATGTTGAAGGTAAACTGGCTTCATGCATCCAATATAGAGAGAATATATATAAGAAGAAATTTTTCCCACATGAGGAATGAATCACCATAAAGAACATTTGTTCAGTTGTTTCATTATAAAATAAGAGCATTCCTCCCGGCTGCCACAAAATTCAAATGCTCCATTTTGTTACTAAACAATCCTTTTAACACCAAGCCAAAAATAAGTCACAATGTTAATGCAAACATCTTGCAAGCCAAATAAGAGAACTTGTGCCAAATTTATCAGAGTTAGAGGGAAATTGTGTTGGATCTGTCTGCCTCTGAGAAACTTTCTATTAGATCACCAGTCAATAGGGTACCAGCATCTGCTGATGCCGAGTGAAAGACATGAGTAATAACAGACAGCTTTAGAAAGTACATTTTTCTTCCATAGTTAGCAATGCATGACTCACTAGAACTCTCCAGACACTATACTGCATGAATGACTCAAAATTCTACCAAGGACAGAGCACAATCAGTTCTCTCTTCCTACACTAGGATTTCTTGTCTCAATTATCACTCATTTGTTAGCTTACTTTAAAGGCAGAGAGTCTTGGTTCACTCTCCTTCCTTTTTTAAAAACAGTGGTACATATAAAAATAAATATTGAAGTGCTGCTGGAAAACAGAGACTAAACATCAGAATGAATACTGAAAGCAAACTCCAACTGACCTAACTCCCACCATTTGCAAGGCCACATTGGAAAATGACCATGGTTAATTTCCTTCTTGAACATTGACCAATGACTAGAGACTATTGCAATAGGGGAAGTGCCTTATGGTTACAGACAAATGACCTGCCCATCCAGATCTTCAGTAGCCCATGGTAGTATCAAAGATATTTTGAAAAATAGTTTAGTAGTTAGCCTCCATGGCAGAGGTCTTGATTTCCCTCAAACAACTATTCTCTTTGGCTCTTTCCTTTCCATTCCATCTGGCATTCCAACTCCAGATTGATTTTCCTAAAAGTTTTTTCGGATTATGACAATAGCTTAGCATGATGACAAAGACCACAGATCTTGGAGTTAGACATTTGACTTCAAATCCTGGATTCATCAATTAATTTTTAACTTATCTATGCCTCAGTTTCTCATCTGTGACATGGAGCTCATAAGATACTCGCATAATTTTGTTTTAACTTTGTGTTAAAATGAGTATATAAGTATATATAAAAAATTTTTTAAAAATTAAAAAATAAATGAGTATATAAGAGCAGCACATATATTAAAATTGGAATGATAAGAGAAGATTAGCATGGCCCCTGCACAAGGATGACATGCAAATTCATGAAGCATTCCATATTTTAAAAAAAATGAGTATGTAAGAAAATAGAGCATTTGTGGCAAAGAGCATAGACTCTAGAGTCAGACCTGGAATCAAAATCCTGATTCTGCCATTGAACTGCCTATAAATTATACTAGTTATCCAACACTGTGTAATAAGTCACCCCAAAACTTTCTGGATTATGACAGCAATAATTATTTTTTATCTTCCACAGTTTCTGTAAGTCAGAAATTTGGGAGTTGTCTGGCTAGGTCTCTGAAGAGGTTGCAGTCAGATGTTGGCTAAGGTCGCAGCTGGCTAAAGACTAGACTGGGGCTGGGAAATCTACTTCCAAGACAGCTCCCTCACATGGAAAGTTGGTGCAGGCTTTTGGCAGGAATCTTCAGTTTCCTTCCATGTGGGCTCCATAAGATCCTTGAGTGTCCTGATGACATTGCAACTGGCTTACTCCAGAATGAGTGATCCAAGAGGGAAAAGCCGAGGCTGTAAAGCTTTTATGACCTTGCCTTGGAAGTTACATACCATCACCTCTGCCGTATTCCATTGGTCACATGGCCAGCCCTGACTCAATACGAGAAGGGACTGCACAAGTGCACAAACATCAGGAGGTAAGAATTGCTGGCAGTTACCTTGGAAAATAACCACCACAAAGAACTCAGACAAAGCTTTTTAAGCCTTAGTCTCCAATTTGCCTCCTATAGACAATACACTTCTCTCATAAGGTTGCATATAAGAATTAGATGAGATGATGCATGTAAAGTACTTGTTATGAGCACTGAGTAACATATAGAACCGTTGAATCACTATATTATACATCTAAAACTAAGATAACACTGTATGATAAGTACACTTGAATTAAAAATAAATTTAAACAATTTTTAAGTAAAAAATACATATTTAAAGTACGTGGTACAACATCTGTATTCAAAAACATTACTTAGTATTATTATAAGCCAGTAGTAGTTAAATTATTCCAGGGACAGTCCTGAGGAAGAAAATGTTATTCTGGGGAGTAGCTAGAGCTATAAACTCCCTCCTTCCTCCCCCCATTCTTACTTTTGGTGGACTTCATTTTCTCTCATATATATTAGGCCTCCTCATAAGATTTTCACTTGAGGAAAGGATTCCTCAGCTTAAAAAAAAAAGTAAACCACTGCTGTAAGTCATATTTATTTCAAATATTAGGAATTTTATGATAGATAAATATGTATATATGTATGAATATACACATATGTATGTATATATGTATATACAATAGACAAATACATATATAAATATGTGTATATCTATATATAGAGAGAGAAATTTAGATAGAGAGAGAGATGAAATTTCCATATCGATAGCATTACCTAGCTAATAGAGCTATAATGTGCCTGGAAAGCAGAGAATATCAGATTGAAAAGCCCATAAGAGACCACCTTACTCTAATGTTAAAAACCTTAAGACTGTTAAGCCACTCATTTTCCACAGCAATCACATGGAAGTGTTGATTTGAGGCTCCCAGATGAACAGATTGAGTAAATTCCTGCACATTCTGAAGGTTCATCCATTCACCATTACATTTATTCAAGCATCTATTTTGGGCATGCTCTGTTCTAACTGCCGGGTATAAGCAGTGAACAAGATAGATAGAGTCCCACCTTCTCCTATTGTGAAGGAGAAACATGGACAAAACAAATAAATGAACACCACAATTTCAGGCACTGGTAAGTGCTATGATAATAACAAAACACAGCAATGTGGTAAAGTGAAGAGTAAGGGGGCTAATTTAACAAGGGTGGTCAAGAGAGTCTTCTACAAGGAGATGATATTTGAACTGAGACAGGAGCAATGAGAAGGAACCAGCTGTATCAGGAACTGAGAGAGGAATCTGTAGAAACATGGCACCTTAGGAAGATGGCGCCATCAGGCAGCCTCATTCCAATGGAATTCATTAAACTCATTCACTATTCATTAAAGTCTTTGACATTTTGTTTGAAGACCTGTGTGCCTTTGATGCTTCATCTGCATAAGGACATTTGGCTAAAGTTGCTGAACAGAGCCAGTATTTCTGGCAAAAAAAATCAACGGAACTGCCAATAGATGGTGTGGCTGAAACTGATGCCTCCAAGTTAAAAACTAGGCCTGAATTGGGGCCATTCTAAAAATATTCTAGACTATTTGTAAGATCAAATAAAACCTATGAAAATAGAAACAGTAGAATGAAGACCAAATTATTCAAAAGATAACCTATATATTCTTGTCTACTTTTCCCCAAACTTTCAACCTTATTTTTCACCACCAGCTGATACACTCAGAATGTTGGGGTTGGGGGAGACAAAGGGAAGAAAGAAAGAAATGGGATGCATAAGTCTGCAGGAGAAAAGGAGTAGATTACAAGGTAAAATCAAACTATGTTAGAGTTGGAAGAGACCCTAGACATGGTCCTATCTAATCCCCTCACGTTATACATGACCAAACTAAGCCTCAAAGAAATTAAGCAACTTCCCCAAAGTACACAGTCAATGGCTTTTGGAGCTCCCCTCATGCCAATGGAGGTGGCAGGAGTGTGTGTGGGGTGGGGGCAATCCCTTACTTTCCATATAGGCTCATCTTCATATAGGGTGAGGAAGAACCTCTCCATCCTGAATTCAGGGAGTGCTCCACCCCAGACCCCCTTCCCAGCAGGTAAGATGCCTTAATTTCCAAGAATCTCCTTCTGGAACCTCTTGTGCCTGGAATAGCAATAATGATAGATTCCTTTTACCAAGCACCTTTCTTATACTATTTTTAGTCAATTCTTGCCTTGCTCATTTCTTTTCTATTTTCCTTTCTTCTTTCCACAGATATCTATTGAGTGCCAGGGATATACTAATAAACAAGATGGGTACAGTCCCTGTTTTATGAAGCTAAGAGTGTAGGAGGAAAATAAACAATCAAACAAGTCTCCAAAACAAGCGCTATACAGTAGTCCCCCTTATCTGCTGTTTTGCTCTCTGTGGTTTCAGTTCCCCGCAGTTTCAGTTCCTGGCAGTCAACCTCAGTTAGGAAGCGGAAGATCCTCCTGACATACTGTCAGGTCAAGAATAGCCTAACACTATCACAATGCCAACATCATTCTCCTCACTTCATCTCCTCACGTAGGCATTTGATTGTCTTGCAGCATCACAAGAAGAAGGGTGAGTACAACACAATAAGATATTTTGAGAGAAAGAGCCCATATTTACTAGCTTTTATTATAGTATACTGTTATAATTGTTGTATTTTATTGTTAGTTATTGCTGTTAATTTCTTACTATGCCTAATTTATAAATTAAACTTTAGCATAGGTGTGTATGTATAGGGGGAAAATAGCATATATAGGGTTCAGTACTATCTGTGGTTTCAGGCATCCACTGGGGGTCTTGACACATATCCCCCATGAAGGGGGTCAGGGAGAATCCTGTACTTGGAGAAGTATGGGGCATTATGGAAATGCTGAGCAGGAGCAACTAGCCTGGTTCAGAGGAGGGTGGGAAGGAGGGAAGGTTCCCAGTAGAAATGGCATTTAAGCAAAAGACAGTAAAGGATGGGAGAAGGGAACTGCCCTTTCGAAGGCCGAGTGGAAAGCATCCCCATGGCACATCTCAAGCACTTAAAGCAGCTCAGTGAGGTTGTGGTATAAGATACAAGAGGGCAAGTGGCAGGAGATGAGAGACCTAGACAGAAGGATATCAGTAGTGTGGTAACAGCAAGGATGGAGAGACAGTTAAAGGATGGCATTCCCAGGACACGGTGATGAACTGAAAATGGAGGGAGGCAGAAGCTAAAGTCAAGATACTGTCCCAGCTTCCAGCTTATGGTGTAGCCAAAAGGGATGCCTATTATCCAGGAAAACTGCAGGAAGAGTAATGTTTTGTTTTATTGGAGGCAGGGGTGGAGATGAGTTTGGTTTTGGACAAAATGAATCTGAGTTGTCCCTAAAACACCTCCATAGTGTCCAAGGGCAGTTGAACATAAGGATAGGGACCTCAGGAGAGAGTTCTGGGCTGAAAGGTGGATTCATGAGTCATCAGCATATTACTTCCTGCTTTTAGATGATGAATCTGAGACCCAGAGAAGTGAAGAAACATGCCCAGGGTCATACTAGCAGGTGCAGAGCAGAGATTTCAACCCTCGCCTTCCCAATCCCCATATCTGTGTCCTTCCCAGGGAGACTCGCAGCTGTAGTTATATGCTTGATGAGGAGTAGTAGAAAGGTGTTGCAGCAGAACCAAGATCTTTAATTTCCATTTCTAGACTAGGGACATACAAATATATCTCATGTGTGTGGCCATAGACATTCTTCAGCTGGTGCAGCCACCAAATTGCCTACTGACGAGCAACCAGCTACTCATGCTTGTCCTTCGGATAAATTTCCAAGAAATCTCTGTTAAACTGAGAGAAATCAAATCATGTCCTCTGAAAATTCCCTTCCTTGCTCCCGTAAGCTACCCAAGAGTATAATGTGTCAGGCGTGTCCCCTTTTGACAGCTACCTTGGGCCCCCTGCCTGTTTTCTGCGCTACCCAAGGAGTCTGTGTGGGATTCCTTTGACCCTTCTCTCTTGCATCTAGAACTCATCTCCAATATCCATCCTTCATAAAAGCTTTCCCTGACTGCCTTCCCCCAGTTATCAGTGGTACTGTGCATGGACTTTCCCTTCGTGGTGCTTTCCCAGTTCATTATTTTACTATACAGTTCTATTATTTGGTTCACACCTGCCTCCTCAGCTAAATACTCACCATTTTATCTAAATGTTTATCCCAAGTTGCCAAGAGTGCCTGGACATAGTAGGAGGTACTCAATAGATAATTGTACATTGGATAGGTGGATTGCTATTCTCTGCCCCCAGATTTCCTACTTTATGCCTCTTTCTCTCTCATATTGACTGTGGCCTTCTGAAAATGAAGGGGAGAAATTTTAAGCTTGTTGAACAGGCCCTGTGTGTCTAACAACGGCCGTTATTCCATGTTCCAGGTTTTAAAAAAATAATTAATGGGTACAAGAACTGGCAACGAGAGGGGAAATAAAGGTAGATGTGAAAGAGGTTAAGGGAGGCACGTGTTTTGGCTTCACAGTAGACAAAAGTAATTTATATGTCTTTTCTTCATCCACACACCATTCGGTTTCAGAAATCGGAGTCAAACTAAGCACTAATAAGTGTGATGTTCACAGGTAGTAATGAAATTTTTAAAAGCGCTTCTCCCCCCCGCACCCCGTCAACTAATTTATTTTAAAGCTCTTATTGAAAATGACTTACCCTAGGTTTTAAAACTCCAAAGTTCCCAAAGGCTTTTTACCTCTGGCATTTCTGTGAAAACCAAAGATGAGAATGAGAGCGATTCTGAGCCGGGAAAAACATCCAAAGCAAATACAAATGCGCTGTCTGTCCTTACATGTGGTTCTACGAGGGACATGCTCAAAAAGGGCTTGTTGACATTTCTGCTCAGCTGTGTTGAATTCCACTGACAGGAACTGAGGACAAGAGGCAGTGTAGAGATCCAGAGATGGAGAGAACATTCAAGTAGGTGACAGAAAAATAGAATTCCAGTTTTCAGCTCCACCATGTAATAGTCATTTGACAAAGGGTTCGCTCCTTCTGTGTCCAAGATTCAGGAACTATAAAATGGCAATGATGGATCTTTGGTTCAGGAAGGCAGACTGGGCACGTGTCCTTACCTCACTCTACTCCCAGACATCCCACTGATCAACAATAAAGATGTATGAGAGGGGACACATCCGTACCAGCACTCGCAATTGTAGGCTTTGAAATGGCTTGTGTTGAGAAAGGAAGTCACAGTCCAGGACCCACACAGAAGATTGCAACAGTGGGTGTGGATACCAGAGGAGAATAAATTTTTCTTTTTAATTTTGTAACCATTGGTATGGTTGGAGTGTTTTCTGTCCTCCACGTGTATCGCTTTTCTTTCGTAATACTAATAAAAATGGCAATAAGAATACTTTCTGGCCCATTCCATCAAGTAATTAAGAGGATTAATTAAAATAATTAAAATGATGTATAGGAACACTTTGAAAATCTTTAAGCACTAAGATAAATGTGGAGTATTGTTAAGTGGGCAGTCTTAGGCAGTTGAAGATTGGGGAAGGAACGTAGCGCTTTCCTTGATCAAGCTCTATTTTTAAGGTGCCAAGATCCAAATTAAAAAGGAAGCTGTCTCTAAAACGCCGACTGTAAAGTATCTGAGGGAATAAATGTGCTGAGAGAAAGTACTTGGAAGAAAGACAAGAAGAAAATTTAAATAATAAGTGTCGTGATGGAACTATTGGTTTCCGCCAAATTCTTTTTCTAGACCAAAAACTCTGTGAAGAACTGAACAGCAACAGAGGTGCTATCATCTTAGAAAATTCCACAGCAAAATCATTTCTTGTTAAAATAGAGCCTTATCGTGTCCTTATGGCTGAAACCATTTCCAAATGCTTTTGTAAACAGTCTCATAATTAGCATCCCAAACATTTTAGAGTACTGTGTTTTCGTAACTTCTTAATTAGACAGATAGATGTGAACCATCAATAGTCCTGTTATGGTATTGAAATAAAATTGTTGGTTCATGCATCTGCCTCCTTTGCAGGTGTAGGTGCTCAATGAAGTTTTGCTAAATGAATAAATGGATGAAAGAACATTTTCTAAAAGCTTTTTTATTATCCAAAGTATGCCCTTGGTTTGTCCATGATGAGGAGGACATACTCTTCAGATACTCTGTCGGGTGCCTGACTTCTCAGAGATTCATCTAGAAAATGAAAATAATGGTATGTACCTAAGAGAGCTGTGATAACAATTTACTGATCTAATGTATGCAAAGCCCTGGGCACATAGTGAATTTTCATTTAATGCTTGTTGTTGTTGTTGTTATTATCACTATTATTACTAGCAACTGCTATTACTAAGAGCCCACTATGTGCAGTCACTGCCCACAGAGCTGATCAATAAAAATAAGAAGACTAGGACCTCACAGTCCAGTAGGGGAAGTAAACAAGCTACTGGGTCACCCTCCTGCACGTCTCTCCCTCCGTGTGCCTCGTGGACAAGCTCCTCTAAAAAACTATTCCTATTAGCTACCCTACAACCCAGCAATTGCACTACTGGGTATTTACCCCAAAGATACAAATGCAGTGATCCAAAGGGGTATGTGCACCCCAATGTTTATAGCAGCAATGTCCACAATAGCCAAACTATGAAAAGAGCCAAGATGTCCATCAACAGATGAATGGATAAAGAAGATGTGGTCCATATATACAATGGAATATTATGCAGCCATCAAAAAACCAAAATCTTGCCATTTGCAACGACGTGGATGGAACTAGAGGGTATCATGCTGAGCGAAATAAGTCAATCAGAGAAAGACATGTATCACATGACCTCACTGATATGAGGAATTCTTAATCTCAGGAAACAAACTGAGGGTTGC
>NC_138371.1:122265569-122312494 GCF_054177405.1 Leptonychotes weddellii | reverse complement strand
GGTTAGCCTGGTGATGGGTATTAAAGAGGGCACATATTGAATGGAGCACTGGTTGTTATGCACAAACAATGAATCATGGAACACTACATCCAAAACTAATGATGTAATGTATGGTGATTAACATAACATAATAAAATTTAAAAAAAACAAAACTATTCCTATTGGGCAAATATTCCCTCGTGGATACTTACTAGGCTGCTGGCCAGTAAGAGAGGATAAACATGATAAGAGGGTGAGTTACATAAGAACTTGCACTGAATTCTTTGCAAAATCCTTTTCTCCCCTTTAAATGTATTAAGGAACCAAAAAACAAAAAGCCTTATTTATCTCTGTTCCCTCTAATCCCTAGCATGTGTGTCCCATAGAGTACTAAATGAATATTGGTTGTGTGGCCCTAAGTTAGTCACGGCAGTGGACTGAACAATGGAGAACAATCTAGTAAGTGGTGGTAAAGGAGGTTTGGGTCTCAGTAATTCACAATGAAAATAGCAATGGAAATCCCACGGGCCCAGGGAGTCCTGGTCTTACCATTGGCTCAGAAGTTCAGATTCTACCAGCCCCAAACTGCCCCTTAACAAAGAGGCCGGGAGCAGGTCCTCATTTAATTGATCAGCACCAGTATCATGTGGCCCTTCCATCCTGGCTCCCACACACCAGACCTGAGAGTCGGTGACCAAGTCTGAGCATATGCAAATGAGCAGGGAAGTGACCCCGTGGGTTAAGGCCTCTAGTAAAGATACCACTTTCGGGATCTCCAGGAAAAGATGAAGAAAAGACCCACCTCCACACCCACAGCTTGTACATTGCCTCCTGTCTGGGAGCCACAGGTTTACATTCTTTGGCATGTGTGATATGACAGAAATAGTGACATCTTCCTACTGGCATCTCTTCAGTTCTGCCCTTCTGCTGATTGCATGGTAAATATTTTCTCTCTATTCTTCCCCCATCATTTTCTTGAACTCGAATTTTGTTTTTTAAAGTGGGAGAATAACACACACAAAAGATGGCAATAGGTTGACATTTTATACCTAGATTCAATCTCTTATGTCACAGATGTTTCAGCTGCAGAATGCTCTCTTTATTTGGGAAAGAAAGATTTGAAAGACTGCATGAGAAATTGAGTGGGCAAAAATTCTGTGGCTCTGTGACATACAGAGAGTGCATCAGTATATCCTTTCTCATGAGTTCGTTTTTTAGCTAGGCATGGGATTGAATATGATCACATTCTCCACGTTTCTGGTTGGTATACTTCGTTCAGACCCTAACACACAGCACAGTATCAACGTCTGCTGATTTTCCAGCACCCCCACTGATTAAACAGCAAGGATCATTTTTCCTGGCCCTGTAATGATTTTGCAGTAAAGGGCAGAATTGATTTCAGAGCTATGACTCAGGGCTTGGTAAAATATTGGCCAAAAAGTGGGTGTAAGCAGCCACTGGCATTCTGGAGATTTCTGTACCTTGTTAGCAACTAAAAAAACTCATGTAACCAATTATGCTAATTTAAAGAAAACGTCTATGTTATTTGACTACTTACAGCTTTCTTCTTAGGAATCTTTAAAAGATTGTGCTAATTTAGTTTGTTACAGTAGTTTACTATTTTAGTACTCTTCATTCAGCCATTTTGTGAGGAAGAAAGCGGGCTGGTATAATTAATAAGGCCTTTGGTTTTGCAAGCCTACTATGTATCTGTCACTGTATAGGGACAAACAAAAGAAACATAGTAATTAACTCAGGCCTTCCAGGATGTATAGTCTACCTTGAGGGGCTGGAAGCAGCTTGTCCCTTAAGCAAAACCCTCCAAAGAATGGTCAAGGTGGCCATTGACCACCAGAGCTCAAGAATGAAGGTGACTGTGTGTCCTATGGTGTAGAAGGGGATCATGTAGTGGAGAAGAAGCTTCTCCAGCCGAACACAAGTCATGCTGGGTCACCCAGACCACTGGGACTTCAGCCACAGGCATCTATTACTGTGACCTCCCTGGATGAGCAGGAGACTGGAGAGAGCTTTTTGCTGCAGAGCCCCTGGCCCCTGGCTCCCCCTTTCTTCAATCCTGTGGATGGAGCAAATGCTTTTCGGCTTTGGGTTGCAACATTGGATATGATTCAGGAACAATAAGTTGCTCTTTCCCCTCACCTCACTACCCACCTGTGAAGCTCCAAACATAGCATTGAAGAGCCTCAGTGACCTGGCCCCAGCCTGCCTATCCAGATATTCATCCCTCCACATCCTTGCATGCCTCCAAACCAGCTTCTTGACACCTGTCCTGTGTCTGCTTAACCCTATGCTTTCAGACTCACTGTCCTCTCTACCCAGAAGAGCCATCCTTACCATCTTGCCCTGTTGAAATCATACCTATCTTCAAAACCCAGCTTCAGTACTCTTTGTTCACAAAAGTTTCCCTGGGCCTCTCAGCCCCAGACTGCCTGGCTGAAAATAATCTCACTCCAACTATTCCAATAGCATTTTGCTTGTAGCATTTATCACACTCTTCACATTATACCTTGACAAATTCTCCACAAACATCCTTCTCTCCCCACCAAACTCTTCGAGGAGCAAGGAAATGCACTGTTCATCTCTGCCTACCCCTGATTTCTTTGCATGTTTCTCCCATTGAGTACTGAGTAAGTATCTGTTGCACGGCCCATTAAATTAGTCAAGGCAAGAGCCTAAGCAATGGGAAACAATCCAGAAAGAGGTGGGAAAGGAGGCTCTGGCTTTCAGCAGCATGTTTAGAAGTGGTCATGCCAAGGCTTTAATTATTCATTCTAATTTAAGATGTGCTTGCCAGCATCTTTCCCATTAGCAATGATTCTTTTACATAAAAAAATGGTAGTTAAATGTAAACATGGCTTTGAAAATGCTTTAAATTTTCATTTGAAGCTAAACATTGAACTGTCTGGTTGAATGCGATCCTTCCTCTTGAACATGACTCTGCTCCCGGCAGCGGACCCCAGCTCAGCAATGTGCCCACCACAGCCCCAGGCTTGGAGATGGGCAGGAACAAGGCTCAGGCTTGTACCTCTCTGGGTCCTGCCGGCTAACTGCTTGGGGTAAGAAGTAAAGATGGTTAAAAAAGGTTTTAAAAAGCTATTTTTTAAGAAGGTAAAATGTAAGTAGTAATGATTTTTAGTAATATTCAATAAAACCATAAAACCTTGCAAGGAATTAATAGAGCTGGATGGCAGACTATTTGAGGTTACAACAGCACCTTTAAAAAAAAAAAAGTGTAACTACTTTAAGTAGCAATCTTTCTAAAGTTAATTATAAACTACTTTCTAAGACAGAGCACACTGAATTGAATTTACTCTCCTTTGCAAATAACCTGTCATCATCACTATAAACATCAGTGCAGTTAGCTAACTGTGTAGAGCTGACCAAGGCATGCCAACTTTTTGCATTTTCACTCACTGTTCCTGGACAGCTGTGACTAGAGCTGCCGAGCCCACAGCTGGGTTTTTCTGGCTCCTTCCGTACTTCCAGCATACTAGCCCTTTCTTACTACTCCTAGTAAGCCTGCCTGAAAGAGCCCCTCGCTTCAGACCCTTTCCCTACTCCCATCCCATATGACTGCCTCTGAATTGCTTTGTTATAACAATGCCCATAATACCCAGAAAGAAGCTCTGATGGAGACTCCTCAATAAAGAGAGAAACTTTGCGACAAAATTTTTGGCTACTCAGATTCCTTTGTTCACTGGTTTTTGGTGTTCAGATGACCGGAATCCAAGCTAACTGGAATCTGGATAGGAAAAGCTTACATTGACATTATTAGTCAGGTTAATGTATCTCATGATAAATGAGAAAGGAAATTCTTTCTTTGGTAATTCTTGATGATGTTCTTTTAGTATTCAGAAATCTTTTTTAAGAAGAAAAGTTTACGTGCTGTTCCCTCTGCCTGAAAAGTTCTCTCTTTTTCTACCTGGCAAAATTCTACTTATCTTTTAAGACCAAAACCTAAGTGTCATCTTCTTTGGGATATCTTCCTTGATTCTCCCTGGCAAAATTAACTTTTCTACCCTTCATACTCCCAAAGAGTAGAAGTATTTGAACAAGTAGACTGTGAGCTATTTGAGATCAAGAAGTGTATTTTATTCATCTTTGGACACCTGGGACCTAATATAAGCACTGATATTCAGTGCTTAAAATATTTGTGAATGAATGTGTGTATTTTAGAATATTCCATTTCGTGGCCATTTTAAGGTGTGACAGAGATGTATAAATAGTTCAGAAGAGTACCAGGACAAATAAGTGTGAAAGGGAAATGGGCAATAAAGTCAGGAAATAAAGAAGGAAAAAGAGAATACACGAATAATGGGGAGGGATATGTTGAGGAGCACCAGATCTGACAGGTTCTAGAGCATTAGATTTCCCACTCTTAGTGACTTCCATTTGTTTAAGCCAAACATTTCTGACTCTAGTTCCTTTCTTGCCTGTCCTTTGAGATGCTAATTAGCTTCCATAAAATTGTTTATAATCTTTAATTTTTCCTAACCTTAACTCCTAAAGCTTCAAGGCTATCTATCCCTCACTTCTACTCTCGTGACTCAGAGTACCAAGTCTTTTAACCCAGTCCTTCTGGGTTATCACCAGAATAATATGGTCTGACTGCAGGAAACATTTCTGTACTTAGAATATTTCAGATGGGATGAGAGGAAGAAATTGCTTAAGGACTTGTGGCTTACCCTTGATCAGAAGAAATTTGTTGTTACCATCACCAGAGGAAATAAGTCTCACATAATTCTTTGGACTATATTCAGTGTTTAACAAGGTACCCCTTTGGGAAGCCCAGGTGGCTCAGTCCGTTAAGCATTGGACTCTTGATTTTGGCTCAGGTCATGATCTCTGGGTCGTGAGATCGAGCCCCACATCAGATTCTGCATTGGGCATGGAGCCTGCTTGAGATTCTCTCTCCTTCTCCCTCTGCCCCTCCCCCCACGCTTGCCTGCTCTCTCTCTAAAAAAAAAAAAAAGAAAGCTACTAATATCTAGGAACCTTTAAAAAGAAAAGTTACCCCTTTGCTTGAGGAAAGGATAGAAAGGAAGAGGGTGGGGATGAAGTTGCAAAGAGCTTATTTCATATGATCTATAAAATCAAAAAGCAAACAGCAGGGAGTCACAGATAGCAATCTGGGATTTAAAGAAAAAAAATATCAAACTTACGAATTCCATGGTTTCAAAACTAATTTATTCACCATGAGCCAATCTTACCATTCATTAGCTTCACCCCAGAGACAAGACTGAATGTCAGCTATTTTCCTGACCTATAAATAATAGGCGCCACATGCTTGGAAATGAAACTTAGTTAGGACATAATAACAAAGTGAATCAATATGATTGTTACAAAGCTAAAAAAAAATAACAGGCTAAGTCCTGAATCTTTGGGGAGAGAAAGATTCTCATTCCCTGCTCTTTATGGAAAAAAAATTTTTGACAGGAAAATTGATAAATTATCCTTTAGCAACACTCAGTTTGAACCAAAAAATAGCCCAAGAATGAACAATAAAAATTCATACTCAATCATGTGTTTAACCTGAATGAAGAGCTGGGAGCAATGATATTACCTCATAGGTTAATTAATGATGATGGTGTGCAGGTGGGTATGGCAAGACAGTTCTTGGCTATGGAATGCGAGTAGAATGTGTGCCCTTTCCAGGCCTGACCCTAAAAAGCTTACCGTGCACATTCCTCCATGTCCTTTCTTCATTTCTACTCATGGGATTGAAGATGACTGGTGACTTGGAAGCCACTTGTTCACGATGGCATGAGCCCCTGAATGACTGCATGGAGTAGAGCCCCCACCAACCAAACTGGAATCTGCATTCTGAGCTGTTACATGAGCAGCGCCTGACCTTCTAGTTCTCTATGTCATTGCATTTTGGAGTTTTATTTGTTAGAGAAGGCTATATTGATGCATGTGTGTGTGTATGTACTATATATATACATATATATTCCACTTTTATTTCATCTTTTAAATTTTTTCAAACAAAAATAATACAAGCTCATTAAAAAATGTAAATACAGATAAGTCAAAACAGGAAATAAAAATCTGTAATTACTCAACATAATGAGATACACTAAATAAAACAAGCATCACACTTTATTGACCATTTTGTAGGATACTTTTTTCACTTAAAAATATCATGAACATCTTCCTTCTGTGTCGTTAAGCAGTATTCTGCCACAAAATTTTTAATCGATGCATGATAAAAGTTACACAGATCATTGGAAAATAACAGTCAAATGAATAGAATTATTTCTGTTCACAAACCATTGAACCTAGAATATCTCTAGGCAACAGTTGTTCTCAAGATGCCTAGATTCTGGATTAATAGGTGACACTTGGAAAGATTTTATTTGGTTCTGGTACATGACTATTGAACCATTTGATGTTATGGTAGAAATTAAGGTACTGTAACAACAACAACAAAAATCTTTGTTAGAATGCAGGAAATATTCCTGTCATCAGAATCCTTCAGATGGAGTAGGAGCTAGTAGTTGTTTAAAGACCATGACTTATCCTTGATCAGAAGAAATTTGGTAGCACAGTCTGGCAAATCCATGCCAGTTTGGCAGCTCTGCAGTCCCCCACAGGAAGAAGGGAAGTCCAGGGTAAGCAATTTTTGATAGAAGTTGCAAACATCCCTTCTGCTCATATGTCCTTGTTTAGAGTTCAGTTTCATGGCCAAATCTAGTTTCAAGGGCATCTGGAAAATGAAGTCCAAGCAGAGCAGCCTTGGATTCACCAAAAACTCCATGATACGGAAGGAGAGAACAAATGGGGGTTTTGCGGGGGGGCGTAGCAATCTGCCACATCCTCCAAAATTAGTTTGAGAAAAGGAGCTCCACCTCAGTGGCTTTCTAATAGCGACTCCCACCTTGGCTAATTATTAAGCTGTCTGACGTAAGACTGTTACTTAACCTCAGTTTGCAAAATGGAGACGTTAAAATTCACACATTTGTTACGGATTAAATAATTTAGTTTATACAAAGTGCTTATAAAATGTTGCCTATAGGGGTGCCTGGGTGGCTCAGATGGTTAAGCGTCTGCCTTTGGCTCAGGTCATGATCTCAGGGTCCTGGGATCGAGCCCCACATCGGGCTCCCAACTCAGCAGGGAGTCTGCTTCTCCCTCTCCCTCTGCCTCTCCCCCTGCTTGTGCTCTCTCTGTCTCTTTCTCTCTCTTAAATGAATAAATAAAATCTTTTAAAAAAAAATGTTGCCTATAATTAGCTTATATCCAGAACCAACAGTAAATGGATAGCACATGGCCAGAAGAGAAAAGTGAACATAACACAGCAAGGAAGCAATCCCTGAACCACACTGAATATGCTGTGGTGGTTAGAAGCCTAACTCTGGAGCCAGACTGCCCAGATGTGCCACTGTGCCTCAGTTTCACCATCTGGAAAGTGGGAATTATCATTAGTATCTACCTCACAGGGCTGTTGTGACAATTACAGGAGTTAATGTGGGAAGTGTGTCGCACAGAGCCTAGCACATAGTAAGCATTACATAAATGTTAGCTTCTACCCATCTTTAGTGTTGCCAAAGAAAAATGATATTCGCATATTCACCTGAGTTCTTGCAGGTGACTTACACCACCACACATGCTGACAATCACACTAAATATCACACCGTTTTCTGTTCTCATTTCCGAGTACTAAGGTCTCTGTGCTTTCCAAAATCGGTAGACTGGTATTTTACAGCATGGGAGGTGGGAATACATCCATCACCCAAACTGGACAGGAATCACATCTGCACCCAACTTCATTTCCTTTAGGAGAGTCATGCGTATTCCCATACATCTTCCTTGGCTCCGTAATACAGGCTTCCGAATGAATGAAAGTGTTCTTTCAGGTAATACATTTCCCAAAGAATGTCCCTGTTGATTCTGAGACTTTGGGATTGAAAGATATTTTCAGAATCCAGAATTGAATTAGGCTTTGTCTTTCTTTTCTATTATTTTTATTCACTGCATTCTTGAATAATGCCAGATATGTGCTGGAAAAGCGCTTCAGGATGATGACTATATTTTTGCTGCAATTAAACTTATCCATATAAATTAATGATGATTTGTAATCAGAAAAAAAAAATCAAGATGGCAAGAACACCTCCCTGAAAGTTGGATTCTTTCAATCTATTTCGTCTCTGATAAAAGTGATTAGTTTGGTTCACTTTTATGGAGGATTGCTTTTCTAGAAAAGGCGCCATAAGTCAAAATTATGTAAGCTGGAAACTATTTTTCCACAGATTTAAAGTCACATTAGGGTATTAAATTCCTAATCAAATGTTCAATGTCTAACTTTTTATCAAAACAGACCTAAAAACTATATTTAGTCAATTAGGAATTATATACCTAATATATGCTACAAAATATTTAATGTCATGTACCAAATTTTATCTTCTACATAATTTCTGCCTTCCTTCATTGCGTAAATCTAAAGGTGAAAGAATTCAGAAGGGCTCTCTCTTTTCTACATTTTATTCTGAAACAATTTTAGACTTACAAAAAAGTTGCAAAAATATGATTTGTATCCCTTTCATTTAGTTTCTCCTGATCTTATTATTTTACATAACTACAGTACAATTGTTAAAACCAGAAAATTAACATTAACATGATAAGACTAAGTAACCTCCAGATCTTATTTTAATCTTACCTGTTGTTCTACTATTGTTGTTTTTCTGGTCCAGGATCCAATCCAAGATCCCACATTATATGTGGTTGTCCTGTTTCCTAGTCTCTTCAGTTTGGGACAGCTCCTCAGTCTTTTGTGAACAGGATAGGCCAGTTATTTTGCAGAGTATCTCTCAGTTAGAATTTGTCTAATTTTTTTTCTCATGATTAGCTGAGATTATGCATTTTTGGCAAGAACCCCACAGAAGTTCAACCATCTCAGTGCATCCCAGCAAGAAGTAGATGATATCTGTTTTATCATGGTGAGGTTGATTTTGATCCCTTGGTCACAGGGATGTCTGCCAGGTTTCTACTCTAGAAAGTTACTATTTTCCACTTATAATTAAGAATATCTTGAGGGGGATATATTTTAAAGTTATACACATACCTGTTTCTCATGATAGCTGCAACCACTAATTTTGGCATCCATGGATGACACCTGTTACAACTATTATAGTGGTGTTTGAGAAAGAGTGATTTTTCTATCTCCATCATTCTTTCTACGTTTTTAAATTGGTATTCCACTGTAAGGAATTACAGTCCTTTCTCTCTCTTATTATTCTTCAGTTATTTATTTACATTAATATAGACCCTTGGATATTTATTTTATGCTATGGGTCATTTATTTATTATTTTGTTGGTGGTGTCATTATTTATTTTGTTGTTCAAAGTGTCTCATATTTGGCCATAGGGAGCTCCAGAAGGGCATAAGTGTTTCACAACTGTCTCTAAGGAGACTTACAGAAGAAACCTAAAGCCACCTGAGGGCTTTTGAAAAAACTGCTCAGAAGATGTGTTTTGCCATTCTCTTATTCATTGTACAAATTTCCTGTAGCAAGCACTGTATTAAAGATGAAGCTTTGGACTCTGTTCAAAGCTGCCTGAAGGACATTCACTTATGTGTTTGCCACCATAGATCCAAGAAGTATTAATGTGGGTAAATATCCTTTGGAGTTTCTCCATTCTAACATACAAAATCACTTTCATCCGTTTTGGGAAGTCAAATTCTCCCGTAGATGAAGGAGTGTCCAATAACACTTCTTGTTCCTCTCTCCAAGTTATCATTATAAGCTCCTCCCCAAAGGGAAGGAGCGCCGCCAATCTGATTAGAGCCTGAATACTGATTGGGCTGTGTTTTACTACTGGGCAAGCTCGCTGTGCCTCATGAAAGACACAGCTGCACCCTGCTTCTTCCCTTGCTGCTCCTGTGGTGTGAGCTAGTCTGCAAGGCTTGCCTCTGGAGCAAGACCTCTCTCAGGTCTATTCTTTTCTATTCTAGATAACCACAGACTCTGCCTTTCTATTGTTGAGGAGAAATGAAATAAAAGCTTTGTTGGAGCTTCCCAGCCAAAGCCACATTCAAAGATACAGCTTTTTACTGGAAACCCCTGTTCTGGAGAGTATTCGGTGCTTATTCCTCTGTTAATAAGCAGTACTTTGTCTTTCTTTGGGCAATTGCCTGGGCAATGCAGGCTCTGGGGAAGAAGTGTGATGAGGGGGAAAAAGCAAGCTCCATATCCCAACATCCGTGAACAGACACATAATTACCCTGCACTGCCCCATTTCTCGTCCCTCCAGTCACTTGCTCATCATAGATTACCACCCTGACAAGCCTCACTGATAGTGCAGATGCATTAGCCAATCCGAACAGAGAAGGAAAACTCACTGCATGGTCTGTGGCCCAGCCCCGTGGGAATTATCTGCTAAAAGTGCAGATTTCCGAGCCCTGCCCCAAATGGACTAATCAGGATGGTAGGTTCCAGGAGTCTACATTTTTTTTTTAAGATTTTATTTATTTAGTTATTTGAGAGAGAGAGAGAGTGCACAAGTGAGGGGAGAGGCAGAGAGAGAATTTCTGAGTCCGATACGGGGCTCAATCCCAGGATCCTGGGATCATGGCCTGAGCCGAAATCAAGAGCCAGCCGTTTAAACAACTAAGCCACCCAGGCGCCCCCAGAAGTCTATATTTTTTAAAAGCAGATGCCCAAAAGACTTCCATGTATATTAACTTTGAGAATCATAGTTCTGTTGGTAGGGCTTAAATTTAAATCTTTTTGAGAACAGGTGGTCCGGTCAGTACTGGTCTCCCCAGCCTGTCTTCCTTCTTGCTAACCAGTCTGGGCTCATCCCTGTTCTTTATGTAGCTTCCCAATGTGTAGTATTCCCTACCTCCAGTGTAAATTTGTCTAAAAGACTAGATTTCCTAACCAAACCCCTCCCCTTTTTACTACCCTTTCTTGCCCTGCCTCATACTCTACCTGATTCTAGGTTGAAGGCATGACATTAAAACACAAATCTCTTGGGCACCAGATCCTACCCCTCAGTCTGACATGCTGCAGTCTATAAGCAAATCTTCCTGAATCATACCATGCAGACTGCCTGACTCTCAAGCAGTCCACCACTTCATGAATTTCTCCTGTGCATACCTGTAACTCAGTATTTCAGGACACTACCTTCAGATCTGGAATTAGATCCCCTAAACCTTCCTCAATGTACCTGGACAATTCAGGTGCTCCCCCTTCTAAAGGCAACCTCCCCGACATTTCTGTTGCCCCAAACTTTCTTGTCCCTGTTTCAACCTGCTCCCACCAGATCCATTTGAATGAGATCTCAATCTACTCTTTTCCTCCCCCCAAGTCTACATAGAAGAAAAAGACCAAACTCTGACATGTGGGATTACTTTCAACCAAGCTTGTTTAAAGCAGGGACCAAGTCACATTATATATTTTTAAATAATCCCATGGTATAATCCCTATAATACCATAGTATAATCCCTTAAATCCCCTTGCCTTTTTCCTACTTCTAGAGGCTCTTTGCATCCCTTGGCTGTGGCCCCTTTCTCCATCCCCAAAATCAGTAGCATCGTACCTTCCAATCTCTCTCTCTCTCTCTCTCTGACTGATCCTCCTGCCTCTCTCTAATAAAATCTTGGTAATTACATTGATCCACCTGGATAATCCAGGATAATCTCCCCAGCCCAGGATCCTTGACTTACTCACATCTATCTGTAAAGTCTCACTTATTATATAAGGTAACATTCACAGGTTTCAGGGATTAGGACAGGACCTCTTTGAGGGGCTATTTTTTTTCCCTTCCTACCACAAAGACTTTCAGGACAAACAGCACTGACCCGGCAAGTTTTCTCCACTCAGGTCTGCTCCTAATTTCTCTTGCAATTGAGTGAAAGCAGAACTGACATGACACGGTGCCGTCATGCCTTTATGCAGAAGTGTGCTCAGCACAATCAATGGTCAAAGGAAAAATAAACAAAACACTTTGGGACCTGAAATAAACCCTAAATAAAAGAGTGGATCACATTATCCAGGTCTAACCACCAAAATAAATGAAAACTTAAGCCTTTCTTTAAAAAAAAAAATGGTGATGTTAACATTTTATTTTTCTCAGCAAAAATCTCAGCTCTGACATTTTGCTGACATCTGAAGACATCAGTTCAGGGAAGCAGATATTAAGACAGAATTGGAGATGCAAATATTTGTTGGAGGAGATGCTTGTGAAGGCTTGGGGCACAAGGGAGCAAGGGGAGGCTGGGAGATACTCCAAAAGGAGAGGAGAGAGTATTGTGTAGACAGAGCATTAGCTTCAGTACAGCTTTGGGAAAGTCTCAGCCGGGCCAGCCAACAGGGAGCTCCAGAGAAAAGACTACTCAATGCCCAGATTCTAATTCCCCAACTGTGCTTGGTTATTGGCTGGGAGCGACCCAGGGAGAACCTGGCCTTGGTGGGAATGCTGCAGCAGATCCCCAAGGGGTGGCAAAGCTGCAGGCTCTCCGCTAATTACTTCCTTCCTAACAGGGTCTCTCTTGGAGGTAGATTTCAGCGGCCCGCCTCCACAACCCCCATAATACCTCACAACCACATGGCTACAATAACCGTGAGAGAAGTGTTCCTATTGTTCACTCTATATAGACTCACTGTGTAGTATATAACCCTAATGATGTTGTAGCTTCTCTCCTTTAAATAGTTGGATTTTTAAAAATTCAATAAGCGGGTTCTTTTAGAACCTTCCTTGTGAATTTCTTTGTAAGAATTTATTTCCTTCTTAAATGGTTTTGTCTCAGAATATTCCTTTGACATTTGTTATGGTAATGAAGAGGGGTGGGGTGGGAAAAGAAACTAAGAGGAAAATATGAAAATATTGCAATAGAAGAAGGAAATTTTCACTTATTTGAGCTGGGCTGCTTACAGTGTTGCTCCCATAATGGCATCTGAACCATGAGGCCAATGTGCATCCCTACAGATTTATGAGCCTCACAAACTGTCATCCTGACTTCATTGCAGGACTCCGCAAGGCAGCAGGTCCATAGGGATTCCTGGTGAATATGTATTTATGCCCCAGTTTTTTCTAAGGAGGATTTGAGGAAAGGACAAGATTTCAGGATATGAATAACTTTTAAACTGAAGTTTGTCTGCAAATGTAAGGTTTTACTGACAATCAGTTTTAAATGGTGCACTTACCTAATGACCAATTTGGAAAGGTGGTTGGACAGAAGCACAGTTTGGGGGAAGCAGGAGGAGTGGTCCCTCCCACCTCCAGAGTGTTCCCTGAATTATGACACAGTCCTCCTTTTACAACCTCACTTTGAGCTTGGCAGACTGCCTTGTAGCGGCAGGTGCTCAATACCCATTCACCAAGTTGAGTTCTGTAGGCAAGCTCCTTTTTAAAAATGCTAACCTTAAGATTATGGAAAAACATCAGACAACAGAGTAAAGCACACAGTGAAACATCTAAAGAAAGATCAGGAAACAGAAAAGGGGTCAAAGGATGGGTCTCTTCTGGGGACTTCTCCGTCGGTCCCCAGTGCAGCCTTGTCCCCTTCCCTTACCTTCCAGGTTCCGGGGGTTACTTTGGAAAATGAGACAGGCCAGAGTCAGGGGAGAGCGGCAGCTGCAGTGAGAGAGGTGAATGCACAGAGACAAGTCCAGGTGGTCCGAGTAATTGGGAAAGAGGATAATGAGGAAAGATGTAGAAAAAGATGGGGGAAAGAAGGACAAAAGCAACTGCTGACTTGGCAGTTTTGCCTTTGTTTCTATTTGCAACAATCCCCTCTCCCGTTTTGACATACCCCTTTAAATGTCATTCTTGACTCACCTGGGCAGTACCACCTGGACGCTTAATCCATATTGGTAAAACCAGAAAAGAGAGAGAAGAATAAAATATTATGTCGGTCAGAGTCTAGCCAGGAAACAGAATTTAAAACAGAGGGACTTTAGTGGATTAAATTGGTTAACAGGTGATGAAGGAGGCTGGGAATTCAACCAGGGAACAGTGAAGCAACCAGTGATTAACAGCAATGGGAAGCTGCCACCCCTAGCCTGGAGGGACAAGAGGAGGGGATAGTGTTCCCAGAGACTGGAGCCAGTGGGAACTGTGACCACTCCAGGCCTGTCCTGTGGAGGCTGGAGAGATGCAGCCACTTGTGGAGACACTGTCAGGATAGAGAAGGGAGAAATATCCTGGGTTCTCCTTCCTCCTGTTCTTCTGTCTCCCACCATTGCCTCCCATTGGCCAAATCCAACCAGAACCCCGCTGACGAGAAAGCCTGAGATCAGCCTCTATGATACAGAACAGGACAGAGAAAGAGAAGGGCAAGCCTGTCTAGGACACACTCAAGCCATGTGTCCTGGTTAGCTCCTATGAGCCACCTAAATAGCTTGTAAGGGAAGAGATTGTCCTGAAGACAGGCAAGGACACACAGACTGGAAGTTTCTCATGTGATATAGCATCATTTTTCAATAAACTGGCCTCAGATGGAATTGCAAACCTATGAGAGGACTTTTATAAACAATTCATCTTCTCTAAATGTACAGATTGTCTTTAGCATGCTTCTTTGAAAGTCTGGTTGTTGATGATTTCATATTATATAATGGTTCATTTGCCAAATAAATATACAAAAGCTCTTTGAAACTATAAATTACAATAACCATATTTTCCAAAGCATGGGGTCTTTCTTTTTTTTTTTTTTTTAAGATTTTATCTATTTATTTGAGAGAGATATTGAGAGAACAAGTGGGAGGAGGGACAGAAGGAGAAACAGACTCCCTGCAGAGCAGGTACCCCAACACAGGACTTGATTCCAGGGTCCTGGGATCATGACCTGAGCCAAAGGCAGACGCTTAACCAACTGGGTCACCCAGGTACCCTGCATGGGGTCTTTCAAAGGAATTTTGTGCCTCTTCAGGATTTAAAATAATCTAGAATATTCAAAATATTAGAATTCTCAAGGACAATGAAACAAAATATTTGAAATCATACAGTTCTTGAAAGTTTTAAATTTAAGATCCTTGCTCCAATATTACATTTGCTCCCAACTTCTAAACAGAACACACGATTATAGGAAAATGCATTGCAATCCAGCTCAAACACCAAAACACATCTCTATCCCCTACAAAACTTGGAGTGGGATTGCTCCATCAGTTTACAGATTACTTTTGGAACTGAAGATTCAGGTAGATAAGGAAATATTTACCTTAAACAAACACTATCTTCATCAATGTATGAGGAAATGGGTTAAAAATAGTACCATCATGTGAGTAGCCTTGTCTTACAGTATTGAGTAACACATGGTCCTTAAAAGGATACTCAAAAACCAGGTCAAAGGACTAACGCTGGTCAAGTCAAGTCATAACTTGGAGTACTGTTAGAAGGATTCGCTTTTGTGTCAACAGCCACAGATTCTTGGACTTCTGTCTGAATGGGCATTTCCCTCCTTTTCCCCTGGACCTGGATCCAACTCTGAACATTCAGGATCCCCTTAGCCATTGGAAGTTTTAAACTTCTCAGATTCCTGCTTAATTTGTTTCCTCTGGCTTGGCCCTAATCATGGCTTCATACTCTTGATTCATTGTACCAATTTCATCTCCTCCCTCTCATTCCAACGAACCTCTTTGTCCCTGAGTGAGCTTCCAGCTCCCACCCATCCTGGCTTGGCCCACCCTACCCCACTGTCCCCACAATCAGATGTCTTATATTTGCACAAGTTCAGATAACTTTCCAAGCAAGGGATGACAATGGGGGCAGTGTCATGTGACAAAGCCAACCACTTAGTAGTGACTGCTCAAAATCCACTTTTGGAAAGTATTCTGAGGCTAAACTGCAATGCTATAAATTGAGTTTTGGACCCATTTCCCCTTAATTGGTGGGGAATGGGGTCCCTACACTTCCAATAAGCAATGCTCCAGACACCTACGATTCAACTAAATTCCGACACCATCTCCCCGGGAATGGCATTAGATCCCACAGGTTAAAGGCTCGGTCCTCCAAGACAGCCCTGCCCCTATGCACTTCAGATGACAGTTGTAAGCCCAGATTGTTACCAGTGCTTCTGACCAACCAACTATACAGATTGGAGGTTCCCAAGACCCCCTCCTCAGGTCCCATTAATTTACCAGAGCAGCTCATAGTACTCAGAGAAACATTTTACTTACTAGGTTACTGGTTTATTATAAAAGGATACAACTCGGGAACAGCCTGAAGGAGCAGATGCACACGGAAGGCATGGAGAAAGAGGGAGGAGCTTCCACACTCTGGATGCATCCTCTCCCAGCACCTCCACTTACATGTTCACCAACCTGGAAGCTCTTCAAACCCTATCGTTTTGGGGGTTTATGGAAACTTCACTGCATGGACTTGGTTCATGCAATCCTTGGCCATTGGTGGTTGAACTCAGTCTCCAGCCCCTTTCCCCTCCCAGGAGGTTGGAGGTCAGAGAGTGGGACTAAAAGTTCCAACCCTCTAATCACATGGTTGCTTCTCCTGGGGATCAGCCCCCATCCTTAGATCACCTCATTAACATAACAAATGACATTTTTGTTGCTCTTATCACTTAGGAAATTCCAAGGATTTTAGGAGCTCCCTGCCAAAAATGGGGAGGAAGACCAAATACATATTTCTCATTATAAATCACAACATCACGGCATACCAAGATTGGCAAGATCTGCCATGCAAAAGGTAGTTTTAGGAATAATGATGATGCCAGCCAGAGCTTCTAAGGTTTGAAGGCTTGCTGTGCATAGGCCCTGGGTACAAGCCCTTTGCATGCATTCTTATTTAATCCTCATGATAAAGAAAGTGAGGCTCTAGTTGCCTAACTAAGCAACTGCCCATGGTCACACGGTTAGTAAGGGGCAAACCTGAGACTTGAATTCAAGTCCAGAACCCTGGCTCTTAGGTCAAATACACCTTAATATTCTGAAAAAGACACTGGAGGGCACCTGTTCTATGGATGAGGTTGGAGGAGACTTACCACTCATCCAGGGTCCAGTCATCAGTAAACCATGTGTTTGTCAATCGAAATCTGCTCATTCAGAGCTATAATGAAACTGAAGGGAAAAAAAAACACAGGTTATAATACTTAACCAATGTGGTGGGGCACTGAATAAAGGAGTTTAATGGAAAGATATTGTAAGGGGGCACCTGGGTGGCTCAGTCGGTTAAGCGTCTGACTCTTGATTTAGGCTCAGGTCATGATCTCAGGGTTGTGAGATTGAGCTCTGCATGTGGATCCACATTCAGTGCAGAGCCTGCTTCAGATTCTCTCTCCTTCTCCCCCTGCACCCCCACTCCACTCATGCTCATTCTCTCTCTCTAAAAAAAAAAAGAAGAAAAAAAGAAAAGAGAGATGTCTTAAGAAAGATTAAGAGGAGAGAATAGCTGGCATCCTTATTTAAATAGAAAAGGGAAAAATGGAGAGGGAGAAAAACCATGAGAGACTTAATTATGGGAAAGAAATTGAGGATTGCTGGGAGGTGAGTGGGGGGATGGAGTAACTGGGTGATGGGCATTAAGGAGGGCACATGATGTGATGAGCACTGGGTGTTACATGCAACTGATGATTTAACTGAACTCTCTATTTGAAACTAATGATGTACTATATATCGGCTAATTGACTTTAAATTGAGAAAAGTTTAATGCAAGTGTTGAGAACAAAGCACTCATTTTACTCCCTCAATCACTGTACCATGTATTGGACACAGTGAGGCCCTAAAACTTGTGAAGTTTCCCCACTTCAGGTACAGCATTCTCTAACAGAGAAGTATGGAAAAGGAGCTTCAAGTTGCAACTTACTATCTGCTTACCACCCAGAAATTTCTTTAGCGCTACTCAAACTTTCCAGCACTACATATGGTGCTCAGCCAAGGGCATCTCAACAGAACCCAGAAAGGGTATAAAAGGGTACAAAATCCAGGTCTGGTTCTACACACGAAGCTGTGTGCTCTAGTGAGGGTTCTGTCAGTCTTGGAGGAAGGGTATCTTTTCTCTAACTGGCTCACCCAGGGGGCACATGTTTTTTGAATTCAGGTGATAGCTAGCTACTGCCCTGCTTCAAGACTCATTTTTTTTTTCTTTGCCTCACCAGATGAGATTTTTTTCTATCCAGTAGTTCCTTAAAGATTTCTCTGGGAATGGAATGAGCTAGAGATGTGGTTTGTTTATGTTGTTACTTTGATTATTTATTAACAGCCTCAGTAAAGAAAGGACCTTGGTAGAATCTCTAGAAATCCTATTGATGTCTCTGAAAAACACATTAAATGGTTACCGATAGGTCAAAAAGATAAGTTGATAGATTCCTAACAGAATTAGGAAGAAACAAGAAAATTTTTGAGTAACGATTTATCTACTCAAGATTACAAGATCCCAGAGAGAGAACACTCTCTGTTGCAGAGATGCACTTCAATGTCTAACAGCCTTCTTAACAGCAGGGGGTACTAAAAAAATTTCACTAATAATTATGGAGTTTCTACCATATTCAAGGCTCTATGTACCAGTAACACAAAGTCAACAGTCAGCCTTACAGAGATGTGGCCTCACAGTAGACGCCCAATGACCATATGAATCAATGACCCAGGTCCTGTTTCAGTCTTTTAAAACACTTAACCGTATTGCTTTGTTCAAGATAACATTTATTGATTTTGATTGATTGGATCCCTCCTCTCATAATATCCAGTCGAGGTCCAATTACCCTACTCAGTAAGTATTAATTGCCCTAAACTATCAAATAACAACATTCCATCATCCTAAAAGGCACCCAGATATGGTACTGAAATGTTTAAAAACAGAGACAGACGGGGCGCCTGGGTGGCTCAGTCGGTTAAGCGTCTGCCTTCGGCCTGGGTCATGATCCCGGATTCCCGGGATTGAGTCCCACATCGGGCTCCTTGATCAGCAGGGAGTCTGCTTCTCCCTCTGCCCTTCACCCCGCTCCTGCTCTCTCTTTTGCTCTCTCTCACATAAATAAAATCGTAAGGAAAAAAAAAAAAACAGAGACAGATGGCTCAACACATTTATTTGATAAGAAGGGATTATCCTTTTCTCTCTCCTTGCTGGTTCTTTATCCCATCATGACAGGACTATGGAAGTCCATGTATGCTTAGGACCAGCTCAACTCCATTTCACGTGCACTGTACTCCCAAGTCCACAAAAATGCTACTAGCAAGTGAAGACCCTCAGTCACAGCAGGAGCAACACTGGGTTCTTCAAGAAGCAATCTCAGAAGCCACAACCAAACACGCACAGGACAGACAGGCTGGAGTGAGGTTCATCAGATTTTCACTGGGCTAGTTTAGTTTTAACCGATTTTACTAACACTTGGTCAGCCCACTAATTTTTGGCCTGATGTTCTTAGTTCTTTTTGCTGGGTTCCAAATCCATGGTCATGGCTAGAAAAGCTTGTACCAGAAAGACTGGTATTTCCCTGGATACTGCAACCAGAAGGACCTCAACAGTCTTTGCAATGTTGTTTTCCTCCCTGAAGGGAATCATTTTATTCATTCAATAAATAATTGTAAAGCATCTAATTTGTACCTTGAAAAGCAAAGTCAGAGTAGAAGGGATAGACAGATAATATATAAATATAATGTGTAGGAATGCTACAAACAAATATGAAGCAATGTATGAAAGTCAAGGGAGGAAGTCTATTTTAGAAGAGGTTAAGAAGGAAGATCTCTTTGACAATGTGACATTTGAGCAGACAGCTGAAAGAGTGAGAGAGTAAGCCATAAGACTTTTGGAGGGAAAAAAACATTCCAGGCAAAGAACAGCAGATGCAAAGGCCCTGAGGCAAAAGGGGGCTGGTTATGGTCAAGGAACCATAACATCAGGAGACCAGTAAGAACTAGAGGGGAGGGCGCCTGGGTGGCTCAGTTGGTTAAGCGACTGCCTTCGGCTCAGGTCATGATCCTGGAGTCCCTGGATCGAGTCCCACATCGGGCTCCCTGCTCGACAGGGAGTCTGCTTCTCCCTCTGACCCTCCCCCCTCTCATGTGCTCTCTCTCATTCTCTCTCTCTCAAATAAATAAATAAAATCTTTCAAAAAAAAAAAAAGAACTAGAGGGGAGTAATGTAGTGAAAGAGCTGTAGGAGGTAACGTCAAAGAGGTAATGGAGGGCCAGTGGCTTTTACTTTGAAGAAGATGGGAAGCAACTGTGGGATTTTGAGAAGAGAAAAGATATAAGCTGACTTAGATTTTAAAAGAATCTTTAGGTTTTAAAAGGTTACAGTGCTGAGAACAGACTGGAACGAGGGGCTGTGGGGAGGTGGCAAGAGTAATAGTAGGACGACCAGTTAGGGGACAATTGCAATAACCCAGGAAAGGGGTCATGGGGGCTTAGACCAGAGTGACAGCAGTTGAGGTAATGAAGTGGTCAAATTCTGAACTTGTTTGGAAGAGGGCACCAGTTGGATTTGCTGATGGATTCGATCTGAGGTGTGAGATGAAGAAAGACTTAAAGATGACTTCATGTTTGGAGCTTGAGCAACTGGAAGGATGGAGAAAGACCAAGTCTGAGGATTGAAATAAGAAGTTAAGTATTGTACGCATTAAGTGTGAAATGCCCATTAGTCATTCCAGGGGAGGTGTTGAATAGGGGAACCAAGAAAGTGGTCGGCTGGAAGCCACTAAAAACCGTTTCAAGGAGAAGGGAGTATTGTTTCCAAACGTTGCTGGAAAGGTAAATAAAATAAGGACAGAGAATTACTTGGCCTTCAGGTTTCATAATTTATGGGTGATGAATGGCTTTACAAGAACTGTTCCAATAAAGCTGGGGGACAAAAGCCTGACTGAGATGGATTCGAAAAAGAATGGAAGAGAGGGATGTAGAGACAGTGAGTGGAGACAACTCTGCCGAATAATTGCTGGAAGTGGGAGCAGAGAAATGCAGTGATAGTTGGAGGGGTGTGAAGGTTGCAGGAGGACTATCTCGATGGAGGACACTGACTACTTCACATGCTAACGAGAATGATCTAGTGGAAAGGGGAAAATTGGTGGTGCATGAGGGAAGGGGCAGATTTCTGGAGCAATATCTTGGAATAGGAGTGAAGGGATGAGGGCTTTGTACAGCTGATAGGTTGGTCTCGATAGGAGTTCAGGCGGGGCTCTTATCTTCCCACTCTACGAATAGATAGGAATCTCTTACTGATAGACTTTGACCTTCTTCCTTTAGCCACCCAAGGCCAACTGGTTTTTTCCTATCTGTCCACAGGAACTCAGACACATAACCTCCTTTCCCCCCATTTTCCAGCTACTGACCTTGTTGATTTTCCTAGATTTCAACCAGTTTTCTCCATCATGAGTCCCTTGCTTCACTAGTTCATTCACTCAACGAGTATTTCATGTGCCAAGCATTGAGCTGGTTGCTAAAAATACAAGGGTAAGACTCAGTTCCCACCTTCAAAATTCTCACCACCTAGTTAGGGAAGAAAAACAGTAAAACAATAATGATGATAAGAGTGTGATGTGTATTAAAATAGAGCCTGAAGCACAGTATAATGAGAGGAACATGGAATAGACCAGAGAAAGCAGCTATTAATTCTATCTTCATGGAGGAGTCAAGCAAGATCTGACAGAGGAGGTGATATTGGTAATTTGAGGGGCACAAAGGTGAATACTGGACCTCAGGGACGAAGAGATGAATTGATTGTTCCCTTCAGACTATGACTCCTTTCTTGTTTTGCTTTCTCCCCTTTATTCCCATTAATTATTCCCATATTCTTCTCCCTCATGAGTATTCACTTTGAGGTATTTGATATTTGTCCTTGAATACATATGCATCCTTGTAAAATTGAGAGTATAATTTTGTGTGTGTACATGTTTATAATTTACATAAATAGCATTATGCCATTGATCTATCCTGTTTTGTACTTTTTTCACTGAACTATGTCTTTTTAAGACCTATCAGTAATGCTGTATAGTATATCGAAGTCATTGCTTCTCATTGTTGCATGATATTCAGCCACTTATCTTTCATTTCCCTGTAGGACACCGTTTGCTTCCAACTCTTCACTACCTCAAACAGTAGTGCCATAAATAGTCCCATACCTGTCCCTCACAGACTTCTACACAGATTTCTCTGGACTACACACCAAGAAGTGAACTGCAGTGTCAGAAGATCTATGCGTCCTTAATTTCACTAAAAACTATCAAGTTTCTCTCCAGAATAGCCGTCACAGTTCAACCCACCAAGAGCACTTAATGGTTCCCATTTCTCCACATCTTTGTCAACACTTGCTATTACCCGTGTTTTTAATTTTCACTGTTGTTTCAATTCGTATTTTGGGGATTATTAATGAGATTGAGCCCCTCTTCGTATACTTGTCATCCAGTTGCCTTTCTACTTCTGTTCATATTCCTTGTCCATTTTTCAATTGTCTTTCTTATTGATTAGAAAATAATAATTCATTGATGGTTTTTGACATTGCAATTGCCTTCTCTTGGTTTGGCATTGGTCTATTAAATCTATCAAAGTGGTCCTATGTTAAATAGATAGTTTTTACATAGTCAAATCTGTCAGATTTTTGCCTTGTGGTTTAGATGTGTTTGTATCACAAAGTTATTCTCTTACATGTTCTTTTATTAAGTTAGTAGATTTATCTTTTACATCTTTAATCTACCTGGAGGGCACCTTGTCTGTTGAGTAAACTTGGGGTCCAAGAAGGTGACAGCTGAGCTTGAAGAATATCTACCACTTGCATTTGTAGCTCTCCAATTCCCACTGTCCTTAAGTCACTGAAAATAACTACCATCCTGGAATTGCAGACCCACCCAGTGAAATTATCTATCAAGAAGGAAGTCAAAGTGAAGACATCTTCATATGAACAAGAACAGAGAGAATTTGCCACCAGTCAGCCCTCATGGAAAGGAATCCTAAATGATATACTTCAGACCAAAAGAAAGTGATTGCAAATGGAAAAAATGAAGAGCACTGAAAATGATATATGGTATATATGTGGGTAAATATACATGAGAATCATATAAAACAATAATAATATTATCATGTAATGTTTAAAACAAAGCAAGAATTAAAATATTTAACAACTATATCACATGCCATCCCACGGAGAAGTTTGGATTTTAATCTGAAAGCAATGGGAAGCCAATGAGTAATATTTCTATGAAAAATAGCATTTATTCAACAAATATTGGAGCAGCTACTATATACCAGGCCCACTCTGTGGCTACCTTAGAACAAGACAGACACAAACCTCACCTTCCTATTATGAATAATACTGCTATGAACATTCATGTACAAGTTTTCATGTGGAAGTTTGTTTCCAGTTCCCTTGGGTATACACCTAGGGTCGTGTGGTAACTATGTTTAACTTTTTTGAAGAACTGCTAAAGTGTTCTCCAAAGCATCTGTACCACTTTGCACTCCTACCAGCAGTGTATGAGGGTTCAAATTTCTCTACACTTTTACCAACACTTGTTATTTTCCTTCCTTTTCATGAAGTATTATCTTGTTATGGTTTGGGGTTTACATTTCCCCAGTGACCAAGGACATTGAGCACCATTTCATGTGCATCTTTCAACCCACTTATCACCTCAACCATCACCTTGGAATCAAAAGAAATGAGGGAACTAGAGCATCTCCTCTTCAATAATGTAGGAGACTCTGGGCATACCTGTCCCATGTCTCTCCTACACCCAGGAGGAACTTAACTTTCCTTAACAGAAGGAGCTCAGAATTTATACATTTTGCCAATATGAAACCAAGCATTTTCAGGTTTGGGTCATAGGCTCTGGCTTACATCATAATCAACCAGTAATATCATTTACTTTATCAGGATTTCTTTGAAAACAGCTTATCCAGAAAGACCCTTAGAAAGGATGCCTCTTTTAACCTCCTTATTTGGCATAGCGAAACCACCTTGTGTTCACAAGAAGGCTTCAGACACAGGAGAATAAACTCAGGCTTTTGTTTTTGTTTTCCTGGGTTGAGCTTAAATGTCAAATATTCTCCATGCAGCAAAAACCCTTGCCAGACTATCAGGCTAGCACAGCTAAACTTAAATGTTCACATGTGATTTACTTGGTAGTAGAGTAAATTATACAACTTGTTTATATCAGCCTTGTCAACAGCAAAATGAAGCCATTTACCCAAAAGCCACATTGATAGAGGATGTTTCTGTGGCATAGGACTGAATTCTGACTCAAAGATATCAAGAAACACCATCTGTGTTATGGTTTATGACAATGCTAAAGAAAAAGGCTATTAGTCTACTTTGGAAATACTAAGCACATTAAGGCCTAAATTTGCTACTGCATTTGATTATTTGAATGCATTTTAAGCATGTCTGCCTTCAAAATGCATTGCAGTTTCAGGGAAAAAAATATTTTTCTTAGGTCTGATTTGTTTTGAATGAGGACAATCATGGGAAAGTTAGACATCAGCCTATTAAAACTTAAGCCAACATTTAGAACAATTTAATTACAGAGAATCCTTGCAATTAGACCCTGTAGGAAAACTTATCCCAACTAAAATGTTTCCATATTTTGTTCCTTATTTTTAAGGCCAACTTCATCAGCCATGAATCTATTATGAATCACTGAATTAGAACAAATGTATGTTAAGTTAAAATGAGAAAGAGCTTCTTTTAACCAGTGAAATATCAATTAGATTTGAATTTTGCCTTTTAAAAGAGTGTTCTCACAAGAAGAGTCAAGATTTTATAAGGAATCAATAGAATGCCAAATGCCTACAAAGCATAGAGTAAGGACACAAGTAAATTTTCTGTTTCAACTAAATTCCAAATTGCATTTTTCTTTATTATTTTCCCTTACAGTTAAGCCATTCAATCTTACCTTTTTCTGGCTTTCAACATTTCCATCACTGGGATATGAATTCCAATTCTTTTTTTTATTATTATTATGTTATGTTAATCACCATACATTACATCATTAGTTTTGGATGTAGTGTTCCATGATTCATTGTTTGTGCTCCATTCAATAGGTGCCCTCCTTAATACCCATCACCAGGCTAACCCATCCCCCCACCCTCCTCCCCTCTAAAATCCTCAGTTTGTTTTTCAGAGGCCATCATCTCTCCCTCCGATTTCCCCCACTTCATTTCTCCCTTCCTACTATCTTTTTTTTTTTTTTAACATATAATGCATTATTTGTTTCAGAGGTACAGGTCTGTGATTCAACAGTCTTACACAATTCACAGCGTGAATTCCAATTCTTAACAAACAATAGACACAACCATTTAAAGGCTCTTGTTTTTTTATGATGGATTTCGGAGTAAATAGCTACCCTTCCAAAGTAGTAATTGTTTCTAATGGTTTGTAAATAAATGTTTCTTTAATTCTTTCGTTGCTTTGTTTTCTCATAGACTCAGAGTATTAAGAAAATTGGAGGAAAGAGAGTCAATCATGGGTCAAGTTATGGGACTGTCCCATAACTCCATACCCACCCTTCCATTCTCTGCTTTGCAGTGCCGAGGCCAGGACCCTGCAAACCACATTTCTCCTTTGTTAGCTGCCTCCATGTGAGACTTTGCTAGGAGGCAGCACTAGAGGGAGAGTACAAGGCTGGAGGTTGGAGAAGGGACTTCCACTTCTTGTTTGCTTCCTCGGCTTCTTGCCGGCTTCTGTTCCTGTATCACCCTACACCTCGATGGCTACTGTCCCTGCCGGCAGCAGCACAAGGAGCCGGTTTGTGATCTTGCCAACCCTTGCAGGAGGAACATAATTACACCTCCTCAAATGCACTAGCACCAACTGGCTATGTCCCCACCTCAGAGATCTGGGCGCCAGCCCCACAAGGCTTCCCCTTCGAGTTCAGAGATGACAGAGACAGTCAAGCTGTGCCCCATTCCCAGAGGTCTTGAGTTCCAGTTCTGGGGGGGGTTCTTCTCTAAACTTTTAAGTTTTGATAATTCCATCTAATTTCTTCTCTTTGATCTCCCAGCCATAGGAATGGTAGCAGTTCCCACAGTTGCTATCTTCGTGATATATTAGTGTTCTCTTTCTGCCTCTTCAGTTACCTAATCAGCAATTTAATACTCCATTAATAATTCTTCATGTTAAATTATCTCTGTGAAAATAACTGGTAGGATTTCTGCCTCCTGAGTGGACACCAACTACGCATGAATTAATACCAGGAATAATTCTAAGGGAGAAAGTGTTTAAAAAATATGATTTGGGGGACTGATTTGGTTATGTCCCTGGGCTTGAATGCAGTGCTGAACTCCTTGACAATGGAATATGGGATACTAGTCATCCATGTATTGGCATTACAATTAATCACATTATACCTGTCGTTGATTATGATGACGTTCTTAACGAATTAAGGACTTTGGAGAAACATATGATTGCTTCACTTTACTGCTCATGAAGTAATGATGACTATAAGGATTGTGACATTGAATGGATTCTTCTGAGTGCACTGGAGCACTTACAGGAAGAAAAGTACAAACTTGGGTCTTTACACACTCACCTTAAATTACAAATTACCAGAGCATTTCTATTACGTATCTAAAATAATCTCTTTTTTCTTGTATCCGCAGGGCAGATATTATTGAAAACCAAACACAAAATTTAATGCTACAGGTTGCACAATTACAATATAAATTGTTTTCATAACCTCCCTAAGTCTCTCAGATAAAAGTTAAGGTATTGATTGGGTGGGAGTGGGACTTGAAACTTGGAATAGGGACATCCACTTGTGTTCAGAGATATTAAGAATCTTAATAACCCCCACATTCAGCCACCACCACCACCAAATCACTCTGAGATTGTCTCGCCAATGGAAAGAGGCTGCTCTGCATGTCTAAGGAGACTATATATTCCTTGCTTGAATACCCTGTAATAACCTCATCTGAGGCAGTTGCCTTACAAGGAGGCACTCATTCTGCTGAAGACTTAGCTTGAATGTTCCTTGCTGCCACCAGGTTCATAATGAAGATCTGTTCTCATCATGCTCAAAGAGGGGAAGTACATAATCTGATTTGGGAGGAAAATGGCTTATAAACTAGAAGAAATGCAAGGGTTGCCAATTATATTGATATAGACCCAGAGAAAATGTGTGAGAATGCAAATGAGAAGGTGAGAGATAAATTCCCTGAAACTTCAGGGACCCACCATCTCAGAAAAGTTTCTGGATTCCAATGACCTAGAATATGCCAAGATATTCTTCCCCTCTAAGAAGAAAAACATCAATTTGTTTACAAAATACACATCAGACTGTCAGTTCTGAATGCAGACCCTGGCAAAAAAGCTCTAAATCCAATCCAGGCTGACGTGCAGGCTACTCTCCCAACTGGGCTTTATAACACAGCATATATAATATTTTTCAACCACACAGACAAGAGAAATATAAGGAAGTGAAATTACAGGCCAATTTTATTCAAAAGCATAGATGCAGAACTTATAAACAAAATTTAGCAAACTCAATCCAGCTGTGTGTAAAATACTAGCACATAAGCTCCATGAAGGTAATCATCTCTGATTGCTTATTTCCCCATTACTGTATCCCAACACCTTGAACATCACCTAGAGCACAAATGGGCGTCAATATATTTTTTAAATGAATGAATGACCAAAATAGGTGTACCCCAGGAACACAAGCATTGTTTAACACAAGGTAAATCTGCAAATGTATTTCACCACATTAACTGATTATGGAAGAACACACATGTAATCACCTTAATAGATGCAGTAAAAGAATTTGATAAAATCCATTATCCATTCATTTAAAAAAAAACTTCTTAGCAAACTAGAAAACATAATTTAAAAATAGATGCAAGCTATAATAACAAGGAATAAGAAACTTAGGAATAAATCTAATGCAAATCTACAAGAACTTTATGGAGAAATTTTAACATATTGTTAAGATGATTAAAAAATACTTACGTAAATGAAGAAGTAGTTCCCCAAGCACAATTTTGAGACTAAATATGTTGAAAGTTATTTGTCTTTGTTTTCTCCTGCATATCTTTGCCCTGGAGGACTGTTGGAATTCCTATAAACTTGGAGAGACATAAATGACCCAATTCGATAAAAGTGCGTTAACGTCTATAAACAATATTTACAAGTTCTACTGTTTTTACCAAGTCTTCAACAGCCCCTCAAAGAATGTATACCACACTCTTGTCCTAGGGGCAGAGGTTCTGGGCTTCATATTATTTCCGCAACCACCAATAGCAGCAGGGGCAATTTATCTGCATGATATTCCTTCTCTTTCCTTCTTCTTCCCCTTTTAAAGGTAAAAATATCTCTCAAGCAAAAAAGGCAAGGGAGGTTATTATGCAAGTAATCACAATAGGGAAAAATTAGAAACTCAACCTGAACCAGAAGTACCTTAATAATAATTGCTAACACTTACTGAGCTCTTATTGTATGCCAGATTTTGCGCTAAGCACTTTACATATATTATCTTATTGAATCTTCACAATAACTCTATGAGTAGGTAATGTTATCCTCCTCATTTTATAGAGACAGAAACTAAGATATAGAAGGTTAGTTAACCCAATGTCACACAGCTAATACATTAGTTTCCTAGGGCTATAATAACAACTTATCTCAAACTTGGTGGCTTAAAACACAAATTTATTCTTCTACAATTCTGGAGGCTAGCAGTCCAAAATCCAGTTGCTGGTAGAGTTGGTTCCCTCTGGAGGCTCTGAAGGAGGATCCATTCCATGCCTCTCCTAGCTTCTTGTGGCTACCTGCAATCCTGGATGTTCTTTCGCTTGGGCTACATAACTCCAATCTCTGCCTCTACCTTCACACACCCTTCTTGTACATCTGTGTCTTCTTCTTTTCCGTCTCTTGTAAGAACACTAGTCGTTAGATTTAGAGTTCACCCTAAGGCAGATAATCTCATCTCAAGAGCCTCACCTTAATTATATCTGCAAAGACTTACTCCAAATAAGGTCACATTCTGAAGTTTCCAATGGACATATCTTTTGGGGGCCACAATTCAACCCACTACAGTTAGTAAATGGTAGAACCAGGGATTCAAACACAGTTCTATTTGACTTTAAGTGTTCAATATCTCATCCATTATTCTATACTTCTCTTTTTACTGAGTCTTACATATAATAGATGCTCAATAAAAGGTAAATGGCCAAACAAGAATTAGAGAATAAATAAGATACTTGGCCAGTCTTGGACTTTGTTGTACTGGAATTTATTCTGTAGTCACTTCTCAGAAGACCACTTCTGAAGAATCACACTGTGTATAGGTACTACTCCTTCTACAAAGATGTCACTAACTTGCCACTTCCTCCTTGTCATTATCCAGTTTCTCTTTGATCCCTCACAATCTGTTGTTTTAAAAGCAGAAACCAAAAGCAAATTACAAATTCACTCAGGAAAGAATTAAAGGCAGAGGTGTGGTCAGAGAGCGGCACTAATGAGGTGAAATGGTCAGTACTAGGCTTCACTCCCACTGATCAAAAGGCAAAATGAGTGGTCACAGGCCTTTTTCAGTGTCTCTGGTTTTAACTCTCAAGTAAACCTTGGACTATAACACAAATTCACTTCTCATGTTTTCCAAGAAGTCTCTAGCAGAATTCCTAGAATAAAAAGGTAGCAGGGTCATGGGCTTTTCTTGGTCATTACTGTGATTTGAGCCCCAGGATGTTTCTGAGATAGTTAATCTTTCAAGTCTATGTCCCAGAAGTATAGGACATGGGAATAGAAGGATGATAAAAAACAAGATTTCCATCCTAAGTATTTTTTGAATTGAAAGATGTGGTCATATGTATGATGAATAAAACGTATGAGATAAGATTTGCAGTGAATGCTATCAACTCTTTTAAAAATTATTTCTAAAAATTTATGTTAAAAAAGGATTTATATTCAAAATCATTAATCATGTGAGATTACCTTAGTCTTTATATGTTGAGGATGAATGGTGTATTCCCATAGTCAAAAAAATAAAAACCTTTAGAAGTAAATTCAGTGAATGTGTGCTATAATCTATAATAAGCCGAGTGCAATAATGTTCTTAAACAATGACAACAGGAGAGGATTTTTTAGATGTACTGCATAAAATTAAATTCTTCTCAAATAGTCTGATTGCCCTCTCACCCCTACAAAAGCAGGGACGTAACAATCACTTTGGCACTTATGACTCCAAATCTAGTTATTGCACCTAGCTCAATGAGAGACCAGGAAAAAGCAAAGAGCAAAGCCTGCCAGTGTGCAGGGCCAAGGTCAAAAATCAATGAGCAGGCAGTGAGTTCAGTCCATGACCTAAATAAAAAGCAAGGGTGAGGGTAAGCAACAAATGTCTGCACAAGGATGCCACTTGGAGTCACCCAGAAGACGCTCGGGTTTCTTTTTGACCCCTGAGTGATTGATAATCCTTGAGAAAGGGAATACAGGTGGAGAAACAGTTGTAACAGGCATGAAAAGTGGCAAGAGAATGGCTGTGACTTGGGGATCTTTTCAATTGTGTACCAATAGGACAGCAAGTTTCTGTCCAGAAAAGAGTCGAGCACACAAGACTGAAACTCAAGAGAGAAGCATGGGGGTGCAGATTTCGGAGTTGGCACTGTTTACATGGGCCCTGAGTCCTAAACTAGGAATATTGACCAGCAGGCATGTGTAAAGTGGTCTTTGGCAGCTCCAGGTAAAGGAGGCCAAGGTAAGCTAATATCTTCTTCAGTGTGACACTAACTCCCTAATTTGGTAAATGCTGATACTGCTTAAGAAAGCAGATAAGTTAATCCACAAGAGACAACAGAACTGTGCCCTACGTGCTCAGTGCCAGGAATCAATGCTAAGACCTTTGTTGCTTCAGTAGCTGTTGTTGCTTTAGCCAACCAACCTTGTAACTTCAGATAGTTTGGTAGAAAGATAAGCAATTCCCCCGTAAATGGAATCCAAGTCAACCATCAGTTTAGATCAATCTCAACATTCATTTTCAGGAACAAATTCTTTTATCTGAATTTCAAGAATAGCCATTCCGACACCCACTAAATTTTTTCACTAAATATTTTTTGTTGTTTTGGCAGGTACAGTTATATTTCAATTAAATGTATTATTTATGTTTTCACATAATGGATTTATTTCTTAAGTGAACTTTTTAATTTTGAAATAATTTTGTGCATTCAGAAAAGTTACAAAGATAGTACAGAATTCCCATCTACCCCTCACTCAGTGAACCCTAATGTTAATATTTTACATGAGAGCATGCCTTTGTCAAAACTAACCAGCCTTGGTACATTACTAATAACTACACTCCTCAACTTAATTTGGATGTCACCAGTTTTCCTACTAATGTCCTTTTTCTGGTCCAGAATCCCAAGCAAGACACCACGCTGCCTTCAGTCACCTCTGTTCTGTGACAGTTTCTAGTCTTACCTTATCTTTCATACCTTGACAGTTTTGAAGAGTATTGATCAGGCATTTTGTAGAATGTCCTTCAATTTGCATTTATATGATGTTTTCTCATGATTAAATTAAGACTGTGGATCTTGGGGAAGAATACCACAGAGGTGAAGTGCCCTTCTCATCACCTCATATCATGGGGCACACGATCTAAACATGACTTACTGCTGGTGATGTCAACCTTAATCATTTGGTTAAGGTAGCATGGCCAGATTGCTCTGTAAAGTTATTATTTTCCTCCTTCCTGTACTCTGTTCTTTGGCAGTAGGTCACCATCCAGTCCACACTCAAGGGAAGTAAGCTCCACCTCTTTGAGGGGCAGTAGCTACTTATTTGGAAATCTAAGGAAGATTAGTCTCTTCTCCCCCATTCAGTTGTTTATTCAATCTTCTATTTATATCAGTGTGGACTACTGCATATTTATTTTATATTTGGGTTGTAATCCAATACGATGTTGTTCTCTTTGTTCTTCAGATTGTTCCAGGTTTGGTCCTAGGTAGCTACTTTAGCATTGGCTCCTGTGCACCCTTATCTTTTATGTTCTTAGCACTTCATTGCTTTCTTGCACTACAGATGCCCCAAGCTCATCTTATGTTTTCTCTGCTAGAATCACCCACTTTTTAGCCATTTCGTATAAAGGAAACAGTTTGGCAGTGGCTTCAAGTGTTAAACATATGGTTATTACATGACCTAGGAATTTCCTTCCTGAGAGAATCAAAAATATATTTCTATACAAAAACTTTTACACAAATGCTCATAGCAGCATTACTCATGATAGCCAACAAGTGGAAACAATCCAAATGTCCATCAGCTGACAAATGAATAAACCAAAATGTGGTATACCTATACAATGGAACATTATGCAGTCATGAAAAGGAATGAAGTACTGATACATGCTATAACATGTATAAACTTTGAAAACGTTATACTAAGTGAAAAAAATCAGTCACCAAAGGCCACATATTGTCTGATGCTATTTATATGAAATTTCCAGAATAGGCAAATCCACAAACACAGGAAGTGGGTAAGTAGTTGCGAGGAGCTAGGGGAAGGAGGAACAGGGAGTGACTGCTAGTAGTTATGGGGTTTCTTTGGGGCGATGAGAATTTCTAAAATTAGATAGTGGTGCTAAGTGGCATAATTTTGTGAATATGCTAAAAACTACTGAATTGTACACTTTAAAATGATCAGTTTTAGGGGTGTCTGGGTGGCTCAGTCGGTTAAGCGTCTGACTCTTGATTTCAGTGCAGGCCATGATCTCAGGGTCATGGGATTGAGCCCCACATTAGTCTCCGCACTGGGTGTGGAGCCTGCTTGAGATTCTCTCCCTCTGCCTTTCCCCCTCACATTCTCTCTCTTTCCCTCTCTCATAAATAAATAAACCTTTAAAAAATAATAAAATTATCAGTTTTATGAAATGTGAATTACATCTCAAAAAAGCTATTACTAAAAAAAAAGAAAGAATAGAGTACTTTTTATGATTGTCCTTTGGACACCTAAAGGCCTTCATCAATATATAAATATTCTAACATTTTCAAGCAAATAAATCTTTAAAATATTGATTGAACACAACAATAATAATGGCTACTTTTAATTGAGCATGCACTATATACCAATCTGTACCACATAAAATTGCTGACATTTGGCTGTCTTTGAGATACAAAAATGGCAATCTCACATGAGTGAAACTAACTCAAGACTAAGCCCCTGAATGTTCATCATTTGCAACACCAGGAATGTCCTTACCAGCTAGGAAACAGGCCCAGTAAGATTAATGGAGTTGCCTAAGGTCAATGAGTACCTGGTAAAGCCAGAATTCAAATCCAAATCTGCCTTTTGCAATGCTGAGCTCATTCTGTTGGCCCAGTGGGATCTCATAGTAAGTGGGGCTCTTGAATTTTACACATAATGATTCTATTATCTTCTTTAAAAATTAGCCATTCACATTATACTTGTTTTTAAAGGGGGCAGGGAGAATTGGACCACTCATTTTCAACTTGGAGTAGACTCCTGGTAGAGCTCAAATTAGAGCCCAATTCCTTCTGGGTTAGACTTTTCCATTAAGGTGTTTCTGTAGCTCTCCTATTGCAAATAGTCCTGACACCTCCAAATCGGCAGGACTTCCCACTTTTAAGTCTGTAACTGTTTTCTAGGACAAGAGAGTGAAAGAGAGAACTCAGGAACTTTATGCAAAACAGAGACAGCCAATGATACACAAGTTGGCTAAGACAGTCCAATCTGAAACAACAAACTGCTTTTAATCTTACTCGATTTCTTTCTAATTTCATCTCAGGATTTCTCTACCCTAATCTGGTCTGGCCAAAAACTCCCAATTTGATGTATGAGTACAAACTTTTAATGACTAGAAGTTTTTCTCCTCTGTCTCCTGCCAGTTAGTTTCCTCTTGTATTTGATATTTCTTATCTCTGTATCTCCTCCAATTTTCTCTATTTAAGAATTAGCCTCAAGCCTTCTGTTAGTGTTGGTTGTATGAATGCTGTGAAAATGTTTAGACCATATTATTAAATGTTTATTTATAGATTGGGTTTTTATTTGTTTGTTTGTTTGTTTGTTTTGGTGGGAGGTGGGGAATTGGCATTTTTCAAGGGGAAGAATACATGGTCTTACAGAGTACAGAGTAAGAACACGTGTGCAGCTGGGAAAAGATAGAAAATAATAGCTCCCCCACCCAACCCCACATTTCCAACCCACACCCTGTTTTATTTGTCTCCTTAGAACTTAGCACCATCCGACATAATATTTGTTTATGTTTTTCTCTCCCCACCTTCAGATGAAAACCCCATGAGGACAGGGTTCTTTGTTCCCTTCTATGGCCCGAGTTCTAGAATGGTCCTTGGACCATTGGAGCCTCTCAATAAGGATTTGTCAGATCAACAAATGAATTAACAACATAGCCAAAGTAAACACGAAGGAAACAATTGTGTCAAGGAGAATGATAATCCCTTTCTCTAAGATTTTCTTTAACGTTATTATAATATGGTACTTAACAACAAATAAAAATGAAAGAAAAGAATGCTTCTTATTATATTATATTATTATAATGCGAAGTTCCGATGCTGACAGCCTTTCTGAGACTAGCCGACTGGTTTGAAACATGAAAGGCGGGTAGAGATTAAATGATTTATCTCAGGGAGAGGAGCAAGCATGGGGCCCCTCCCCCGGGGAAGGATGGCTGGTAAAGAAACAGTGAAAGAAAGAGAAGCTCATCTGACGAGAGTATGGAATCAAGTTTTCCTCCTCCCTCTCTTTCCTTGAAGCATAGCTGATGTCTTTGTCTTAAAATTAATTGCGATAGTTAGAAAAGACACTAATTAAAAACAAATTCTGTTTCGAGCCGTGTGAGTAGATTACAACCTTATTTGAAGGAACCTGTGGCCTTTGGTTGGGGGAAGAAGTGATTCTGAATGGCTGAGGGTGTCATGCCACATGCTCAGAGCCAATTAGATTTGCTGAATGTCCAAAATTTAGCTACCTGTAGTTAAATAATAAGCTTTTTTTTTTCACTAAATAGCCTTACCACCATTTAAAGACAAACTCATTATTATGAAGATTTTTTTTAGTACCTATAACCTGTCATTCACCAAAATGACACCTTAAAAAGTCAATTTCAAGAATCACCTTGGCTGTCATTCAATCTCATAAATCTTTCCAAATCCCTTTAGAGCCAGCCTGACAGCGCAGCCTCACACAATTTAAGATATAAGCCAGCTACACCTGTTGCCTATAAAATGTGGTTTATTATGACAAATACAATTGTAAACCTATATAGCCCAATGCTGCTTATATAACAAAAAGCAAGCAGTCTTGACTCTTGTATCTGATTCTTAATGGTCGTCTAGAACAACACACAATGTTCCATAACTCTCAATGTGGCTGTTCTTGATTCTGGTGGATGGTAAACTGCACTTTTATAAATTGTGGCTCCCCTAAGATAAACTATATCGCCTATGAAATGATTAAAAAGTAAACAAATCTGTCACATGATCTCTTAAAAAGTCTTGCATTTTTCTCAAATAAGAATACAGCATCTCTCTGATATAAGTTTCCTGACCAGATTACAAACGTAGTAATTATATCCTGACTCTATAAATCTACCCCCTCTCATTTCAAAAGAATTATATTCATCTCATCTTAAATGCGACGAAGATCTGCTCTGCACAGTTAAATTGCTGCCATCCTTCTCCCCAGATAGTAATAGTAATTTGCATTTGTTTAACTCCTCACAATTTGCAAATTCCTTACTCATAAAATGGTTTCTTTTACGCTGTGATGGAATACCTATTATTAGCCCCAGTTTTACAGATGAGGGAAATGAGTCTAAGAAGAGTCAAGTAATTTGCAAGAAGTCAGACAATGACCATGCTCCTATCTATTTCAGCCTCTGGTGCTGTCACCAGTCTCAGCCCTGTCTGGTTTCTGACCAAGGCAGAGAGCAGACATTACATGCATTAGCAACCCCAGGCACTAGCTCGAAGGGCCTTGCAGTTGATCTGACTGCGGATCTGAGTCAGTTAGTTCTGAGCCCGCCAATGCCCTTGGACCTGCTGCTCATCCCTAAACTCACCTTAGCCCCATCCCCAAAAGTAGCTTATGTCTCAGCTCTCTCACTGGCACTGGACCTCTAGTGAAAGCCCATTTCTGCTTATCTTGGCTTAAGACCTGAAAACACACCTAGCCTGTGCCAGCTTCATAACTTTAGGAATTGGACCCAAAGCTCTCCTTTAGCTGTTGGCTGGAAACTTGCCCTAATCCATAGAATTCCTCTAAAACTATGACATGATAAGGCTAATGCTCACCTGTACAGAACAAGACATTCTCTGGAGAATCCCACCAAAATGTTCCAGATACCTGATGAGACCTTGTCCAGGAGAAGCCTGGGGAAAAAGACTAACTACATGAATAGCTCCTGGAAAACAAGTTTCTACCACCAGATACTACTACTATTCTACACCAGAAACAAGTTTCTACTACCAGATAAATATTGAACATATTTATCTTTTTTAAGAGTTGATTATGAAAACCAAAACTTGCTCTCAGTTGTTTCTTGGCAAATAATAGAACCCCATGTTCTTGAGAGATTGCCATCTCTTACTGAGATCCTTCAGACATACATATATAGAGCAGGAAAATCTTTGTATCTGTTAGGATTAGGTGCTGCTGTAATATTAGAAAACTCAAATTAGTAGTAGTCAAACTATTAAAAGTTCAGAATTGACACAATAGAGTTGGTATGGAATCCATGAGGTTCTAAGAAACCTAAGTTCTTCCAGCTTTCTGTTCTACCATCCCTAATGTATGGTCTTTGTCCACCTGGATCAAAATGGCTGCTTAAGCTCCAGCCAGCACTTCCATATTCCAGCCACTAGCTAGAAGGAAAAGATCAAGAAGGGTGTACTTCAACTTTAAAGACTTCCCAGAAGTCACATATATGACACTTCCACTTATATCCCACTGGCATATAGCCACATCTAGCTGCAAGGGAGACCAAGAGTTAGTCTATATTGCAGGTCACTATGTGTCTTGCTGAAAATTAGGATTCTGTTACTAATCAGAAAAGGTATATGAATACCGGGAGATGAATGGAAGTGGTTTTTTTTGCCTTAGTTCCTTCCTCAAACAACTATTAGAACTCCTCCCCAAACAGGTGGATACCTTACTCTTCCTTCCTCCAGGACTCCATGTCTTACCCTAAGATCTCTCTCCTACCCAATTCCTGCATCCTGGGAGCCACAGAGTCGTTCACAAACCAGTGAACTGGAACTCAGTCCCCAGCTGGCTTCAAAAGAATCTCCTGAGGAATCTATTTAAAATATAGATCCTGGGGCCTCAAAATTTGATATTCTGATTCAGTGCATCTGGAAAAGTGTCCTGAAAGCTGTATCTTAAAAGCAAAAACCAAAAACTCTCCCGATGATGCTGGTTAATGCGTGTGTTCAGTTTGCACAAATTAATCAAGTGTATAGCTATAATATATGCATTTCTCGCAATTTAAAAAAAGGGGGGTGGTTCATGTTAAAAAATATTTCCAGATGATTCTCTTGCACATCAAGCTCTGGGAGCAGAAGAAAGAGGTTTAACCAGAGCTTGATTCTACCCAGTTCCTGGAGTCAGAAACTTTCCATACATTATTTCCCCTGGCTAGACTGCCATAATTTTTTACACCACCTTGGGGCACCTGGGGGTGGCTCAGTCGTTAAGCGTCTGCCTTCGGCTCAGGTCATGATCCCGGGTTCCTGGGATCGAGCCCCGCATCGGGCTCTCTGCTCGGCCGGGAGCCTGCTTCTCCCTCTCCCACTCCCCCTGCTTGTGTTCCCTCTCTAGCTGTCTCTCTCTCTCTCTGTCAAATAAATAAAATAAAATCTTTTAAAAAAAGATAATTTTTTACACCAACTTTACCGAAGGAAGCATTCATTTGCTCACCTATTAACAACTGAATCTAGGTTTGGGACAGATGAGAGGAGGATATGAGATGAAATATTATCCTATAATTTTTTGGGAAAACCTGAATTTATCCTACTACTTTTCAGCATCTCAGAAGCATTCCAGGCTATGTTTTGTTTATATTTTCCTCTTGGTTTCCGATCATTTCCTTGCTTCTCTACTGGCTTCTCCTCTCTGTCTCTGGGTCCACTTATCGCTGGGAGAGAAACCAGCAGTCATCACAAAAAGTGGTATAAGTAAGGGAAAGGTCAAATGGACAGGAAAATTAGAGCTGTGGAAAAAAAGACCCCTTCCAACTAACCCAGTCTAGCTCTGCCTGGGTGAGAGATTAACGCAGCTCTTCTTGCCACGTGAAATAACAGGAAAATTGCCAGGGCAAGGCATTACATCAGGGATTCTGAGCTCCACTCCAACTTGAAACGGTAAAGAAGGCACTGTAAGAAGATACAACACAACATAGTGCTGTCTTGGAGGAAAAAATATGCATTAGAAAATCCCCTATAACAGCCAGTATCCTGAGCAAAGATAAAATTATCTCATATTCCACCAAGCCTTGCTTTTCCCATTAAAAATTATGGGTGGAGATGTTTTGAAATACTTGCCTATCTTATCAACCACAAATAAAACATTCACTGCAGTCATAACAGTTTTTACCTTAGATCCGTTTTGAAATGTTTGCTGATGGTGCAAACGTTCCTCTCAAAAATGTGCTTGCTTTTAAAACAATGCCAAATAAAATAATTTTCTGTGCATATAGAACATTTTATTTTGAAAATCCTTGCTGATGTATGCAGGGTCTGTGCAATGTCAAGAAACATATTTAATCAAACATCTCTGGGAGAACAGCTTAGTACCATTAGCCTCATTATACAGATAAGAACACTGAGATCTAAATAGGTTAACTAGAGGTTGCAGAATGCTTCGTAACAGCAGAGTGCTCTAAAAATATTATGTGTGCAAGGAAGAAAAATGTGATCGCTTGTAGGAAAGGGACCAGAGAAAACAGGTCGGAGGAAGGAGAATTTATATTTCTGTTTTGAAAGCTTTCATGGCTAATGTCAAAAAATACATTGTTCTCCTGAGCCACATACAATTTTCTCATGCAGTATTTTGGGGAATTATGCTACCTCAAGTCCAGAATTCTAGCAAATTAGATGTATATCCATGGCTGTCCTCTGTGAAGTACAAAGTAGTAAGAAAATTCTGGTTATATCTTTGCTATCAATATCACGCACAATCAGCACATTGCTGATGATGCCAATGCCACGCAAACCTAATAAATAAGTTGCAGGTACATATCAACTCTTGTTTTCATTCACCAAACATTTATTGAGTAGCAATTCTGGATCAGTCAGTGTGCTAAGCCTGGAGACACAATGATAAGTAAGATAGCCCCTACCTCCAGTAGCTTAGAATGTAGAAGGAAAAGAACCAAATGTAATCAAATAAGAAGAGGATAAAAAAGAAATATATACAAAGTACCCTGGAAGAACAGAGAAAAGTACAACCTGCTCTGCCTGGAAAAAAACAGCAAAAGAATTAGAGGATGTGATACCGAATAGTGTCTTAAAACAAGGCAAACAAGGTGACAAACATTCTGTGCAGATAGAGTCATACATGGAAGGGCAAAGAAAGAGAAAGGACATATTAGGTGACCTGGGTGTTCAAAGTCCAGATGGGAAATGAAGATGGAAGATAAAATGGAGGGCTATATCATCAGTGAGGAGCCAGTGAAGGCTCATAAAACAGGGAAGGGACATGATCACACTTGTGTTTTGAAAGATTAGCCTGTGCACTGGAGGTAAATGGGGCCAGTTAGGAAATCGGAATCTGTGCGGTGGTCCAGGACAAAGATAATGAAGACCCGGTGCCTCTGCAAAGGCCGTGAAGCAGCATAGAGGTTGAAAAGATGTTTGGGTGATGGGATCAACATGATTTGGGAACCAGTGTTAATGTGGTGACTTGGGTACCACATGGTCCTGGTGTCATTACCTAAGAATTATGGAGCAAAGAGCAGGTTTGGGAGAAGATAACAAGTCAGGATTTTATGTGTGTATGACTTTCTTTCTGAGTAGACAGTGTACAGGAAATATAACTGAATCCTTTATTGATTATCTTGCAATACCTTTACAGTCATTGACTTGAAATGAAGAGCTCTCCAATTCCATCAGTACACTGTAAGTACAGGAGTTCAGCGGCACTTGTTTTGAAGTTTCCTTTTGCTTGCCTTGAGAAAGAGGCTTCCCTCCTTAGGCCCAAACATAAGCCTTGCAGACCTATCTCTTCATTTTATAAAGCCTGTTGGGAAGTCAGGAGAGCAAAGGGGCGTGCAAAATGGGAATTGAAAGAAACAACTCAAGACATGCCTTTCCATCTTTGGGTGCCCAGCTTCTTGTGGAAGATATGGCACATGGGCCATGCTCATATATAATAAACGAATAAAGTTGAAATCTCATTATCTTCTGCAAAGATCTGTAGCAAGTCAGTGTGGGAGGTCCCGGTTCTGACCACTGAAAGGAATTGATTAACCAGATTTCGAGATATGGCTTCAAGAGGAAAGGTTCTAACATACTAACTTTGTGACTGACATTGGCCATGGAAGAGTTTAAGCATAAACGTCCCTGGGTAATCACAATCGTGTTTAATAATCTGACCCAGAAGTTACTGTGGCACCCTTGTTTCTGCCTAATGGAAGAGCTGTTTTTAGTTCAGACCCCAGTTAAGAAATGATTCTACCCATCCCCACAATGCAGCAAACCACAGCAGCTAGCCAGAACAATTAAAGACAGAAGAGGTAGAGAGCCACACAGAGAAGATAACTATTCCCAGGTAATGACTAATAAGTAGTGGAAGGCATTTCATAGATCATAGTGAAGGGAAGTAATTTCATTTGCTTATCATCAAAATAACATACTTAAACTCAGAGGACTCATACAAGCAAGAATTGAGGATTTCTGGCAAATAATAAGTTCGGTTTTTAAATAGAGCTATTTTAATTGCTCATTTAATTAAAATTTTGAAATTAAACAGCACACCTAGCTGAAGACTTCTGTCTCTCAGAATTATTCAAAGCCTGCTCTAATTAATGCACTGTCATACTTACCTACCCGTTTCCCTCACTTATGTTCACAAATACAATTTTATATATAAACATGCAAATGTGTTCTTCAAAAGGGAAATTCTCTATTCCCCTCAAATTCCAATTTCTCAGTTTGTTGGACATTCTGTCAAAAACCTAGACCAGCTTCCCTTCTCAAACTGCAGATCTGTGTTTCTCAGTTCACTCTTTTGTTCTTGTTTAAGGAGAAAAAGGATTCATGTACAATTAGACCTTTATTGATTATTGTCATATTACCTACCTCATGGAGAACTCTGTCAAGAATAATATAAATCTATAAACTTCTTCTTGACTTCATCTTGCTTTGGTTTGAGAAAACAAGAGCTGGTTAAGGACAATGCAACATGAACACAATTCCAGTCATTGATCTTTATACGTAGTCTGCATTTTAATATTACTAGTGAAATGGAAAATCCCCTTAGAGTTTGCACAAAAGAATTCAACTTATATTTCAATTATTTGAATGCATGGCCTCTGCTGTCCTCCAATAATGCCTCTGATATTTTTATTTTGTTTTGCTTTATTCTACTTGTTTACTTACTTATTTTACTTAAATATTTCTAGTGCCTGATTATCTTCAGAAGAAAAGACTTCATAGAAGTCTTTGAAACTAAAAGTATCCTTAAAATACATCCTCCAAAAGGTAATTGACTTATATGTCCCAATTTCAAATGAAACGTCAATCCATTTAGTAACCTGAATTACACGGTGAGTTCACCGGAAAGCTATTTTGTTTAAAAAAAGAAATATTCCATGGGAGCGTTATTGAGATTTTTCTTAGCCAAAATTACTTCTGTCATGCTCAGTGGGTTAAACCTTCAGAATTCAGTCCTATATTTGTTCATGGGCCAAAGAGGACACACTCTTTCTTGAAGAAAACATTTTCTCTGGAAGTTGCTTTTGATACTAAGTCACTCTCATCCCCAACTTTTTCTGTAACTTGTCCGTCTCTCCCAACTACAGAGTGCAACACATGCACTTGAGGTTAACTGATGTTTCTAGATAAGCTCTCATAAATGACAAATAATTTTTTGACATAGATTCCATTTATCAAATGTGACTTTAAATATGCCCTTTTAAAAATAGCTTGGCCCATTTCAAATGAATAATGTCATTGCAGACCACCTCCAGAGCTGTGGCTACAAACTCAAGAGAGGAGCTACACACATAAATGCTTTAGCCTTTTAGAAAGAGATTGTTATTTGGTTCACTGCTACATTCACTTACATTTATATCTGTTGTAGGCAGGAATTTAGCCCACCAGTTTTACTTTATGAATACACGCAAAATGGTTTTATATTTTTAGTTAGATTTTTGATTTGGAGAAAGAAGTAACTGTGGGGAGGTCTTCATAAGCATCAGTTAAAGAAGAAATTATCTTTCCTGGAAAAGTGGAGTATGGTAAAAGGAAATGGTTATCATCCTCACTTCAACCTATTCCTAGAAATGTTTTACCTGAGTATTCTGGCTAGTGGGTTTAAGGAGAAAAAAAGGATTGTTTCAAACTTTGTCCGGGAGAAATAGGAGCCTGGTCATTTCGTCTGGAAATGGAGTCGTTTTACAGCCATTTAGACCTCTAGACACAGAAGTGCTCTGCGGTCCACATCTTTGTTCTCTGTCACAAGGCAGGACCTTGTGCTCAACCAGAGGAGGGAGTGTCTGGATCTCTGTGAACAAAAAGAAGTCATTTATGGCTCAGAGTTTACATAATGCATGTAACCTTCCAGTAGGTCTCTTTGGTCTCACTGAACTGTGACATGTACTGAAATTACATGAAGTCTATCCTCTTGTATGACAAGATGTTTATATCATTAGCAATTTGAGATTAAAAGTACCATCTCGAAAAAATCACTTGGATTCAGTCAACATAAAATAGTATCTATCCATTGCTTCCTATCAGAAAACATTGTGTTAAATCCCACATTTTAAAGGTTTCTGAAACCATAGATTTAGGACCTTTGGATCACTAATTTTTTTCTTTTCTAACTGAGTAATCTTTCCTGTTTATGTTTATCTGGTCATTTATTCATTCATTCAGCAGGTACTTATGGAACCTCTATTATGTGCATAGTTCTGTGTTAGTACTATGTCGTGTTCAAAAGAAGAATGAGAAAAAGCATACTCTATTAAATATTTTAAATGGAATAATACAAAATAAGATTTAGCAGAGTGAGTAGGAAAAGGAGTTCAAAAGAGAAACTATCTGTGTGGGCAGTAATGGTGGAGAGTAGCTTAATTTTTGAGTCATCTTAAAGCAAAAATTGTCAAGTAGCTCCCTTCCACTTCCTTCCTTTCAGCATCCCTGACTCTGGGTCCTCACTGTCTTCCCTTGACCTTCCTCATTCCTCCCTCAGATACGTATCAGTACAACTCCAGTTGGCCCAGGGAACCACGCTATGAACTTTTCCTACCAAGCAGGCCACATAAGATCTTTTCTCCTTTCTCGTTTTCCCATAGCTCCTCCGATCTTACCTATCCAGTAGACTGTCTTCTCCTTGGGGTCTTGTTTTCTGCTAGGAAACTCATATATTAGTGAAAGGTGTACACTTTCCTAATATCATATGCTTTCAGGGCTAATTCAAGGAAATGGTTGGATAAGGAAATGGTTTGAACACCAGCTTAGGCAGGATGGTGATAGTAATATCTTTGACCAGAAGGTCAATCTGTATAGCCACGTGTTCTGCCAAGGCATAGCCCACTATGACGATCTGTGTGTCAAATTGGCTTCCCTGAAAATAGGGATAGATGAGATGTTGATTGCAACAGATGAGGTATTGATTGCAAAGACCTTACTTGGAGAGTGCTCTCAAGAGATATACCTATAGGGCAGTGAAGAACCAGTTGAGGGCAAAGGAGCTGACTTGCAGAGCTGTTGCAGTTTGGTAGAAGGTTACCAAAAGGTCAGCCAATCCTTTGAGGAGCCCTGGGGCTGACCCTCAGTGTTGTCCCAAATTGAGGCATGGAAGCTGGACCTTTTATCCTCATATCATCCAGTCATTGGCCGCAAGCTGCCCCTTAGAGGTGGGGATTCCTGCCCTGCAGCAGAGGGCAATTTCTAGGAAGAAACACAGTGTGAGCTGAGAGCAGCCAATATGCCCAGCAGCTGGGAGATGGAAGTGTTATTCCTGAAGAATCTCACAGGGGACCAAAGTATGAAGGCAAGATTGGGGGAGTATATGTTAGTATTAGGTTTCCCTTAATGCCCAAGTTATTTTTAAAGCCAGATTTCTATACTAACAGTATGGACATTTATATTATTCCTTATACCTACCATCTATTCCTCGAATGATTAGCAGTTAAACATGTGTGTATATATATATATATATGTTTATATACATATTATGTATATTCTGTATATATAGAGATAGATACATATATTCTGTGATCAATGTACTAAGTTTGATGACTCAATATAATTGTCTTGATCACCTTAATAGAACCCCTAGGTGATAGGAACATAGCCTACTCCCTACTAGCCTAAAGGATGCCATCAGGTTCTTGATGACCTTCTTGAGGGATGCAGTGAACTCTTAATTTGAGACTGCTGTTACAGCTGCAAAAATACTAGCATTCAATGAGTTCAGGTTTTTAAACTATGCATTCAGAAGGAAATTATATTTTTATTACCCTTGTAATGAGATAAGAAGCTCAGTCTTTATGGAATCTATACATTTACACACATGGAAGCAAAACAGCCTTCTGAATAACAATGATTTTGTAAACCCTTGCTTCCTCAAGTAATTAAAGATGGAATTTCATGCTTTCAACTTAGTACACGGTCTAAATTTTAATTTATCACAATGTAATCCTAAAAGTGAATCTCACAAAGAGAATAAAGGTCTTCATTTTAGAACAGGTAATTTAACATGATGGCATTTCATTTGAAATATTCAGACTCAACCTTCTACCAAAAATAACTGGTGTTAAATTCAAAACACATCCCACTGGACCAAAAATTATATCCTCTAATTATACATTCTAAATTTATGATGGTCTTAGTTGAGTCTCTAATCCGTTTAGACATATTCTTTTTCGAATCATTGTACTTGTGACAGATATTCAAAATTGTTGTTTGGGACTCTTTAACATCATTTTGAAATTTGACTTGTACCCCTCAAAATATCAATCATATCAACTCATAAGCTCTTTGGCCAGTTTAAAGTTGGATGAGTTTGGAATTCTTACTCAGGAGGTTGAAAACTATGGAAGATAGCTGGATAAGCATCAAGCATGCAATTCATAAAAATTGACTTCATGCACAGGGTCTGATAATTCAATTAATTCAACTGACAATTGTATTAAGACTGTTACTAATTCCCTGAAAAAGAGTCAAAACTTCCCAGTAACTAATCTCTAAAGGTATATTTGATGACTCTTCTGGGAATGGTTATTATACTCAGAGAAATTTACACCACCATATCACAGTTAAAGGACTTGGCACAATGCTTTATGAGACACCAAACTGAACAGCCACATGTTCTTGTATTATCCGCTCAATTTGGGGGAAAAGGCAAGTAGTGCTGCTTATGAGAATATTGTTAAACCCCATTAGCAGAAGCAAACTGGTTCCCCTAAGATTATGTGTACAAACAAACATGCAGGAAAACCCTGTAATAAACATGTTTATCAGAGCTAAAAGGAAAATTAGAGGTTGGATTCCTGTCTCTCTCCACATGTAAATATGACTGAAATGTAGTGGTGGGGGCGGTGGGGACATGTAGGAAAGATTAGATGGTTTGGAAATAATTTATCCTTCCCAGTTTAATTGGAAATACTAATAAGGACAGGTCCTTTTGTCTTTCCCTTTGAGCTTTTAAAAGGCAGGATGTTCATAATAATGCTTAATACTTAAATAATACCTTTCTTCTTCAAAGAGTTTTAAATACAGTAACTACCTGCTAGATTCTGTTCCCAGCAGGCCAGGAGAGCCTCTTACCTCAAACCCAACTAAATTGTTGAGTGGCCCATGTTAAAGTACAGAACTAGTGGAAAATAGGAAGAAAATAACTGATCCACAATCACCCCATACCATAAGATCATAGAGTGACAGGTTAAAATCCTGAGCCTTCTTATGTCTTTTAAGATCTCCCACATTTTTTAATAAAATTTAATATTCTTTCTTCCCTTCCTACAAAAGAAATTTTTGTTCATTGCAAAAGGCCTAGAAAATATGAGCAAGGGGAGAAAAAAAACAGCTTAGTGAATTGCTAATTCACTTCATAGGTTGTGATGGTGGCCCCCTAACCTTTATCAGTTCTTTGTTTTTACAGAGTGCAATGAGTCACAGTGAAATATTGGAAGTTTAAACCTGAAAGCAGTGCTAGCATAATTAGAGAACACAATGAATCTGCAAAGAAATGAAAAATAGCAAGGTATTTTTAAATCCAGCAACTTGATTTTTTTTTTGTAATTTTAAGTCATCTATTCTTTTTTTATTAACATATCATGTATTATTTGTTTCAGGGGTACAGGTCTGTGATTCATCAGTCCTACAGTAAGTCATCTGTTCTTAAGATGGTTTGGTTTCAATTCTAACAGCCAAAATATTTACTAAAATGTGTTAGTCCAGTCAGAATGGCTAAAATTAACAAGTCAGGAAACAACAGATGTTGGCGGGGATGCGGAGAAAGGGGAACCCTCCTACACTGTTGGTGGGAATGCAAGCTGGTGCAGCCACTCTGGAAAACAGTATGGAGGTTCCCCAAAAAGTTGAAAATAGAGCTATCCTACGACCCAGCAATTGCACTACTGGGTATTTACTCCAAAAATACAAATGTAGGGATCCGAAGGGGTACGTGCACCCCGTTGTTTATAGCAGCAATGATCACAATAGCCAAATTGTGGAAAGAGCCAAGATGTCCATCGACAGATGAATGGATAAAGATGTGGTATATATATACAATGGAATATTATGCAGCCATCAAAGGAATGAAATCTTGCCATTTGCAATGACGTGGATGGAACTGGAGGGTATTATTGCTGAACGAAATAAGTCAATCAGAAAAAGACATGTATCATATGACCTCACTGATATGAGGAA
>NC_138371.1:122195084-122265069 GCF_054177405.1 Leptonychotes weddellii | reverse complement strand
GAATGAAGGGGGGGAAATAGGAGGAGGAGACGAACCATGAGAGACTATGGACTCTGAGAAACAAACTGAGGGTTCTAGAGGGGAGGAGGTGGGAGGATGGGTTAGCCTGGTGATGGGTATTAAAGAGGGCATGTTCTGCATGGAGCACTGGGTGTTACACACAAACAATGAATCATGGAACACTACATCTAAAACTAATGATGTAATGTATGGTGATTAACATAACATAATAATAAAATAAAATAAAATAAAATAAAATAAAATAGGGGCGCCTGGGTGGCTCAGTCGTTAAGCGTCTGCCTTCAGCTCAGGTCATGATCCCAGAGTCCTGGGATCAAGCCCCGCGTCAGGCTCTCTGCTCAGTGGAAAGCCTGCTTCTCCCTCTCCCACTCCTCCTGCTTGCGTTCCCTCTCTCGCTGTGTCTCTCTCTGTCAAATAAATAAATAAAATCTTAAAAAAATAAATAAAATAAAATAAAATGTGTTAGTCAGGCTTTGCTTATGTTTTTCTTCTGAAACATCATTATTCTTTATTCATATATTTATTCATTCCGCAATTAAGTATTGAGAATATGATGTGTGAACAGTTTTGCACTAGGAGCTGAAGAAAGTATTTAATCAGAGAAAAGCCTGAGAACCTCGCTTCTTGTTTTCTGAGTTGGATTCATCTGATTTCTAACAGTATATGTAACTAATACCAATATTTGAAAGACAGATTTGAACATGTACCTAGAAAATAAAACCCTTTAAAGATCTCAGATTTCTCTTATTTCATTTATAAATGTAATATTTCACAACAGATTCTGGATCAAGCTAATTTAAAGGTCTATTTTTCATACCACTTAAGCCTTATCTGAACTACACAGAACTGCTTTCTCCCTTGAGAAGCTATTTACAGTACCTCATATTTAATACCTCATGTAATGTAAATTTTACCATGAAGAGAAACACTATATAAATTTGGGGGATAGGAAAAAAAGTTGTGCTTATTCCAGATAGAAAGGTGAAGATCAAAAGGAAAAGGGTAAACATGTTCCAACCAGCTAAGTCTGTCCTCCTTTTAAGGCTTTTCCTGGAGATCCTAGCCAATAATTTCTGTTCACATTTCAGAATTGGGACAGGATTGCCCTTTTCCGCAAGAACAACTGGCAAACATAGGTTTTCATTTTGTTTTGTTTTTGTGGCATGTATGTAGGAAGAGGAGAATTCGTGTTGTTAGGTAGGTAACTATCTCTGCCAGAATAACTAATATGGGGCATTTTTTATATATGCAGGTGTACGTACGTGTACACATTCCCAAGAAGCTTGATCTAAGAGAGGAAAAGATAAAATGAGCAAGACTTTTTTTAAAGATTTTATTTATTTATTTGTAAGACAGAGAGCGCACAAGCAGGGGGAGCCAGAGAAGGAGAAGCTGACTCTCCGCTGAGCAAGGAGCCCGATGCGGGGCTCCATCCCAGGACCCTGAGATCATGACCAGGTGCCCCAAGTAAAATTTTTTATGCAGCTAGCGAGGTTTGCATCTACAAGAGATTGGCCTTAGAATTAAGGCTATGAGGGGCACTTAATTGGCTCAGTTGGTTAAGCGTCTGCCTCAGGTCATGATCCCAGGGTCCCAGGATCAAGCCCCATATCCAGCTCCCTGCTCAGTAGGGAGCCTGCTCTTCCTCTTCCTCTGCCGCTCTGCCTACTTGTGCTCCTTCTCTCTCTCTCTCTGTCAGATAAATAAATAAAACTTAAAAAAAAATTAAGGCTATGAGAATTCTCAATGAAAAGAGAACTTACTCATTTTCAATTCAAGTTAACAAGATTGGGGTGGAACCCATGATGGATAGAAATAGTCCCTGCCCTCAAAATCCAAATCAAAACCTCAATGAGATACCACCTCACACCAGTCAGAATGGCTAAAATTAACAAGTCAGGAAACGACAGATGTTGGCGAGGATGCAGAGAAAGGGGAACCCTCTTACACTGTTGGTGGGAATGCAAGCTGGTGCAGCCACTCTGGAAAACAGTATGGAGGTTCCTCAGAAAGTTGAAAATAGAGCTACCATATGACCCAGCAATTGCACTACTGGGTATTTAGCCCAAAGATTCAAACGCAGTGATCCGAAGGGGTATGGGCACCCCAGCGTTTATAGCAGCCATGTCCACAATAGCCAAACTATGGAAAGAGCCAAGATGTCCATCAACAGATGAATGGATAAAGAAGTGGTATATACATATATACACAATAGAATATTATGCTGCCATCAAAAAACCGAAATCTTGCCATGTGCAACGACGTGGATGGAACTAGAGGGTATTATGCTAAGAGAAATAAGTCAATCAGAGAAAGACATGTATCATATGATCTCACTGATATGAGGAATTCCTAATCTCAGGAAACAAACTGAGGGTTGCTGGAGTGGTGGGAGGGATGGGGTGGCTGGGTGATAGACATTGGGGAGGGTATGTGCTATGGTGAGCGCTGTGAATTGTTTAAGACTAAGGAATCACAGACCTGTACCTCTGAAACAAATAATACATCATATGTTTAAAAAAAAGAAGAAGAAGATAGTAGGAAGGGAAAAATGAAGGAGGGGAAATCGGAGGAGGAGACGAACCATGAGAGACTATGGACTCTGAGAAACAAACTGAGGGTTCTAGAGGGGAGGGGGATGGGGGATGGGTTAGCCCGGTGATGGGTATTAAAGAGGGCACGTATTGAATGGAGCACTGGGTGCTATATGCAAACAATGAATCATGGAACACTACATCAAAAGAAATTAATTAAAAAGAAAAAGAAATAGTCCCTGCCCTCAAGGAATTCAGCCTAGTGATGCAGACGTTTAAATAAATAATTTTAATAGAACATAAATCCCGATTGCTCTGAGAAAGCATAAAGGAGTATGGGAGGGGTGGGAGAGCTTTGGGAAGGCTTAAAAGTAGAGGAGTCTACATGTGTTCTAGGCTTAACGGATAAGTAAAAGTACACTAGGGGAATGAAACAAGGGAAGGACTTTTCAGAGCAATGGAGAAGTAAAATAGAATGTGTGTCAGGTGCTGACTGGTGAGAGGCGCATGTATAGCTCAGGTTGCTCGGAGTTTGATCTATGAATCATATGCATCCCAAATAAGATACTCCACCCCTACTAATTCTGATTCATGCTCTTCAGAATTCTGCAGGCCGAAGTTTGAGGACCCCATGTCTAGCTTGATGAGAAACTATGTCAAAGAGACTGTCCAGAACCCTATCAATAACTTCTCGCATTCCTATCTTGTACCAGACCAACTATATTTCTGCAGAAATATAGTTAGCTGTATTTCTTTTTTTTTTTTTAAGATTTTATTTATTTATTCATGAGAGACAGAGAGAGAGAGAGAGAGGCAGAGGGAGAAGCAGGCTCCCAAGGAGCAGGGAGCCCGATGCGGGACTCGATCCCAGGACCCTGGGATTATGACCTGAGCCGAAGGCAGACGCTTAACCATCTGAGCCACCCAGGTGCCCTAGTTAGCTGTATTTCTGACTTATGTTGATTTTTTACTCTTTCTCAGACACTTCTCTTGGCCACACCCTCACTGAAGTTCTGGCTCTTTACCTATCCCACAAAGTCAACTTAGTTGGAACAACACAAAGATGTTGAAGCCCTGGGTCTGAGATTTTTATCTGTTACTTGCGTGAAAGACCTCTTTGGTAATCTAGTGAAGCTATGGACCTCCCTTCTAAAAATAATGTTTTTAAATGCATAAAATAATATACATAAAACAAAGGAAACCAACTATATTGAAACACATTTATCAACATTGAAAAAAAATGAAAATAAATTTGCACTACTACTATGTGCTTCTTTCTTAATGCACTAAATAACAAGCAAATACATCTATATAGGCAGAGGTATATTAATATGAAGGTTACTCTTGCTTAGCTTTTTTTTTTTAAAGATTTATTTATTTATTTGAGAGAGCGAGAATGAGAGAGAGAGTACATGAGAGGGGGGCGGGTTAGAGGGAGAAGCAGGCTTCTCGCTGAGCAGGGAGCCTGATGCGGGACTTGATCCAGACTCCAGGATCATGACCTGAGCCAAAGGCAGTCGCTTAACCAACTGAGCCACCCAGGCGCCCCATTGCTTAGCTTTAATAAGAGCATTAATGGTGGTCTTTGACAAAGCAACATGTATGTCATATTAAACATGGAAGCATATGTTATTTTTTTTTCCGTCCACATTCATGGACCTCCCCTCTTGAAGTCATATGGGTTTCTGTGGACCCCACATTAAGAACCCCTATCAAGGAGATTATCCTCAAATGGAGCAGTTGTCCTTAAATGGAACAATACTGTGCATCTGGAGGCAATTTGAGTTATCACAATAACTGGGGGGATGCTACTGGCCATTAGAGAGGAGGAGGACCCGGAAAGCTGATAGCCTGCAATGTGCTGAGGAACTCCCATAAAACAAAACATTGTTCTGTCCTACATGACTCTCCAGTGTCTTGCCGTATATACACTTAGGTGAAAATCTTCTCCGTAATCAGTCATCTGAACCTAAAGTCTGTCTCCGTTTTACATAGGAACACAAAAATAATACAAGCTGAATTATCCAGGAATGCAACTATGATGCAAATTGAGAGACAATTAAAATCTGTTTTGTTTAAAACTTTAGTAAGGGTTGTTCACCACTTTATTTTTTTAAGGTTTTATTTTATTATTTCTTTTAGAGAAAGAGTGTGCGTGGGAAGAAGGGGCAGAGGGAGAGGGTGAGGGAGAGAGAGTCTGCAGCAGACTGCGTTGAGTGCAGAGCCTGACACAGAGCCCAACACAGGGCTCGATCTCAGGACCCTGAGATCAGGACCTGAAGCTAAGAGTCAGACATTTAACCAACTGCACCACCCAGACAGCCCTGTTCACCATTTTAGAAAATGACATCACCAACAGCAAGGCCATGCAAGGAATTTGAGTCTCAACTAACGACACACCTGTACCTTGTATCTATTGTATTCGTGGTGATTCTAGGTATGGATATGCATATATGGGTATGTGTACACCTATTTAGCCTCTTTACTAAGATGTCAAATGTGAAGTAAAAGATAAAATAAGTAGTAAGTTAGATAAATAATAAAATGTAAAGTAAAAATACTGATAATATTGAATATTGCTTTACTTCTCCTAAGTCCAAACTTCGACGTTGTAAGTAGATATACATGTGCCACAGTTTTACTATGTCTTCTAGCGTGGTCACGTTCAAACATTTATTTACACGTCAAAATGTGCATTATTTTCGATAACTCAATTTCCTTTTACCAATACATTACATAGCAGCTATAGCATTGTACTGATTGCTTAGAGATTTTATATACTGTTATTTTATATATACATAACATATACATACTTCAGGATATAAAGAGGGCATTACAAAATGTTTACCACAGAAAGATGTATCTGGGTCCAATATGGTTAGGAACCATTTAATCCAATCTAAAATCTTCACAAACCTTCCCTAAAAAAGCTACTAGAGTACATGTTTCACTTCACAAGAAGAAAAGTGAACCTAGAAGGAAAGTCCAGGATATGAGAAGTAACAAGGAGCACAGAAATAGCTAAAAAATATATTAGTAAATATAAATGAGTATATATTCATATACAAGTATGTTTTTTATGCTTATTTGAACATGTTATTTAAACATACATTAAACCTTTAGATGTAACAAAACCAGTAACACAATGCATTTGAGGAAACAAAGGAGTTGTATATACGACATAATAAAGTATACCAAACTGATATTGTGTTCAGCAAGAGGATAGAAATAGAAATAAATAAATAAATAAATCCATTAAAAGAAGAGAACAATAATATATAGTTTCCAAGCCAGCAGAGAAAATTATAGTGCACATGGAACTCTTTATTTAACCATTAGGAAGCAGAAGAGAGGGAGAACACAAAGAAAACACATGAAAAAGAAAATACAACTAAGAGTGTAGAAGCATGTCTAAATAGATGAGGAATCACAATAAATATAGACAATAACTATAAAACTATAGCTATTATATAACTATAGCTATATGCATTATCAGAATGCATAGAAAACAGTCTAACTCTATGCAGCTTATATATGACCCATCTAAAATATAACTGCACAGAAAGACTAAAAATAAAGGGGTGAAAAATGATATATGCTAAATCAGACAGAAAAAAACTGTAATTGCAAAAATAAAATGAACCAGAATAGAATTTAAGGTAAAAAGCATTAACAAGATAAAGAGAAACACTGAATAATACTAATAAAGAATGATTCAGCAAGAAAATATGCCCATCTTTGACATATATACTTAAAAACATAGCCCCCCACAACATAGAAAGCATTACCTTACTGAGTTACTAGGAGAAATGGACAAACTGACAATCTCAGTGGGAGATTTTAGACTGAGAGATCAAAAAATAAAAATAAAATAAAATAAACTGAAAGCTCAAATTCAAAATGATTAATAAGAATATTAAAGAGTAGAACAACAAAATTAACCAGCTTGATCCAATAAATAGGAATAGACTTGTGCACCAAATAGAAAACATACATTCTGTTCACTATACATTCAATATACATTCTTTTAAAAGCTGACCACATATTATATCACCAAAGAGAGTTCAACAACTTAAAAGAATAACTATTTTATAAAACATCTTCTCTGCCCATGATAAAAAAAAAAAGATTGAAATTTAAGAATAAAATGTAATGTTTAGAATGTTTGGAAAGAAAAATCTGTGTACTCATAAATAACTCTATGGATAATAAAGAAAAGCATAATAGAAATTAAAACACTTGTATAGAACCAAATGGCAATAAATGCATTACACATAAGGCTCTCAGGAAGTACTTGTTGAATGAGTAAATTAGCATCCAGAGCTTTTGACACCCAGGCTGATGGCTTTCCATTGTCATTATGAAGACTACCAAATTGAAGTACATGAAAAACAATCTATAAAAATAAAGGACCAGATAAACTCTAAATAAAAATATTAATTTTCAACCTGTCAGGCTAAAACTTCAAAAGATACTTAGGAAATCTGATAGAAGAAATGTTTTTAAGGCCTCAATGTAAATGGTATTATTCCTACTACCTATGTGATAAATGGGCCAGGAAGAAATCTTGTTTATAAAATAAGAAAACAAACACAAATTCCAGGAGTAAAATAATAAGAGACCCTTTATTAAGAACACCAGCATTCATTAGCTTACCTAGCTGACAGAAAACCAGACCTTTACATAATACACAGAGTGCCTCCCGAACCTATCAGCTATGAATTTAATGAGCTTAGCTAAAGTCTTCAATAAAGTATGAGCTGATGGAAGAGAGAAATATTTCTTATTTTGTTGTATCTATTTTAATTATTCTCTTGTTAAAGAGGAAAAAAGAAATTACTTGAAAGTATAAAATTGACTGAAAATCCAATCAAACGTTTTATATCCTTTTCCTGAGCAGCAAGCATTTTGTCCTTGTGAAAAGAGACAATTTTCAACACCAGGTATCATTTAAAGGTCTTTGCCAGCATCTTTTTGTTTACTGTCAATGGAAAATTACTGCAATAATCTTTACAATTCTAGTCTAGAAAAATTTCACCTACGGTATACAAATGTCATTATTAAGGGAAGTTTAAGTGGGCATCCTAAGGATGTCGGTTCAGTTCTTTACTTTGTGTTACCTTTGCATTATAGAGACAAACTGTATGCAAAAGGAACAACAAATACCATCTTCTATTATATAAATACTCACATATTTTCTAATTCATCATTTTACTCTTTCCTCTTATAGACAAAATGTTTGCTTCCTCATAATCAGGCCTTTCATGGAAAAAGTTATCGGATTTGCCTTTTCTTCACATGAGGTGGGTTACTGTTTTTTTAAATCCCCTTTTCCCAAATAAGGTATTGGATTTGAAAGAAAGATAACTAATTTGAACCCCTCTAACTAATTTAAAATCCTTTGCGATTCAGTGGAGTTAAAGCCCTGGTTATAATAGACAATCTACATTCAAAGCACAGGCAGTCCCCAAGTTGCAAATGGGTTATATTCCAAAAGTTAATTTGAAAGTCGGCTGTTTAGAACTTGCAAAGGCATTTTGCCATGGAAACAAAGTTATAAATGACAGTTGAATTTCCAGGCTAGCCCAGGAAAGCCTATCTAACCCATAATGTGTTTAAATCCAATTACTTCAAGGAGAGGTTTGTAACAGAACATAATAGTCCACTGACAGGCTGATTGGTGGTCCACTTTGCCGAATCTCTCAATTTAGTGTTGTTGGCTTGTCATTTTAATATTTCTTCATTTTATTCCCTAAAGATGTATTAGTCAAATAATAATAATACCTTTCTATAAAAAGTACTTAATTCATTTCTCATGGCCATGTCGATTACTTTAAGACTTTGATTTATCTTAAAGCAAGGAATAAATAAGTATTTTTTTCTCTGTGATAAAAATCCCAGTTTCTTTCTTTAAAAGGTTTTTTTTTTTTTTTGCTTAATGTGTTTTTTGCTTATCATGAAATTTATGCAAAGTCAAAATTCCTTTCTAATCACTTGGTTTGATGGCAGTAATCCATAAAGGTTTTTCTCTTGTTTTAATTTGCTGGTTATTTTAAAAAGCCTTTGATAACAACAGTTATCAAACAACAGTGGCGTGACAAATATCAGTGATGAACTCCATTAATCAACAATACCAAACAGCATTTCACTTTTGCTATTTCACATCTCTGACCCCTGATTGAAGATAAGTGGTTCCTGGGGCGCCTGGGTGGCTCAGTCAGTTAAGCATCTGACTTTCGATTTCAGTTCAGGTCTTGAGGTCAGGGTCGTGAGTTCAAGCCCCACATCAAGCTCCAAGCACAACACAGAGCCTACCAAAAAAAAAACCAAACAAACAAAAAAGTGTTTCCTAAATTCCTCACATGTCAACCAAGGTCCCTCTTAATCTGGCCCCAACCCATATTTTCTGCCCTGTATCTTGGTACCTTCCAACTCAAACTTCTGCAGAGGCTTATTTCTAACCCCCAGGCACACTTGGCATTTTCCCAGTCTCATGCCTTTGTTAGCTATCATTCCCATTAAAGTGCTCTGACCGTTCTATTTGAAGCCTATTCTTCAAGGTTCACCTCCAATTTCACCCCTCCTGAACTAACTGGAATAATGGAAAGACTGTGTTAGAGACAAGCTATGAATCTCAGCTCTGCTGCTTTCTTAGCTGTATGTATGTGAACATATGTTTAGCCTCTCAGAACCAAAGTTTCTCATCTATAAAATGAGAGTAGTAGTACTTTGATCACAGTGTTAAAGATTAAATAAAAGAAGTGGAATTTAAAAATCATAATGCCTGTGTTTGATCATCCCATAACAACTGATTGCTTGCCTTTTTGAACCCCTGTAGCAAATTTTATCTGAGCTATTCATTTCAAATGTTGTATCGCTGGATGTCTTTTTGCATGAGTATACTGTATCTCCCTCACCAGGTATTTTAAATCTATCTGGTTAAAATCTGTCAATCAAAATCCAGGCAGGAAATCAGAAACCATGCAGGTATTTCAAACAGAGGGATTTAATTTAAGGAATTAGTCACACAGATATTGAAAAACTGAAGGGGCAAATGGGGGATTCTGGAGGAAGTAGTTAACACCTGCTGGGCTTCAGAGAGCAGAGAACTAAATGAGAAAAGCCTAGTTGCTTGGAGGAAGGGGGTCCTCATATAGTTAGTGCTCAGGTCTCTGAAGGAGGTGTTGCATGGCTAGTGATTATGCTAATAAGGGGGCACAGTTGGGTAGCACAGGTAGCCATGAAGGGATGTGGCCCAACCACTGTTAAATATGCCAAAAGACACTGAGGCTATTTTGTAGCTCTTACCTTTTGACAAGAATTACAAATAGGAAGCAAGTTCTGTCTCTCCTTCACCTGCTTTCCAGTCTCTCTCTAGTTACCCCAGCCTCCATTGGCAGATTCTGACTGGAAGGCAGCTGATGAGGGAGTCTGGGGAATGTAGTCTCCAGACCTAGCCCTAGGATCCCAGAACACAGTATAAAAGGATGGACTTGGAGCTGAGAGCAAAAGAGAAATAATCAGCACAAAAAGTAAATTTGTTAAGGTCAGGTCATTTGTTCTTTGTACAGAGCCCTCAATATACAAGGTAGTCTATAAATGTTTCTTCATTTATTCTCTCCTTTGCTATGTACCCCTCTCTGAAGCATATTTGGATTATCACTTTAGATTCTTACAAGAAAGGAGTTTGCTCTTATTCTATGTTGAGTGTAGTATCAATGTTCAGTAGTACTAAGAAAATTAATATAGTAAATCATTTCATTAAAATCCAAGTCCCTCATCTGAAGTGCTTGGTTGTTTTTGTAGCTGGGGTCACAGCTTGAGCTCAAACCATTTCATTGCCCTAGGATTAGAGCATGCTTAGGCATGTCTACAGAGCTGGTAGAGCAGGCCTATTTAGAGAGGAAGAAAAAAAATCTCATCCTAAGTGAAGAGATATATGAAAAGTTTGCTTCAAATTCAATTGCCCAGTGTTAGAGGAAAAAGCTTAGTGGGACATGCTGCCTATTCCATGAATTCATGCCTGAGTCCTAGAGCTGCAAACAAATGCTATATTTATCTGGTTCACTCTGATATACATGGGAATTTGAGAGCCAAAGGCAAAAGCAACAGGAGATAGTGTCCATGGGAAACTGTATCTTGGTACAGGCAGGGATGCCCTTCAAGTCAGGCATTAGTGGTCTTTGCAGAGAGCACTGCCATCAGGGAATTCTGTTGGCTTTGGAAACAATAGAAGAAAACACCTCTATAAGCCAGAGGAGGACAGAAGAAAGACAGTGATTGTCATGGAATTGCTCAGAGGACTAATTCTTGGAGTGCACCTTTACAGATCCCTGGGGATTCTTAGAATCATCTGGAAGAAATTTGACTATGGATGTGAGAAGAGTGTGAGGCTATTTTTTGAGAGTTCTACCACAACACTATTTTTATTCTTAGTCTGCTGTAGCTTGGGAAAATAAACTACATTTAAATTTCCCGTGTTTTAAGTCGTGAGTTTCTACAATTTAAAGCTGAGTATTTGATAAAGGTCATCTTCTGTTATTTTTAAGTGAGTTTCTTTATTTTACTTTCTTTTAGCAATGGTAATCACTATTAGTAATTAATTTTAGCTTTTGTCTTTTCAATAGTGCTGGGTTAATATCTTATATGTACAGTATAAAGAAAAAAATAAGATCAAAGTTCAGAAGTGCCTTGGTTTTCAAAAACTTTATACATAAAAATTTGAAATAAATAAAATTAGTATTTTATTTACTTCACTAAAAGTATTCAATTTATAAACAATTTCTCTAGTTTTTCTCATTACTCTAAGTCATTTTCCTTATCTAAAAGATGCTTGCTTTATTTATATACTATGTGTAAAAATTAAAGGCAACTTACAATATAAAAATATTCACATAACAGAGAGTTAATTTGTCTACTAGTTTTAAAATGCAATTTGGTTTAAATATTTAGCTCTGAAATTTGAGGAATAGCTTTAAGTTTGGTGACAATTTATATTATCTGATTTTTCATTACCTACTTCATTTAAATTTTATTTTTTCCAGATTAAAATCTCATTGTTATGTTGCTAATGTATTGCTCTGGTTTTGAAATTTGGTTTTTTGAAGAAAAAAAAAAGAAAAAGACATGTAGTTTGGGAATAGTTTTTTCAAATCCCAAGTCATCTTCGGCCTCATTATCCTTATAGATGCCTATCTCCTTCTTCTGTCTTTAAAATTGATTCATATGTCATCTGGTTATGCTGGATAATGATCCTGGTGTGTTCAACCCCAGGGCTGCTATCAGAGCCTCCTAAAGCTGTACAAAACATCAAAGAGCTGTTGACAGTCTAAAAGACAGATATAGAAACCTTATTTTTTCAACCTAGAGAAAATTCTTATAATCTGTCTATTCTTATAGAGCCCCTCCAGGTCAGGAACCTATTCAACGAGTCCTGGTCAGTAACCAGAGAAGACTTTCCCCTCTGTGGAAGTAAGACTGTCTCTAGGAGCATTACTTTGAAACCATATCATCAAAATTGACAAATTTGGACTATTAGGATTATCATTTTGTGATTAAAGAATTCCTTGGTCTTTCCTAATTGGTTTCTCTATAAAGAACAAACAATATAAAAGACTTGAACCACAGAAAAGCAGTTTTTTTGAAAAATTGAGTCAATCCTAATTTAACTCCATGTCACAGAGAAAGAAACCATCTTATTTGTGAAAGTTGATGCTGTTTGAGCTGCTCTAAGATGCTCAAAGTATGGCCCACAGACTACCCTCATCAGAATCTCTTGGAGTGCTTATAAACTAGATTCCTAAATCCAAATCTTGGTGTGGGGGATACATAGTAGAGCCACTATTTCTTAATTAAGCACCTTGATTTTTATTCAAGCCAAAGTTTAAGAACTACTTCTCTGGAACAGAGTTCTTCCTTAGTGTGGCAAGTCACTCAAATGGATCTTTTTTATTTTGAAAAGAAAGCTAAAACTTCCAAGGCTATTCTGGATAAAAATGAGGACAGAAAACAAAGAGCCAAATTGCCCTGAATAATAATAAATTAACAAGAATTTGGGAATTGTCTTCAGGTAGCTTTAAAGGGAGCTTTAAAGGGAGGTGGCTTTAAAGCATCCCAGAAATTTAGAAAAATGTGGAGAAGATTCTCGTTAGAGGGAAGATCCATAGCAACATAGTAACAGGGTGGGGTTTGAGGAGAATGATGGCCAGTGAGAAATTCCCTCTAGTTGGAATGGCCAATGATCAATGTCAAGTGGCTTCCTATTTTGTGCCATGTTTCCTTTGCTCTTAGGGAAGGAACTGTTCCATCCATGGAGTAAAGCATGGCTGGAAAGGAAAGTGAGGAACGGAGACTGCAACAGAATCAAGAATTTGGTGCAAGACTGACTGTGGCCAAGTTCCTTCCCGTTTATCTTAGGAAATATTGAGGAAGGTTCTGGACTTCCCTTACCTCACCAGGTCACAATTAGCCAGGACAACTAATGTTATAGCTATCATTTATTTACTGGGCATCAGACATATACCAGGCATTTTCCATGCATTATGCCATTTAATCCTGCAAAGTAGGCATTTTATCCTCATTTTACAGGTGAAGACATGACTCAGAGAATAACGTGCCCAAGATTAATCAACCAGTCAGTAGTAGAGCTGAGATTGGAGCCCAGATTTACCTGACTGCCCCCACAACACACACATTTTATACCACACTCCTTCTCAGAGACAAAGGGTGAAAAACTTCTGACTGCTTTAACTGGTCTACCTCCCGATCAATCGTTTTCACCTCCCTCTCCTCTAATGGATGTATACCACTTCTCCATCTGAAAAGAAGAGCAGTGGCAGTAGTGTTTTCTCTGGCTCTGGCCAGAGTTAGAACCCCCAATGTTGCTCAGAGAATTCAGTCAGCGCAACCCTTCCACCTGGATCTGCTCTCCCATCTCTCTTCCTCACCAAACTTTTTCCCCAAACTTCTTAAAAGACAAGTTTCCACTTGCTCTTTGACTTCTTTATCTCCTTCTTTCTCTTCAACCCACTGTATCTGGTCAAGTGCAGTGATGGGTCTGAGATTTTATGCTCCTTACAAGCTAATAATTTAGCCTGCTACAGTTTCTTGGATGCTAGCAGAAGACCTGCATCTTCTGGGTCAGAAGACTGTATTATATACCACACAGCAAGTTGCACCAGCTTCATGTTCATGGTATCTCCTTTGTCCCCCAGCTTTCACCTAGGGGCAACATGGCGTGGCCCAGGGGATGCTATATATGCAATGGGTCTACATCACAGCTGAGGAACACCAAGTTTAGAACTCCCCCAATCTTTTATAATGGGCTGCAAACAAAGCTGTTCAAACTTCACCACAAAAGGAGACATTAACATGCTGGATGGTAAAAAAAAAAAAAAAAAAAAAAAAAAGTGCCGTCTATTGCAGTAGGAGACACTATTTCTACCTTCCAAGGCTGTCTGTTATACAAACATCCTGGAAAAGACAGATAATCTAGAACAAAAGTTGCTAGTGCCTCTGCTCATGAGACATACAGAAATATGACAGTTCTATGGAGAATTGTCTCCCAACATATTCTTGAATCTCTTCCCATTAATCATACAGAAGATTGCTGTCTTAAAAGTGCTCAGTAATCTCCTTCCTAATTGTATGATTCAACAACCTTCTAGAATCCTAGAAGGGACTTCCAAGAACAAATTCAATCATTTAAGAAGTATTTAGGGGGACCTACTACGTGCCAGGCACTGTGTAAGCAAAAATAGGCACAGTCCTTCTCTTCTTTGAGAGAACAATGGAAATATACCTAGTATTCACATATACCAAAATGTTGCAAGCTATGGTGTCATAGAGGGAAAGGTATACCCATTGTAGGAGAGCTGACATCAAGGGGTCTTGAACTCCTCTGGGAAGTCAGAAATGTTTTTCCTTACTCCCATGAGTAAGAGATAAGATGGTTACAAGGGAGAAGACAGGAATGTGCAGAGAGCCTGTGGCTGCTGGAATCACAGCACATTTGAGAAACTAAAAGGAGGTCAGGAAATTTTCTATACAGGAAGCAAGGGGAGAGTGGTAGGAGATGACACTGGAAAAGGCAAGACCCCACGGAGTCTGGTAGGCCATCTTAAGAATTCTAGTCATATCTTACAATAATAAGAAGCTGTTTAAGAGTTTTATATGGAAGTGCCATAGTCTGACTTGTTTTTAGAAAGATCATTTTGGCTGCAGGGGCACCTGGGTAGCTCATCGGTTAAGTGTCCAACTCTGGATTTTGGCTCAGGTCATGATCTCAGGGTTGTGGAACTGAGCCCGTCAGGCTCTGTGCTGGGTGTGAAGCCCGCTTAGGATTCTCTCTCTCCCTCTCCCTCTGCCCCTCCCCCATTCTCTCTCTCTCTCTCTCTCTCTCTCTCTGCCTAAGAAAATAATAATAAAATAACAAATAAAGATCATTTGGGCTGCAAAGAGGAAAATGAATGAAAGGGCTTAGATTTATGCAGTGAGGCCAGATTGGATTGGTGGCAATTCGTAAAAAGTGGACCAGTTTGAGAGCTTTGGAAGATAAAATTGCCAGGACTTGATGCTACAATGAATACGGAAAATAACAGTGAAGGAGATATCAGGGATGACTATTACATGTTTGATTTGAACAACTGGATAGATGAGGAGAAAGGAAAACAAGAAGAGTTTATGAACTCAGTTGGACTAAACTTTGTAGCTGTGAGACATTAAGTAAACATGTCGGTAGAACAGTTGGTATCAGATTTGAAATTTAGGGGAAGGGTCTGGGCTAGAGACACCTATGTGGAAATTATCAACATATAGATAACTAAAGCCATTGGTGTGGGTAATGATGTTTAGGCCAAGAGATTATAATGAAAACAAAAAAGAACCTAAGCTGAATTGTGAGGCAGTCCTATATTTAATAGCTAAGGAGAGGAGAAGGAAACTGCAAAGGAATTAGAGACACAGTACTCAGAAGTGTAGGAAAAAAAGCCAAGAGCATAGGGCCAAACAAGAAGTAATATTCAAATAAATAATTGGTCAAAGTGCTGAGTATTGTTGAGAGTTTAAGAAAGATGATTGAAAATGACCCTTATTTTATTGAGAAGAAAAATGAAGTACTGAGAAGTGACTTGTTCAAAGCTGACATAAATTCTTGTCCCTTTCTGGATTCCCAGAGATACTGGTGCTTGTGTTAGGGTTATTTATGTGTATGATTCATTCTCTCCACAGGACATGAATTCCCCAGTCCTCACTTGACTCAACCTTCCAGCATTGCATATTGTTGACTACAATCTTTACATCTACTTCAGTGATATTCTGGAATTATGTCTTAGTCTCCTTTGAAATAGCTGTTCCTCTTTGTTGTGCCTATACATGTAGGAATGCCCAGGATACTTTTTAAAAATACAGGTTTTTTTTGTTTGTTTTTAAAGATTTTTATTTATTTGACAGAGAGAGCACAAGCAGAGGGAGAGAGAGGGAGAAGCACGCTCCCTGCTGAGCAAAGAGCCCGATGTGGGACTTGATCCCAGGACCCTGGGATTATGACCCGGGCCGAAGGCAGCCGCTTAACCGACTGAGCCACCCAGGCATCCCTAAAAATACAGTTTTTAAAAAATGCCATTTCCTGCTTCCTCTCCCCCACTCAGGCAAAATCTTGAGGGGTAGATTACAAGATTCTAGCTTTTTAAAAAACTCCCAAGTAGGAAGCTTTGGAAATTACTAGCTTAGAGTTAGGTTTGGAAACCACTAGCTTAGTCTCAGACCAAACAGAGCTAGGGTAGCAATATGGAGAAGCCACCCAACTTGCCCACGCTCTGATAAATACTCATATTTTAAAACAATATACAGTTATGCTTCAGTTATTCAGAGATCAGCTTTCCAGCAATTTTGTCTGGAAGAGGACCAAAACTGGAAGTTAAGGAAAGAAAACACCTCTCATAGGGACAGAACTTTTGATAGTGAACAGCAATAAAAATATCGCAAAATATCACTTGATATAGAGTCACTGTCCTATTTACTGATGGGAAGAAAAGGATTCTCTTGTTAGCTGGCTGTGGCTATAAACATCTGATCAATCATCACCTGGAGCCAGAGAAATGCCATCAAGAAAAAAGAGTAAAAAATAAACAGTAGAGTAGAAAGGATAAGAGGAAGGCTCAGAGTGGATAAAGAGACAGATGAGATGAGAAGCAGTGACAGATTATTAGAAAAGGTGATGAGAACATTCCAAAGAGAAAAAAAGAGATCACCAAAATAGGGATCCTATATACCTCAGCAATCCCCTGGGACTTCAGCATATGGCCAAGGTATCACATTTGATGGTCAATCATGGACAAAGACTTTCATTAACCATTGTACTCTTTAAGAATGTAGATTTTAAGAGGATTTCTGTAGAAGGGTTAAAATAAAAATACTGCTATTTTAAAACGCAGCACAATCAATAAAGTGAAATAAAGCCAGAACAGGGAGCCTGGTTACATTCATCACTGTTTTTGAAGGGACAGTTACTGGGGTCGGACTCTCCGTCCCAAGGACTACCCCCTTCCCAAGACCTTCAGTGGAATCTGCAAAAGTAAGCAGCCCTGGCCAGCCCTCGGGAATTATTGCAGCGCCCCCAATTGCTGGAGGTTTAAAGGAATCTCTGCTCCGTTCACTTGTAAGCTTCGTGCTGTTTGTTGTACAAATTAAGGTAATGGGTTTTCATGCGATTTGGCTGGGAAACAGACCAGGAAACTAACCCCCACGTTTTCAACTGAAGTAATTATCTAAATATTTTTGCTTGCCGTAGAGATCCGGGGCTCTAAGTGTTTAGGATGGAAAATATCCAACCCACTTCGCTTGGCTTCCTATTCCTTGGGGGAGTGTCTTTAAAAGCACCTGCCGGCGTTAAGTTCTTGTGCTTTCAGAAAGAGGCTGACCCCGGCGCGTCTCAGAGGGAGCCTTTTACAATTTGGACTGAGAATTGCGTGAGTGGCCCTAGGAACGTCAATTAACTCCACATTTCCCTAGTGTTCCTCGCAGGCTGGCCGCGCCAGATGCTCAGTCGAAGCTGGCGCAGCCAGGCCTCAGGACAGAGCCTGCAGCCCCGGGAGGGCGGTGGGCGCCCTGGGAGCGGTAAGGGGGCGCTCGGACGCCCAGCGCCAAGGGCTCGGCGGGCGACTTGCGCCCCCGGGGAAGACCCGCGGGGCAGCAGGCTCGAGCGCCGGGCGGGAACGCGGGGTCCGGGCCGGCCGGGGGCGCCGTCGGCGAGGCTCGCGCAGCCGCACTGGGCGTGCTGACTCCGGGCTCCTCCTCCCGGCTTCGTAGTAAGCATGGCGGCGGCGGCGTTCGTGGTCCCTCGGGTGAAACAGAAAGCGGGAGCTACGCGGAGAGGGAGCGAAGAGCGGGGCTGAGGCGGCGCCGTCACTGCCGGAAAACCACCCCACCAGTCAGTGCGCCGGCGGCCGCAGCGGCCCCGAGAGCTGGCTCTGCCGCTGAGGTAGAGCGAGAACGATCAGGAACCCGAAGAAGAGGCGCCAGAGTAGCCGCCTTCCTCCGCCTCAGAGCGGCGTGACTCGGAGGTGAGAGCGCGGGCGCTCCCTTCGGGAAAGGCGGGGGAGACCGAGCTGTCCCACTCCCGTCCCGGAGCAGGCGCCACGGAAACCGTTAGGCTGGGTCTGAGGGGCCGGGGCGCCGAGCGGGGCTCGGGCCCGTCGAGGGGCCCGGCCCACCCCGTTCTGTGGGCGCGCTGTGGGCAAGGAAGTGGGGGGGAGTGGGGCCGGGGACAGGACCCGTCAACTTGTCGGCCACCTGCCGGGCCCGAGTCTCGCCCGGAGGCGCTTGTGGGGGCGCGACCGCGGCCCCGCCACCAGCCCGAGGAGGCGGCGCGGGGGGCGCGGGCGGCCTTCCCTCCGCCCCCCGGCCGGCGGTGAGCGGCGCGGCTCGCGGAGGCTTGGGGGTCGAGTGCGGAGCTCGCCGGAGAAGATCGCCGAGCGGCCGCCGCCGCTTCTTGGGCTTCGGCCGCCGGGCAGCCGCCGAACTTGAACGCTTTTTCTGAAGAGAGTTTCCCCCGTTCATCTTGGGGTTAAAACCTCGAAAACCCGCCCTTGTGTGTTTGATCCTGTTTGGCTGGTGCCAGTACCTGGCCGTTCCTCTACCCGGCTGAGTTAACCACCTGTTCAGTCAGGAGGTTGACTCGAGGCTGCAGTCCTTGCCCTGTTTAACAACCTGGATCTTTGAACTTTTGACACGGCTGTGGAGGGACGCCATGCGTTAGGTAAAGGAAAATGAACAAATAGTTTTGTCATACAGTCTGGAGAACAACGGTGGCTGTTTTAATTAAAGTAGTCGTTGATCGTTCCTTTATCAAACTGTTAGCGTTTAAAGCCTTGGGATATTTTTGCGGGGGGGAGGGGGTGTGTAATGGTTACTGGGGTGCTAGGGATCGTGAATTAGAGATTTTCTTTTGTGAAATTTTATGTAAGTTTCTTTGCACACCTTTGTGTCTGAGCATCTTCCAACTAAGAATAATAAGCTTATAAGGTTTTTTTCTTTTTGCAGTATAATCCTCATATGTGTTCAGTATGAACTTTTAAAACCGAGCAGCATAATTATTTCTTACTGTGCTCTCTGTTTTTAGTTCCTGAAACCAAAGTTGGAGTGTTTTTCTGTATTATAAGAATGAAATAACTAAAGTTGAACTGTTACTATACTATTTTACCACCGTGCTATTACCAGCACCAGGGCTAAACATATGCTACTCAGGGGTTGGAGCCATATGTTAGACAGCAACTAATTGAGATTTGTGGCTAAGGTCTTGTATTTGGATAAATATTTAGTTTTTGTGTATTTGCTAAATCTGTAATTCTTGCCATCGTGTAAGTTTTGTTTAAATCACCTAAAAATATCCCAGAGGAATGACTCCTCTGCCTTTTTGGTGTTTTCTTGGTTGAATTGATTTATCTCAAGTAATGAGATAAAGTGCCTATTGGGACAGATGGTGGGCTTAACAGAAAACAATGATAAAAAGGATTTTTAACACATCTTTTATAACATAGAACCTAAAATTTGCTTTCAGCTTTTTGGCTCACTGGTAATTCTTGTCATCACTAATAATACTAGTTAGTGGGAAGAAAGGATGATTTAACAGGAAGAAAACTCATTAAAATTTTTGTAAATAACATTCGATTTAAAAATTTTAGCACTGTCCCGGTAAGTTTTACTGTTTTTTTTCTTTTTCTTCATAGATCATCTCTCAGTTTTCTTATGTAGGTTGACAGAGAAATTTTTTTATCCCAGGCTGGTTGACTTTAGCCACCTGTATGCTTTGGAATTAACTCCCTCTTTTTCCCTTTTGTCTCTCCTTTCGAAACCTCAAAATCATTGAATGTTTAGGGAATATAAACATTCTGGTTAACTCTGGCCTCAGTCAGATGTAATTATAAAGGCAGTTTGCTTCTCCCAAATTAATGATATGCATTTGAAAAAACTGATGTTAGGATTATCATTTGGTGTCATCTGTGTCATCACTTCCCCTCATCATGTGAGTAATTGAGAGCTGATTCATTTTACCATGCATTTAATAATTACTTTTTAGTTGTAAAATTTCTAGAGTATAATATTAAACATATTTTATTACTAATTAAGAAAATGGTTTCCCTCTTCTCTGACCAGCCAGGGATAGGTCAGGACTGAGAGACTATAAAACCCAGGACAAAAAGAAGGAATATATGATTAATATTCTCATTGTCTTTTGTAGCTTTACTTAGGTAAAGAGCACTTAATTTATAATATGCAGTATTTGTAAACTCATGGGTAATATGTATGATTGTTTTAAAACATTTGTGTTTTTTTATGTTCATACATGGAAGTCTTGTGCACCTTATATTTTGCTTATATTTTTATAAGAATTTGATGAAGTAACTAAAAAATATTTTTATATTCTTGGTACATTTTTGTATGAAAATGAGTCTAGGTGTTATCTTTGAGAGTGATGTAGGGATATGTACATGATTTCCAATTTTATTAGCCGGGTAATCAAATGATAGATGATTTTTTTTCTCACTATCTTTAGCATACTTCAAATAAATTTAGAATGTTGAAAATCTAAAGAGTTAGAATGCAGTGTATGTCTGTCCCGTTGAATCTTTTAGTCCTTCAGTTATCACATTGCAAAAAAAAAAAAAAAAAAGGCCCTTATGGCTATCCATGTCTAGAGCTGCTTGTTAAAAGGAAATTAATGGCCAATAGTGTTGAAAGGCAAATTTTGTTTTTTTAACTTATATTTCAAGGTTTTATAATTTTCTTAATATTTTGATCTCATTTCAAAGTATTATTCAGTGATCTCTTAATCTCTTGATCCTTATCTCTCTATCCTTCCACTGTTACAGTTTTGTTTGTCTTTCACATACACTTTAAGTTTGCAATGTAACTTACCGTCTTCCATCAAGTTACTTTGTGGGTGTTATCTTTTGATATTTCCAATCACTTATCACCCATTACCAGTCCTCAGGTTATTTTTTCTCCAAGATAGAGAGGTACACTTGGGAGATGACATGTGCTCAGAGGATGATGAGCTATTATTAAAGCAGTGTGATACCTTTCCTTCCTTCAAGTTGTTTAGAAAATAGTTGTGGGTACTAGACTAAGCACACACAAAATCATTAGCAAAAATATGATGTTATTAAATTGTGTGGCAAGAACTGTAATTTGAAAGAAAGTGAGGCCACTGAGGGCTGGAAGACCATGGAAGGCATTTGGAAGAAGTCAAACTTGAAACTTGGGAAGGACTTAGCAAAAGGAAAGACATTCCAAAAAAGATTGACATCCAGGACTGAAGTAGGAGCAGGGAGACCTGTCTGAGAGCATCCAAGGATAAATATTAAGAGGAAGAAAGAAGGTTGCCTACGGATTTTGGCTAAGCCCCAGGGCATGATCAAAAGGAATAGGCAGGGCTGGAGAAGATAATTTGGCTGTGTCATTATGAACTCATCATTGAAAGAACTACATGTCTACTTTGACATATTAATAGCTTAAGCTTTATGTGTAAGGGATAGCTATATATATCTTATATGTGTTTATTACAGCTTAGATCAGGAATCGGCAAACTTTTTCTATAGAGTGCCAGATAGTAAATATTTTAGGTTTTGCAGTTTACTTGCGGTCTCTCCTGAGTATTCTTTTTTGTTTATTTTTTAAATAATTTTTTATAAATATAAGAATCATTCTTAACTCCGGGGCCAAACAAAAACAAGCTCGCTGTGGGCTGGATTTCGCCAGTGTACCTAGTTTGGTGACTCCTGGCTAATAATTGGGCTAGGTAATTGTCCTTACAGCACATAAAGTGAGATGCCTTATATCATTTGTCTACATGTTTGTTTGGTGCATTTTGTTATGACTATCATTTATATTTGTTCCCTATGTTATAGTAAAAATAAAGAAAATATGCAGAAATAACTATTATTGTAATTGTTATTTTGTGGCCAAACTTCTAACAACAGCCTAGACTAGGTCTCAGAACTAGGAAGTGAAAGAAGAAAAACCTTTGAGCCAGGCCTTAGAGCAGGAAAAATAGTTACATCATGGCTTGATTTAAAATTTGTATAAGGTTAAGTATATCAGCTGCATGTTCTGGTTTTACATATTTTAAACTGCAAACTGGCATTTTATAAACTTTGGCCAGGGTACTGGTGGCTTATAAGTGATAATAGGGACCTGACGGAAGGAAACCTTGTCTTTAAAAGTAGTCTAGGATGAGTTAGTGAAGAGATAAAGAGTTAAGACACCTCTCAATAACTCCAAGAAGAGTCACTGTGTTACAGAATAGTCTAATAATTGATATTTACATTGATGAGCTTGAGTCATCAGGAAAAGATTGTGTCATGTGCAGATTAAGGCAAAGAAGACCTAGAAATCTCTTTTAAAATATTTCCATTAAGGGATGCCTGGGTGGCTCAGTCAGTTAAGTGTCTATCTTTGGCTCAGGTCATGATCCCAGGGTCTTGGGATCGAGTCCCACATCGAGCTCCCTGCTCAACGGGGAGTTGGCTTGTCCCTCTCCCTTTGACCCTCCCTCCACTCTTGCTCTCTCTCTCAAATAAATAAATAAATAAAATCTTAAAAATTTTTTTTAAAAAATAAAATGTTTCCATTAAGACTCTTCAAAGATAAGTTATGGTGATTTAAAGGATAAGTAGCAGTTACTTTGAAATTTCATTTACATGAAATAGCTCTTTGAATTTTCTAATTTAAAAATGTGTATTTCTAAAGCAGTTGTTTCCTTCACATTGTGTTTCATGTACCATTACCAGGTGAATAGTGGTACCTCAGGTTATGGTTGCATGAATGAATTGGCTAGGGTTACTCTGTCATCAAGAGTAATGACATCGGGGCGCCTGACTGGCTAGTTGGTTAAGCGTCTGCCTTCGGCTCAGGTCATGATCCCGGGGTCCTGGGATTGAGCCCCGCGTTGGGCTGCCTGCTCAGCGGAGAGCCTGCTTCTCCCTCTCCCTCTGCCTGCCACTTTGCCTATCTGTGCTCTCTCTCTGTCAAATAAATAAATAAAATCTTTTTTAAAAAAATTAAAGAGTAATGACATCATTTTGTCATCAGGAGAGCAAGAATATGGCACAACATTTTTTGATTTGAAGGCATTAGTAAATATGTTCTGTATATGAAGGATAGTATTAAGTGCTGGAAAAAGTAAAAATGAATAAGATGGAGAGCTGTGTAGATAACATCAGTGTGGTTTTTTTTCCCCTTTTAAAAACATTAAAACTAACCAAACAAAACTTAAGCTAATTTTTGTAATTTATTTATATTAACATTTTTCATACTTTGTAAATGTATATACTGCCTTACATTGTAAGGCAGTACAGACCTTTTGAACTAAATTTCAGCCACTGTGAATTGCTACCTAATAAAAATTTGGCTTTTTAAATTTTGCTTTAAAGAGAAATTAACAGTTTACTTTCCGACCTCCCTTTTGCCAGTGCTTGAAACAGCTGGATCATTCCATCTGTTTTGTTTTTTAGGAGATTAAGTTCCATGGATCTTAGTTCCAACTTTACCCTTATTAGCCATATGATCTCAGATTAGTTTTTTTCCATCTTAAATTCCCAGTCATTAAAATTGAGAATAATACCTATCCTGTTTTCCCCACAGAAATATTGTGAGTACCCAAAGAGTTGTTGGAAGCCATGAAAACAAAGTACCAAATAAGAGCTTACATTAATACTGCTATAATTGGAAGCAATTGGAAGTTTGGTTTTTTGGGGGTTTTTTTGTTTGTTTTTGTTTGTTTGTTTTAGTAAGACCAGAAATCATGAATTCAAGTTTTATCCTCCAAAGTTCCGCAAATGTGCTTCCAATAAACATTTAGTTTACTCAAAAGTTTTAACTGCTTTTTGGCAAACAATGCATGTAAAATTTTTCTTTCTATTCTTATTAATCTTTCATTGTGGTCATATCCAATGCCTCTGTTCTTTTTGCAAGGGAATACTGATCTTATATTCCAAGCATCTTCAGCTAGTCTTTTCCAGAGCGGGATAAAAATATGCAAAAGTGAATTCCTTAAGGTTTTCTTTTTTTTCAAGTGGAAGACTATCCCTGTATGTATAGTAATAAGATCCACTTGTTGAACTCTCATTGGTGTTTAGTCCCTGTACTTGGTAATTTTTTAAATCCTATGCAGACATGCAAGATATGTGGTAGTACTTTTATTTTACAGATGAAACTGTTACTTCTGACTGACTTTCATATCTCTCTTCCTTTCTCACTTTTTGAGATCTCTTATGTGCTTAGTTAGAAATAAAAAGTAAATTTGATGTGTACTTTGAAATAAACCCTGATATAAAAGTTACCTAAGTTTAATAAATTTTATTAATCAGCCTCTATCACAAATATCTGATAGATATTTTCTGTTTTCCTTCTTCAGAATCCACATCTCAATATATATTTGAACAGAATAAGTTAGAAAATTTAGGTGATTTATTATTCAGTTCCCGAGTGAGAAAAAAAATCTTCCTGCTTTTGGGGTTCTAAACAGGTGTTCAAGTGCATTTTAAAGTACAGTTAAGACTTCTCTTTAAAAAGTAACGATGTGTGGGCGCCTGGGTGGCTCAGTTGGTTAGGCGACTACCTTCAGCTCAGGTCATGATCCTGGAGTCCTGGGATCGAGTCCCGCATCGGGCTCCCTGCTCAGCAGGGAGTCTGCTTCTCCCTCTGACCCTCCTCCCTCTCATGCTGTCTCTCATTCTCTCTCTGTCAAATAAAAATAAATAAAATCTTAAAAAAATAAAAAAATAAATAAAAATAAAAAGTAACGATGTGCTTTCTTTTGCAGAAATAGATGTTATGTAAAACAACTACTTTTAAGATTGAGCTTGAAGGAGTCGTCATTTACGTCAGAATCAGTTTTTCTTAAGATTTGCTTACATGTTTAAAATGAAAATATTTAGGGCGCCTGGGTGGCTCAGATGGTTAAGCGTCTGCCTTCGGCTCAGGTCATGATCCCAGGGTCCTGGGATCGAGTCCCACATCGGGCTCCCGGCTCAGCGGGGAGCCTGCTTCTCCCTCTGACCCTCGCCCCTCTCATGCTGTTTCTCTCTCGCTCGCTCTCTAAAAAATAAATAAAATCTTTAAAAAAAAAAAAATGAAAATATTTATAATATGTGATTTCATTATGTTTTCATTTTCTAGATATTTTTGGTTTGCTTAAGACAGGCATTGTCAGTTTGCAATTTTGTTCTTAAGGCTTGATTTTTTTTCCATGTAATATTTTCATTTGCAATATATACTCTTTCTTACACTTTAGTTAATAGTTTTTTGCATGTTGGGACCAGCTATTTCCAGTACTTGAGATCAGTAGGTGCATCATTATTCCTCAAATGCCACTGTATGCTAGCAATTATATTTTTTATAAAGACTTATTTATTTATTTTAGGGGGGCAGGACAGAGGGAGAGAGAATCCAAGCAGACTCCACACTGAGTGTTGAACCTGACATGGGACTCCATCTCAGGATCCTGAGACCATGACCTGAGCCGAAGCCAAGAGTCAGATGCTTAACTGACTATGCTACCCAGGCGCCCCTGCAATTGTATTTTTTTAATCTATTACTTGAACCTTGCTAAAATTAGCCTGATGTGTGTGGTAGAGTAGCCTTTGGAGAAAATGTAGGGGCAGTTTCCCTCTAAGCCGTCTTTCAGGCTGCTTCCAGGCTGTTTTCAAAAACATGAGTTTTATTCATATCATTGCTCAGTTTTAGACATTAAAATCATACTACAATTCTGCTGCATCAGTTATAATGTCTTTGGTCTCTGTTTCAAAGTATATAGTCTGTTGATACCCTGTGACTATATCTATTCCCAATTTTGTAGTAGAAAGCATATGTTTTACATTAGGTAGATAGAGGTTTATTTGTTGGCTTCCTCCCTTATTGGTTGTATATAAACATGCACATATTACTTTACCTCTATGGGCCTTTGTTTCTTCACTTAAAGAGGGGTAATAATAGGATCTATCTTTTAGAATTGGCTGTTATAAGGATTAAGAGAGCCCATTTAACATGGCAAGTAAACTGCTTGCCATAGGATATTTATATCTAGAACTTTGACAGGTTTAATCACTGTCACCTAGATAACCTATTCTTCTTTTCACCATTCACCATTTTCACCATTTATTCATCTATCATTTGTTAATTCTTTAAACGTCCTACATACTTAAAATATGAATGTCACAAAGATGAATGTTGTACTGCCTTCCCTCTAGTAATTCACAAACTAGGATGAGAGGTAAAGACATATAAACAAATGCATATTTAAAAATAATTAAGGGTAAGTAAAATAACCTCTTCTCTTGCCTTTTTTTCACTTGTGTGAATCCTTCCTGTCATTTAGTACTGAACTGCCATGTTTCTGTAATACCCTCAATATCATGATTGTGTACATATACCATAACATACATATTTCTTGTCTGTCTCAACTATTAGATTATAAAATTCTTGAGTTAGAACAGTACTCCTGTAGTTGGAAAATTTTTTTTTCTATAAAGGAGCAGATAGTAAATATTTTAAGATGTGTGGCTGTATGAACTGTTACAACTACTTAGCTGTGTTGTAGGAGCATTAAAACAGCCATAGATAAGTTATAAACATTGGGTATGACTGTGTTCCAATAAAACTTTACAAAAACAGGCAGGAGGCCGGATTTGGCTCACAGGCCTTAGTTTGGTGCCCCCTGCCATGCTTCATACCCTATGCCTGGCAAATATAAGGCACTTAGTAAATAATAAATTAACATACATTAAATACTTTCTATGTTCTGACTGCTGTTAAAACAACTTTATGTGTATCAGTTTACTTAATCCTTAAAACAACCCTCTGAGGTAGATAATATTGTCATCATTTTAAAAATGAGGAAACTGGAGTAGAAAGAAGTTAAATAACATACCACACAACTAGTTAGTGATTTGGGGATTTGAACCCAGGCACCTGACTCCAGAGCCTCAGCTTTTAATCATACCACTTCCAATGTTTTGAATCCCAGGAGTATAATACTGATTCAGTATTAGGAACCATATTGACATAATTCACTATATTTACAGATGAAAGAATAAAACTGTATGATTATCTCTTTGATGCTAAAAATATTATTTTCTATAATTCAGTTGTCCCTAATAACTATTAACAAGAAATAACCTAGTAAAGGGTCTCTATCAGAAGGCTGTATTAAATGTCATAGTGAAATATTAGAAGCACTTCCATAAAAAGATAGGAACAGAACATTTGCCCTAAAGTATCAGCCAATGCATTAAGAAGCAAGAAAAATAACCTCTAAATAAGGGGTGTGTGGGGGATGAGGTGAGATATATCACTGTTAGTATTTGTAGTTGATATGATTACCTACTTAGAAAACACAAGATAGTCAACACAAAATGATTTGAGTCACAAAGAGATTTCAGTAAACCAGCTGGCTATAACTTAGAATATTCATTAGCTTTCTTATACACCAGCAGTAGCCAACTATGAAAAATGAAAAAGTAGAAGCTAAAATTATAAAATACTTAAGAACCTTCTGAAATATGCAACAGCTATATAAAGAAAACTATAAGAAGATCTGAATGGATGGAGAGCATACTATATTCCTGAGTGTGACAACTTAATACCATAAAAATGGCAGTTCTCACCAAATGAGAAAATAGTGTAATCCTAATTAGATTATGGTAGGATTTTAAAATGGAATTTGACAAACTGATATTTCAAGTTTTGAGAAGGTTAAATATATAAGAATGGCCAAGTAAATTTCAAAAAGAAGCTTAACAGTGAGCATACCTATCAAAAATCAAATCATACTATAAAATTACAGTTATTTAAAAAATAAGAATTTGGAGTAGGAATGAGCATGTTGATCATAGGAACAGAATACAGAATTCAGGAGGAACTCCATGGATACAGGAGAATTTCTTGTGTGATAAACTGGTAATGGAAGAGCTACTCTATAAATGGTGTGGGACAATTGGCTATCCAGTTGAGGTAAAGATAATTAGGTACCCACTTCATGGCACTATCAAAACTAAAATCTAGATGGACTAAATATAAGTAAATAAAGTGGCAAAAGTTTTAGAAGTGAATTTTTAAAAACATTTTGGAGTAGAGCAAGCCTTTCTCCTGTCAAGGAGACATCAAACTTAGATGCCATTAAAAAAGGCAAGCAACTGAATTGCCAAATAACAGATTTGACATGTAATAGACAAAGCTAATATTCAAAGTATACAAGGTGTGCTCTCAAATCAGTATGAAAAAAAAAAAAACCTGGTAGAAAATAAAGAATTTAAGTAGGAAATTCATAGAATTAGAAATACAGATAGCCTATAAAGTTTTGAAGAGTTATTCAACCATGCCAGTATTTTGAGAAATTCAAATGAAAACATCAATATGATTTTTTAAAAAACTTTTCTAATAAAATTAACAAACTGGACAACCTTAATATTACAAGTAAAATTGGAAAGTATACATTTATAAACTATTGAACAAAGTATAAATAGCCTCATCTTTTTGAGGAGAAAAGTTCAGCAGTATCTATCAACTCTAGAAGTGCATACTTCTGAAGAGAAGTATTTCTGTATAGAGAGACTATCGTAAGTTCATACAGAATATTACATGGTTATTTCTTGCAGAGGGGGAAATGTATGGAGAAAAATGGAAGCAGTTTCATTGTTCAGCATTGAATAGTTCAGTTATGGAATGCCCTTGCAGTAGAATATTAGGCAGCCTGGAAAAGAATGAAATAGATAACAAATATACTTCTTTAAGAAAATATTACAGTATTTCACATGAAAAAGAAAGATACTAATACATGTCATTTGCTTTATGTAACAACCAAAAAACCTAGAAAACCTTATATATACTTGGGTAAGTGCAGAGAACAAGTCTGAAAGGGTACCTTCCACAGCGGATAGCTGTAGAAATGGAAGTTGGATTTAGGGACAGGAGGAAGAATTAAAAATGATGACTATACATATGTTCTTAAGTATAAAATGTATAACTTTTGTGATGTAACAAAAATAATAAAACATAAGAGGGTTTGGATTTGGCAATTATGATTAGTCCTTGTTAGAGCCATAGCTTCTTGATTATGTCTCTTTCTTCTGTGTAATTTTTAATAACACCTCCCTTCACTCACAAGCTTCCCATTTAGTGTCTAAAGTCATTGGTGCATTTAAAAGTAGCACTTTCAGTATAGCATTGGGTCAGAAACTGTTACCATAGGTTAAAGAAGCAAGAATTGGAGATTAGTGATTCTCAACCTTTATAATCATACCTGCAAAACAAGACAATTTTAGTGTACTTTATTTTCTGAATATCTATTATAAAAGCAATTTTTTCAAATGTAAAATTATAGTTTTCAAGTCTCATTTGTCTAGATATTTTTATTTCTCACCCCCTTTCAATATTAGAACCTAATATTTTAAGAAAGTTATTGGTAAATTCTAGGATTGATGTCATCAGCTTGAGCTAAATAAAGGTAGACTAAAAAGAAGGAAAATTTTTGTAAAAAATAAGATGAAGGAAGATGAGCGTGTTTAGAGGCAGTAATATTTAACTCAGACTTAATAGTAGATTTATAAAAGAATCTGGTTATCTCAGAAAGGGCAGTGTTAAAACACTGGGTTCTACAGACAAATCTTTCTTATAGGAAATACAGAAATGTTTCTTGATTTTCTTGTGATGTCTTATGATAAAATTTTCTATTTAGAAGGAAACATGTTAAATATGGTGAAGTTATGGTGAAGCTACTTCAGTAGCTTTTACAGGGGAATGCAAACCCTTCCGTTGTGAACCTAGATGCCAAGTGTTAATTTTGGTCAGAAAATATTGAGAAACTACAAGTTTTAGTCTTCAATTCAAAGTCATTCTGATACCTGTAACCAAGAATTTGAAATTCTAAAAAAGCAAAGTGACTATAATATATAAGCTAGCACATTTTAAAAGGGCAATAAAGTATTTGTAGATGAAAATAGAATTGTCACAGATGTAATTACCTTGGGCTCTAAAGGTAACCCAAGTGCTCTGAAAACATCAGCTAGAACTGTAAAATAGGATTTAAGACAATGGCACTTAAAAAAAAATTGTTGGCCTCAATTATGTGTACACTCTCTGTCCTTTAACAGATTGGGGTTGATTTCTTGGGAGCAACTCCTGCTCTCAGTTCCCATAGTTTCCTGACTGGATATATCTTTTTGATGTCTTTTTCATCAGGATTGCCTTTGAAGTCTGTTTTAACCAGATTTTCATGTTAGTATTAAGGTGTGATTTCGTAGTGGAAGGATGGGGGCTATATCTCCTGACTGCCTAATTAAATTGAGTTATACTTAGTGTGTCTGGCATTGGCGAGTGATGGTAGTGGCTCTCAACTCCTTTTTTTAAACCTCTGTTCATTTATGTGGGGTAAAAGACTGAGACCCACCCATCCTACCCATTCTACTTCTACCTTTCCAGTGGACAAGGAATTAGAAAATAAGATAAGTTACAGTAAATTTATTGCTAATGATCTGTATAGTCACCTTATAAGGAAATATATTTTATATATAAGATATGTATTTGCTTTTATTAGGTTAAGCCATATGAAATCATGTTATTTTAATATTTTTTACCTTAGAAATGACAATTTCATATGGTTCAACATATTATTGAATTATGCCATATAAACACTGCCCTATGTATAAAAATAAGTTATTGCACTTAGCATGAAAAATATGTTGTAAGTTACTTAGATAACATAAATTCATAAATAGCAGGTCAGTGATAAAATGTTAACATATAAGCCAAATTGGAAGGTTTATAAATACACCTACTTAAAGAACAAGGTTAAAGTTATAAGCCGAAAATATCATTAATGTATATATGCATCATTGTACACTATTGGGTTAATCAACCTTCAACAAAAACTAAATTGAATATGGGAATAATAAAGCTAAACATATAGTAATTTATAAATAAAATCTGTTGGACTTGAGAACCATGACCAGTTGAAGACACTGCAAAAACTAGGGCAATTGAAAAGAGCACTGACGATAGATAAGCAGATAATGAAGTATCCTTCTGCAAATTGTGGGAATCCTAACTGTATTGCATGGCAGCTGAATGTCTTAGTAGTGAATTAGAGGCCCAAGTAATCTTTTGAAATGTATTAATTTTACTTTATACATTCTATTAACAAATTTTATTAACAAATAAGAGCTCACTCTGGAGGTTGCTAGTAAGTAACACTTAGTCTTACACAGAAATAAAAGCTAAAAAATTGTGTGTCATTTGCCCAAAATATCTGTAAAAAGAATATTGATTTTTCTTTTAGTTCAGGACATATCAAGAGCACACTGCCATTGGTGAATCCTGGACCATACTTTAAAAAAATCATGCTTTTAAAGCATGGTCATTTGGTTTCTATTTGTAATAAATTCATTCACCTTTCTAGTGTCCATTGGGTACATTAAAAATTAAGAGTGGTGTGGGGCACCTGGGTGGCTCAGTCAGTTAAGCGTCCATCTCTTGGTTTCGACTCAGGTCATGATCGCAGGGTTGTGAGATGGAGCCCCACGTCAGGCCCTGAGCTGGACGTGGAGCCTGCTTGGAATCTTGGAATCTTCTCTCTGCCTCTCCCTTTGCCCCTTTCCCTCCCTCAAGTGCATGCGTGAGCTCTCTCTCTCAAAAAAAAAATTGAAGAGTAGTGAATTTGTAATGATGTACTATATGTTGGCTAATTGGATTTAAATTAAAAAAAAAAGTAGTGAATTTAGTTCCCTGTCAAAAGTGAAAGGGACTGGGGGCGCCTGGGTGGCTCATAAACTTCTGCCTTTGGCTCAGGTCATGATCCCAGAGTCCTGGGGCTGCATCAGGCTCTCTGCTCCCCAGGAAGGCTGCTTCTCCCTCTTCCACTCCCCCTGCTTGTGTTCCCTGTCTCGCTCTCTCTCAAATAAATAAATAAAATCTTAAAAAAAAAAAAAAAAAGAAAGGTACTGAGTTTATTCTTCTGCCTGAAACAACTTAAAAAACTAGAAAAAAATGAAAGAGTGGCACTGAAGATGTTGTAAGGGGGAAAACAACTGTCCTTTATGTCTTAATAAAAGTTCACATTAAGACGTAGAAATTTAGGTGAACCAAAGTTAAATTTAACTAATAACCTATTTTTAAGAGTCATTTTTCTGGAGTACAGTTAACATCAGTGTGGTTGAAAGAATTAGTCTTGGGAAAAATACAAAATAATCTAATATCTCATTGTTAAATAAAATCTGTGAAATACTTGTTTTAAGTTTCAGATAAGAAATGACAGGATGATTTCACAGAGTGATTCCCATGATTTTCATCTTAGGAAAATCCACTGCAAGTGACTTAAAGTGCTTTTTTTTTAATCTAAGATAGTCAAGTTTAAAAAATTTTTTAAAAATCCAAAAATTAAAAAGAAATGAAAGAGGTCTAATTTGGAAAAATACATGAATACATGTTAGGATATTAGTTTGTTAGATGAATATTAATTTGGATAAAGTCCAAGTTCAAGCAAAATTTATTGAAATTTCCTAAAAGGTCTTTGAGATGGTCGATAAGCCAAATATGACTGTAGTTGCCTAGGGCTTTTCAAGCTGTTTATTTTTAAATTGAAATTTTGATGAAAGTGGTATAACCATATTCATATTACAAAAATATTGGGGAAATAGAGGAAAAAATTACTGTAATTACATCATCTTAATACAGTTACTACTATAATATTTTTACTTAATGTTTTTTCATATGTATACTTTTTTTCCCCAAAGGGTTCTTTTTTTAAAAATATTTTATTTGTCAGAGAAAGAGAGAGAGTGAGCATAAGCAGGGGGAATGGCAGGCAGAAGGAGAGGGAAAAGCAGGCTCCCCGCCAAGTGGGGAGCCCAATGCAGGACTCGATCCCAGGTTCCCTGGGATCATGACCTGAGCTGAAGGCAGATGCTTAACTGACTGAGCCACCCAGGCATCCCGTCATATGTATACTTTCAAGTACTCCCAAATTCTGGATTTAAATATGATACTAAAACTCTTTGGAGTGTATAATAGATTTTAGATATGGACTTAGAATCCTATAATTTAAAGTTTCATTGATTTAGACAAAAGACCAGAAAAATACATTGGATTTTTTTTTAATCTAAATGTACATATTTTTCCTGTGGATCCCTCACTTACACTATGGCTATAATCCAAGTATGATCCTGCTGTGCATTTTCCCATATACTTTTTAAACAATTAGAGCTGAAGTTTTAAACCCTAGATGTAGCTCATTATGTCTAGGCTATTGCCTAACAGCAACATCCTTAGAATAAAACAAATTTAAATAGAATGGGTGGATGTGAATGAGGAGTTTGAGTAAGAAAACCTGGCAGAATATTTGAGTAAAGAAACTAATATAGACTCAGAATTATGGTAGTGACTGAGTAAGAAAGTACAGTACTGTATCTAAATCTAATAGTGTTATGGACTGAAGACTGAAGCCCTAATCCCCAATGTGATCATGTTTGGAGGTGGGCCTTTGGGAGTTGTTGAGGTTTATGAAGTCATGAGGGTAGAGCCCCCATTATGGATTAGTGCACTTATAAGAAGAGGAAGAGACCAGAACTTCTCTGTCTTGGCCATGTGGAGATACAGCAAGAAGGTAGCCATCTGCTGGCCAGGAAGAGGGCCCTCACCAAGAACCCGGTCATGCTGGCACCCTGGCCTTGGACTTACCAGCCTCCAGAACTGTGAAGAATAAATGTATATTGTTTATTCTAGCAGTCCAAACTGATGGAGACCGTATTAATAAGTGAGGTCCTACTGTAATATCTAAAAATGTGGAAGTAGCTTTGGAACTGGGGAATGGGTGGAGGCTGGAAAAGTGTTGAAGTGCATGCTGGAAAAAGCCAAGATTACTTTTAAGGGATTGCTTAACCAACTGAGCCACCCAGGCGCCCACTTTTAAGGGATTGCTAATGGCAACTGGTAAGAGCTCAGAAAGAAACAAAGAGAACTGGAGAGAAAACCTCCATCTTCTTAAAGAATACATAAATAATCATAAACAGAATATTGGTAGAAATATGGATGATAAAGGCCATTCTGATGAGGTCTCAGATGGGAATGAGGAACATTGTTATTGGACAGTGGAAAAAGTGATCCTTTTTATAAAAGAGCAAAAAAATTGGCTGAGTTGTGTTCATGTTTTAATGTTTTATGGAAGGTAAAACTTGAAAGTGATAAAAGTGAATATTTAGCTGAGGATGTTTCTAAAGCAAAGTGTTGAAGGAGTAGCTTGGTTCCTTCTCACTGCTTATAATAAAATGTGAGAGGAGAGAAATGAAATGAAGGATTTGTTAAGCAAAAAGGGACCAGAATTTAAAGACTTGGAAAATGTTCAGTCTATCCAGACTGCAAAAAATGAGAAAGAATACTCTGAAGAGAATACCAAGAGTATGTTTGACTAGCCAGTTGATAAGGCTTTTAGTGTGGGTGTGAACCATGTACCTAATCAGCATCTCAACAGAAGCCAGGAAGAGAGATGGAATTATACCAGTGAAACAATGCTAGCTGGGACTAAATGAAACAAAATGGAAGGGAATGAAGGCAGGCTGTGAACATGTGTTCTCCCTTCAGGAAAAGGGAAGAAGGACCCCAAAGGTGATTCCTGTCATCAGGACTGCTACTCCCAACATAGGTCCAGAGTATAGAGGGCAGAGGGTCAGGGCTGCCTCCCCTCAGTTTCAAAGGATGGGACCTCTGTTCAGTAGAGCCACATGGGCAGGGCTCCATCAAGCTGGAGGAATGTCTGGGCATGATGCCACCCCCCCATTGGGTCTGGAGGGCAGAGCATGAAACCAAAGAGATTGTTAAGATTGCCTTAAGAAATTCACCTTGCTAGGTTTTGGACTTGCTTGGGATATGTTACCCTTCTTCCTTTTGGAATGGAATATACTGTGCCTGTCTCACCATTGTATTTTGGAAACACACTGTATTTTGGAAGCATGTAACTTACCTGGTTCTACAGGTTCACAGCTGGAGAGGAATTTGCTTCGGATGAATCTTATTTGGATGAGATTTTAAAGTTTATGTTGAAACCAGTTAAGACTTTTGTGACTGTTGGGTTGGAATGAATGTATTTTGCAGGCAAGAAAGACATGGATTTTGGTGGGCCAGGGGCAGAATGTTTGGACTCAGTGTTTGTATCCTTCCAAAATTCATGTTGAAGCCCTACCCCCCCAAATGTGATGGCATTAAGAGGTGGGGCCTTTGGGGAGTGATTAGGCTTAGATGAGGTCATGAGGGAAGAACCCCCATGATGGGGTTAGTGCCCTTATAATTTAAGAAGAATAAGAGAGACGCAAACTCCCTCTCTCTTGGCCATGAGAAGATACAGCAAGAAGGCAGCTCTTTGCACCCAGATCTTGGGCTTCCCAGCCTCAAGAACTGTGAGGAATAAATGTCTGTTGGTTAAGGCACCCAGTGTACGATATTTTGTAGCAGTCAGAGCTAAGTTTGCAAATATTTTTTCCCATTCCATAGGTTGCAGTTTCACTCCATTGAATGTGTACTCTGATGCACTGAAGTTTTCAAGTTTGATGTAGTACCATATGTCTGTTTTTGCTTTTGTGGTCTTTGCTTTAGGTGTCATATCTAAGAAATCATTGCCAAGTTCAATCTTTTCCTCTTGTTTTCTTGGAGCGTTATAGTTTTGGGTCTTATACTTAGTGTTTAATCCATTTTGAGTTAATTTTTGTATATGGTAAAAGAATCCAAGTTCATTCTTTTGCGTGTGGATATGCAGTTTTCCTATTCACCATTTGTTAAACAGACTGTCCTTTCTTCATTAAATGGTGTTGGCACCCTTGTTGAAGATCATTTGACTAGACATGTAAAAGTTTATTTCTGGGCTCTCTATTCTTTTCCATTGGTGTATATGTTGTTATGCCAATACCACAGTTTTGATTACTGTTGCTTTGTAATATGTTTTAAAATCAGGAAGTTTGAGTCTTCTAACTTTGTTCTTTTTCAAAATTGTTTTAGCTATTTGGAATCCCTTGAGATTCCCTAGGAATTTTAGAATGAATTTTTCTATTTCTGCAAAAAAAAAAAAAAAAAAAAAGCCATTGAGATTTTTATAGGGATTGCTTTGGGAGGTCTCAAATTCTTTTTTTTTTTTTTTTTTTAAGATTTTATTTATTTTGACAGAGAGAGAACACAGCGAGAGAGGGAGCACAAGCAGAGGGAGTGGGAGAGGGAGAAGCAGGCTCTCTGCTGAGCAGGGAGCCCAATGTGGGACTCGATCCCAGGACCCTGGGATCATGACCTGAGCCAAAGGCAGAAGCTTAACAACTGAGCCACCCAGCCGCCCCGGGAAGTCTCGAATTCTTAACAGTATTAAATCTTCTAATCTGTGAACACAGGATCTTTCCATTTATTTGTGTCTTTTTAAATTTCTATTAGCAAATTTTTATAGTTTTCAGTATACAAATCTTCCACTTTGGGGGTTAAATTTATTCCTTAGTATTTTATTCTTTTTGATGCTACTTTAAATGGAATTATTTTCTTAATTTCTTTTTTTAGATTGTTCATTGTTAATATATAGAAATGCAACTGATTTTTCTGTGTTCATTTCGTACCATGCACTTTTACTGAATTTACTAGTTCTAACAGGTTTTTAATGGACTCTTTAGGTTTTTCTACATACGAGATCATGTCATGTGTGAACAGAGATGGTTTTACTTCTTCCTTTCCGATTTGGATACCTTTTATTTGTTTTTCATGCCTAATGGCTCCGACTAGGATTTTCGGTACTATGTCCAGTACTGTGAATGGATATGGTTAGAGTCAGCATCCTTGCTTTGTTCCCAGTCTTAGAGGAAAAGCTGATAGTCTTTTACCACTGAGCACGATGTTATTAGCTGTGGGCTTTTCATCTATGGCCTTTATTATCTTGAGATAGTTTCCTTCTGTTCCTAGTGTGTTGAGTGTTTTTATCATCAAAGGATGTTGGATCTTGTCAAATGTTTTTTTGCATCAATTGAGATGACCATGTGGTCATGTTAACTTTTAAAAATAATTTTCTTGAAGTAGACACAGAGAAGTATGTACATATCAATATACAGCTCAATTCATAATGGTATTTTCACATAATTATGTGGTAAGAGTGGTAATTATCACGTAACAGCCTCCCAAGTCAAGACATAGAACTGTACCAGCACCCCAGAAACTGCCTTCATGCCTCTCCAAGTTCCCATCCTTCAAAGACAATCACCTATCCTGACTTTTAACACCATAGATTGGTTTTATTCTGTTTTGAACTTTCTATAAATAAAGTTGTGCTGTATGTATTTTGTCTGTTTTTCACTCACATTGTATTTGTGAAATTTATTTGTGTTGTTTCCTGTTCACTAGTTCATTAATTTTCATTGCTGTATAGTAGTCCAGTGGATGAATTAGATAAAATTTACCATTTACTGTCCAGGGACATTTAAGTTGTTTACAGTTTAGGGGCTAGTAAAGAGTAGTGCTGCTATATACACCTTCATGTACTTTTTTTGGTGCATATGTGCATGCATTTTTTTTTTTTTGGTAGACTAGGAGTCTAATAACTGAATCATAACTGGGTCATGGAATATTTATATGTTCAACTTTGGTAAATAATATCAAAGTAGTTTCCAAAGTGATTTTATGAATTTCCACTCTCATTCCATTTGAGTGTGCCAGTTGCCCATAGCCTCCTTGATACTTAATATTGTCAGTCTTTTTTATTTTTATACTCCTAAGGAGTATATGAAGACATTTCATTATGATTTTTAAGTAGCTTTTTCCTAGTAGTTAATGAATTTGAGAATCTTTTCATATGTTTATTGATCTCTTGGATTTCCACTTTTGTGAAGAGCATATTCAAGTGTCTTGGCATTTTTCTGTTGTTTTTTTTTTTTAAATCAGTTTGTAGGAGGCCTGTATAAATGTGAAATATGTGCTGTTTTTCAGTTACATATTTTGAAAATAGCTTCTTTCAGTCTATGGCTTGCCTTTTGATTTTTCTTAAAGATATTTCTTAATGAATAGTAGTTCTTCATTTTAATGAAGTTCAGTATTCATTTTTCTTTATGATTTAAGAAATATAATCTGTACCCTGTCTAAAAACTCTTTCTCTCATGGTTATGAAGATATTCTTGTGTATTATCTTTTAGAAACTTTTTTGTTTTACCTTTTACATTCAGATCTGCATTCTACCTGGTGTTAATTTTTTGTAATATTGTCTAATTTGACACTAATTAAAATTTCAGACTTAAAAGTTACAAGAGTAGTATAGAGATATTTAGCTTTTCTTCACCCAGATTTCCCAAATGTTAATATTTTGTTATATTATTGCTATACAAATAATTAAATATTGATATGTAGATTTTAGATATAAATAGTGATATGATGGAACCATCTTGTATACAAAAGTTGATTGTTAAAAATCAGGAATTTTGGGGCACCTGGGTGGCTCAGTCGTTAAGCTTCTGCCTTTGGCTCAGGTCATGATCCCAGGGTCCTGGGATCAAGCCCCACAGTGGGCTCCCTGTTCTGCAGGAAGCCTGCTTCTCCCTCTCCCACTCCCCCTGCTTGTGCTCCCTCTCTCACTATGTCTCTGTCAAATAAGTAAATAAAATCTTTAAAAAAAAAAATCAGGAATTTTCAGGTCAGTTTTTAAACCATGATAGCTTGAAATGAGCCATGGGGGGGTATTATTATTCCATGAAAATTTGCAAATCCCCTCTCTTGCATATATATCAAAAATTACAGTATTAAAAACAAAATAGATGCATAACTTAAAACAAGTGGGTGTTTGTAGTCACAAGATGAGAATGTAGGAAGTAGAAATAACAGAATTAGAAGAAATTGGTTGAAAGGAAAAGCTGACAGTGTTCTCTACACAGGAGTAGAGGAATTTTTAGGTTTCTAAATGCATCATTTCAGTTGCATGGCTGTAGTTTCTAATTTGCAAGCTTAAATAAAACCTTTGCATATAGTGTGATGGATATATCCATGCAAGAAAGCAATTCATAAATAAACTTCTGATGTGTTAGAGCTTTGAAAAGAATAAAATTAGAGGTAATGCCTTAAGTGGATGATAATGTTAAAACATAGCATGTGGCTTCAGATCCAGTTTATAATAATACTGTTCTTGGAATTAACTAGAGGTTCAGAAGAAATCTGTGTTTGTATTTGTAAGCTTCCAGTTCACCTCTTGAAACCAAATTATGGTTGTATCTTCATTACTTTCTAAAATTCAAGTAATAATGGTGGTTGCAGTTTTAGCTAAAGACATTATGTAAAATATTACAAACAATATAATGACAAAATAAAAAGTACTCAATGGTTGTTATTTTTTTTTTAATTTACTAATTTTACAAAGTGAATTATCTGTAAACGTTCTCTGGTTACTCCTCTTAGCGTCCCTAAATGTTTCTTTGATATGCAAGAGGGAAAATAATGCATTGACTCTTTCCTGTCTTACAACTTTTTTACATATTCACAGAGTGAAATTATTTACTCACTGATTTTTTTTTACTTTTTTTTCTCACTGATTTTATCAGACTTTAATACAGCAATACAGATTAAGCCAGAAGTTAGATTTGCCCCTTTATATATGTTTGTATATATCATGTGTTTATATATATGTATGTATATGTTAAAAACAGTATAAATATATGTATATTATATGTGCATGTAATTATAAGATATAATGTGTTTAATGACATGCATTGTTATGAAGTAGTTAAATATAAAATATTATATACCGTGGTCTTCAGTATAAAATCTCGAGGTAGATAACTGTATTGAATATTTTTTAAAAATCTTACAGCAATTTTTATATATCTAATAGAAATTTGTTTTTAGGTTAAATCAACCTGTATGAGAGTTTCTGCAAAGATTCAAGACTTTAAAATAAATAACATGAATTTAATATCTTACAAAAGTTAAATATCTTGACACTGCTGAATTTCAGACTCTTACAAGCATCCAAAAATGTTTGTAATTTTGCTTTTTAGTATAAACTTGGTAAAATTTATGATTGAGCTCAGTTATGTTCAGCTTTTCTTGTAATTAGCTGACATTTTATTGGTTGATGTTATATATGGTAGATATACCATAATTTGCTTACACCAAGTCTTTTACTTTTTACATAAGTGACACTGTGTCAAAGATTTCTAAATGTATATGCTTTTAATCACTGTAATGATTTGGTTTATTTTGAAATAGGTGTCACTTAGAAAAGAATAGTAAAACCAGAACTACAGAAGACCAGTGTCAGAGCTTAAAACTTAAAATTTGAAGGTTTTTATTCTAGTCCTGAGCAAATTTTTCTACCATATTGTCTTGTCTGAGGAATCAATGACAAATCATAATTCATGTGTAGTTTCTAGAGACTGATAAAGGTGATAGAGGAGGGGATTGGGTCTTCGTAATCACCTTCTCTGCTCATAGAAAAAAAATTAGTGGTAGATTTGCTCACTTAGTCATTGCATTTTACTCCCTGTCCCATACTAAATATTATCTAGTATTTAGCTAGAGTTGTGGTGGTTAAGTAAATATTGCATAGAGGTGGAAGGGATAAAGAGACAGACATGGAATTTAAATGGAAGCTGCTCATATATTGGTTTTTTTTTTTTAATATTTTATTTATTTAGAGAAAGTGTGAGCAGGCAGGGAGGAGCAGTGGGGGAGAAGCAGAGAGGGAAGGAGAAGGAGGGGGAAAGAATCTCAAGCAGACTCCTTGCTGAGTGCAGAGCCTAACACAGGGCAGGATCTCATGACCCTGAGATCCTGACCTGAGCTGAAACCAAGTCAGACACTTACCTGACTGAGCGACCCAGGCACCCAATATATTGGTTTTAATATATCTTAGTTTCCTGTCTACACTGACATACAGTTGGCTAAGTTGTAAGAAAGGTATTTCCTTAAGTGGTCTGTTGACAGAAAAAAAGTAGTTGACTAAGTATTGTAAAATTTTCTTTCACAAGAATATCATTTTAGGTTAAAGAATGAGACAAATTTTGAATGTATTATATTTTAATACATTTTTAAGGATGTACACACAGATGGCTATGTATTTTTGTTTTTCAGAATTGGAAGGTTATCCGGTATATTAATGTCTTATTGATAATGGCAGAACACCCACCACTACTGGATACAGCTCAGATTTTAAGTAGTGATATTTCTCTTCTATCTGCCCCTATTGTAAGTGCAGATGGAACACAACAGGTAAGGAAAATGAAATGTGTATTTGTTTATGTTTGTACACATGTATTTCTTTCAGAAGAGTGCAAAATTTAAAACAGAATGAAACTTCACAATAGTAGGTTCCTGTTAATTCATCTTTTACACTCCAGTTCAAAATGTTGTTTTGGTTTCATAAAACAATGAAATAATGAGACTGTTTTTGAAGTTTTTTCTAAAATTTCTCACTAATTAATGTTTAAATATCTTGTATGTATCTTTAGTTGCCACTGAAGTTGTTTTTGTTTTACTTTAGACAATGTATTAGTCCCTGATTGGTTTTTAACTAAGTTTAACCTTGCACTTTAATGATTATTATAAATCATTACTTCAAATCATTATAAAATCATGACTGAATTATATGATTAAATGACTGTCTACATTATCCAATAATAAAACTGTGTCTTCTTTTTCTTCCTACTTTTCTCTCCTCACAGACTCCCCCTCCCAAAAGCAAACATGTAATTCCTGAGAGCTGGTATATTTTTTTCTCCAGCCCAGGGCTTTATAAATGTAGTTTTGTAGTTTTTTGACTCCTGATTCCCCCAGTAATCCTGACAGGATGGGAATGATGGGCTTTCATAAATATCTATGATGTACCAAGCAACGTGTTTAATTCTCACAACTGCCCTGTAGAGATTTTAATATTATAGGTGAGGAAACAAAGACTAAGGACATAATAATAATGAGAAGAAGGAACATTTTGAGTGCTCACTGTGTAAAAAACGTTGTGCTAGGAATTTCATGATTTTATTCTTTCAATAATCTTATGAGGTAGATATACCTGTCCTTGTTTTGCAGATGAAACAAAATGAGTTTTAGACAGTCTCAAGATCACACTCAAAGGTTTTGATCCTAACCAATTATTCCTACCTCCTTGGGAAATTAAGAAAAAAAGTATTTTGTTAATTTACAAACTTAGCATCTGTAGTGGACAATTATGATTTGCTTACAAGATTAAAAGGCTACTTTGTTAACTTTGCTATTGAAAAATCAAGAGCAGATGGCTTGGGTTCTGAATTTTGCTGGTTTGTATGAGCATGGCATGAAAAGTATATCTTGGTTTTAATTTTCACATGTGCTCAAATAGCTTTTAGCAGCAAGTTCATTTCACTAAACTTGCTTTTTATGGTCAGAGTTAAGTTTGTTAAGATATATTTTTTTCCTGCAAAAATAATGGATGTGGCAGATATCCGTTTACTTTGAGGCTCTGAGAGTGTCTTGAGTTACCAGTATTTCCTCGGGGCAGTCACTGGTTTCCAGTTTTTTATAACTTAATACATGAAAGAATCTATTAAGCAGTTAATTACAGTTCATTGATATAGTTGCTATAGCTGATAGTCTATAAAGGGGAAGACAACAGGCTGAAACAAGACCACGATGCTCCTGACTTACTTCTCTCCTTCCCCCGAAAAGAAGATTCTATTGGTAGAATTTTTCTTGAAACCTTGAGGGCACCAGAGTTAGCATGTTACAGTAGTGGTGTAGATGGATATAGAGAAAGGAGCTGGGAATAGAAGAAGCCACTAGAGCAGGATTTGGAGGATCGGGGCGGGGGAGTGTTTATCAGTGGATCTAGGGGATACGTTTTTAGGTAGGGTTTGAAAAACAGGTCAGGAAGTAGAGTGAAGCCTTAGATTCTAACTAGCAGAGTGTGTTGTAATTTGATAGAGAGATAAAGATGAGTAGAAGGAGCGCTGGACTTGACTGATAGATTTAGATTTGATATGGGTGACCTAAGTTGTCTGAATATGTTTGCTTCTCTATAAAATGGAGGTAATAATAGTGTCTTAGAGTGGCTGTAGCTATAAGGGTGAAATGAACCTGAAGGAACTCAGTAAATGTTTGCTGAATCTGAATTGAAGCACTCAAATGTTTAAAAGATTGAGAAACTCTATAGATATGCCAGTCAGAAGTCAGGTCTTAAATCAAGAGAGATAGTTATAATGAGCAGTGGGTCAAAAAATTAAGAGATTGTTATGAAGGATACATACTAAAGAGAGTGGACTGATAGCTCTGGTTGAATGTAAGAAACTGAACAAAAATAGGTAACAGAGGTGGGAGGTTAATAAACTTGACAACAGGCAGTTCTTTGTCTTAACTCAGGAACTTACTGGTGTGCCAGGCATGGCCAAGTTAGAGCTTGCCTGTGGATATGTGATACCACCTGGTTGGTGCCTGTAGTAGAGAAACAAACTAAAAGTTCTTGACAGAGGGAAGTATCATGTACATGCATGATACTAAAAATTCAGGATAACAGAGTGTCCCATGTCTTGACTTTTTGGGGAATATTATAGTATTTCTTGGGAATATATTATGGGATGATTTCTGTTCCATCTCTTGAGATCAAATTAATTTTCCTTACATTATCACTTCATCAATATTTTCTGGTTCTATATTTGGTAGTATGTCATATTATATACATGGGTATTTTGGCTCATAAATTATATAAGAAGAATCCCACCTGACATCATTGCTACTGGTATTGCCTTTAGGGAAGTTGTAATAGACATTTATCATTCATTCTGAGTGGCAACATCTGAACTGTTTTTTGTGTCTACGGCCATACCACCCTGAACGCGCCCGATCTCATCTGAACTGTTTTTTGTGTTTGTAGAATCGCCATTCCTCCACCCTTTTTAATTAATAGAATTTATTTTTATAGCAGTTTTAGATTTACAGAAAAATTGAGCAAAGAATTTCTTTCATACCACATCTTCCACACAATTTTCCCTATTAACGTTTTATATTGGTGTGGTACATTTGTTACAGTTAATGAGCCAATATTGATAAAAGTTCCACAGTTTACATTAAGGTTCACTCTTGGTATTATACAGTTCTGTGGGTTTTGACAAAAGTATAATGTCTTTTATCACCAGTACATTATCATAATGAATAGTTTCACTGCCCTAAAAATCCTCCTGTACTCTACCCATTCCTTTCTTCATCCCCTTTTCCCCAACTGCCTCCCCCACTTGGCAACCACTAACACTTTTACTGTTCCTATATGTTTATCTTTTCCAGAATGTCATTTAGTTGGGTTCATACAGTATGTAGCCTTTTCAGACCAACTTATTTTCACTTAGCAATATGGTCTAGACAGTTTCTTTTTATGGCTTAATATCTCCTTTTTATTACTGGATAATACTTCATTGATGAATATACCAGTTTGTTGATCCATTCACCTATTGAAGGACAGCTTGATTCTTTCCAGTTTTTAGCAATTATAAATAAAGCTGCTTTAAACATTCATATGCGGTTTTTGGATGGACATAAGTTTTCAACTCAAGTGGGTAAATACCTAAGAGCATGACTGCTGGATTGTATGGTAAGGCTATGTTTAACTTTGTTAGAAATTGCCAGCCGGTTTTCCAAAATGGCTGTACCATTTCACCTTCTCAAGCATGTGCTTAATTTGAGATTATATCCTTTCCTGATAGAGAAGGTAAAGCATGTATAAGTGCTTGTGCAGCTCTGTTAGAACCTCCACATCTGTGTTAGGGAATTTGAGCTTCAAGCACCATGAAATTTTCCCAGCTCTCTTCAGTGTTGCCACCATCAAAAGAAAAGTTCAGGTATTTTGGTTTCTTATGTGGTTCAGCAATTTCCTAATTTAAGTTTACCTTCTCTAATTTCTATTTATTTATCATCCAAAAGGATTGAATGCATTTAAACTTTGGGTTAAGATCTGTCAAAACTCAGCCTATCGGGCTTCTTTTTTTCCCCCAGAATCTTCTTCATTTCATTAATCTTTTTGTTACTTTATTTTGTAATTTTCTCCCTTGTATCTGCAGGCTTTTAATTTATGAAGGTGACTGGGTAATAACATGGAGAGGCTAATGCCATTGAAAGAATTTTTTTACTTATATTTCCTAAAAGAAGGGGGCACAATATGCTATACCAGACCACGGGGAAAGCTTCAGGTTTTGGTCAGGAGGCAGAGCAAGAGAAAAGCCTAGCCCAAAAACCATTATTGGTGTTATCTGCAGGAAAGGCAAAGCAGGGTAGAGTGACAGCTTAGGATTGGTTAGTTTTAGTAACTGTGGCAGACAAGAAATAACAAGTGTTGGTGAGGATACAGAGTAAAGGGAACTCTTATGCACTGTTGGTAGGAATGTAAATTGGTCCAACCACTCTGGAAAATAGCCTGGGGGTTCCTTAAAAAATTAAAACTAGAACTACCATATGATCAGCAATTCTACTTCTAGGTATTCATCTGAAAGAAATGAAATAACTAACTCAGAAAGTTATCTGCACCCTCATGTTCATTGCAGCATCATTTACAGTAGCCAAGACATGGAAACAATCTTAAGTGTCTATCAGTGGATGAATGGGTAAAGAAGTTATGGTATGTGTGTTTGTACACACACACACACATACATATAGTAGAATATTACGCAGTCCTAAAAAAGAAGGAAATCCTGCCATTTGCCACAAGATGGATGGACCTTGAAGGCATTATGCAAAGTGAACTAAGTCAGAGAAAGACAAATACTGTATAATCTCACTTATATGTAGAATCTTAAAAAAAAAAAAAAACTGGGCGCCTGGGTGGCTCAGTTGGTTAAGTGACTGCCTTCGGCTCAGGTCATGATCCCAGGGTCCTGGGATCGAGTCCCGCATCGGGCTCCCTGCTCAGCAGGGAGTCTGCTTCTCCCTCTGACCCTCCCCCCTCTCATGCTCTCTCTCTATCTCATTCTCTCTCAAATAAATAAATAAAATCTTAAAAAAAAAAAAAAAACTCAGATACCTTCCTTGAATATGTGGTAGAACTTTTTCAGTGAAGCCTTTTGGGCCTAGAGTTTTCTCTGACTTAAATATAGAAATGGTGAAGTAAATCAAACTCATGCTTATTAATACTTTTGTGTTAAGTTTGGAGATGAGTGTTGATATTACTGAGATGGTCTGTATATATTTATTTAAGGAGTATTAAGGTGTTTAAGAAAATTTGAGTTTTATCACATTTATAAGGGTTTTTTTTAATTATTTATTTTTATTTTTTTAAAGATTTTATTTATCTGAGAGAGAGAGTGAGTGAGAGAGACAGAGCGAGCACAGGCAGAGAAAGAGGCAGAGGGAGGGAGAAGCAGACTCCCCGCCGAGCAGGGAGCCCGATGCGGGGCCCAATCCCAGGACTCCAGGATCATGACCTGAGCTGAAGGCAGAAGCTTAACCAGCTGAGCCACCCATGCACCCCCACTTATAAGTTTAATAAGAACTGTTTAAGCACTTAAAATTGTGATAGGCATTTGAAGTATTTAAAAGAAAATAAATAGGGCGCCTGGGTGGCTCAGTTGGTTAAGCGACTGCCTTCGGCTCAGGTCATGATCCTGGAGTCCCGGGATCGAGTCCCACATCGGGCTCCCTGCTCGGCAGGGAGTCTGCTTCTCCCTCTGACCCTCCCCCCTCTCGTGCTTTCTCTCGCTCATTCTCTCTCTCAAATAAATACATAAATCTTTAAAAAAAAAAAAAACCATGAAGACTTTAAAAAAAAAAAAATAAAAAAATAAAAAAATAAAAGAAAATAAATACATTAATCTTACTAATGCAGATTAAAATGTTTAAGGGGAGCAAACCTGGAGAAAGAAAATATTGTAGTAGTAGATAAAATAGAAAACTTGGATTAAGGTCCTATTACTGATGCGCAATTTGAGAAATATTAGGGAGGTAGAATTGACCGGAATTGATGAACAACTGGCTGTAGAACAAAACCGAAAGAGGGTAAGAATTTTCCCAGACTCTTTCTTTGAATATTTAGGTGGGTGACAAGGTTATGTCACAAAGATAAATCTTATCGATCAGGATAGGCAAAGTTATTTCATGGTTACAAATGCCTGTAAACCTCAATAGTTTACCAGAAGGCTTATTGCTCATACTACCTGTCCTTAACAGGCTATCTGTAGCTATACTCCACATAATTTTCACTTGAGACCCAGCCTCTATGTAGAATGTTGCTGGTATCATGGCAGAGATGATGGTGAACTACATGCTGACCTCCACCCATGTTTCATTATTCATTGCAAGTCACATGGCCAAACATGCCATCAGAAAGGTGGGGAAGGATAATCTTGCCCTAGGGAGAAGCTGCAAATATTTGGAAAAATAATAAAATCTTCTAGAATAAGGAAAACAGAAGTAGTAGGTTTGGGATTTGAGAGAGTTTGAAAGATCTTCAACTGAATTTGAACTTTGGGGGATATTTAATAGAAATAATAAAAATAATAGCAGCTACCATTTGAGCCCTGGCATTGTGTCAGATACTGAGTCAAGTCCTTTACTGACCAAACGATAAACATTTAGTAAATCTTAGGGGTGAGATTACTGAGACTCTAAAATACTAGCTCACACTTTTGTGACAGTAATTTGGGACTGCAGAATTTTAATCAGACCTTTAATCCAAAAAATTTCATGACCCAAATTAGTCTTCTAATTGCTCTGTAGCTCTACCTGGCAAACAAAATAGCAGTTTGCTAAATCCTCATTCTTAGAGGTTTTTGGAAAGGTTAGAATTTAAACATTAAACCAATCTCTTCTTTCCCATTAGAGTTTGTTTCTCCTGAATGTCTATACCATGCCACTTTCTATGATGTTACAATAGAAAGTCAAATAAATACTTTTTTAAAATTTCAGTATTAACTATTAACTTTTCCCTAGAGATATAAAAAGCCTTACACACTAAGTATAGATCTGAAAACCTGCTTATGTTATCACATATTTATAAGCACATATTTTTAAAAACTAACTATGATATTAAGCTGTGCTGCACTAAAAATCAACTCACTTATTCACGTAGTATCTATGTGCAAAATATTGTACTGGTTCTTGTAAGATATAATAAAATCAGACTTATAAATTGGATGTAAATTTTAAGGTAGTCTATTTAAAGAAAAAAAAGTTTCATAAAATATCAAAGAGTTCCACAGTATGTAAATAAACTAAAATTTATTTTTATATTTGGCACAAAACAATAAAATAATATTACTGACTAGTACCAATATCATTTCACTTGCTCATTTTTAAAGTATATATCTCTTCCTGTTTTCAAGAAAATAAAAATTGGTGGGGCGCCTGGGTGGCTCAGTCAGTTAAGCATCTGCCTTTGGCTCAGGTCATAATTGCAGGGTCTTGGGATCGAGACCCTGCATCAGGCTCCCTGCTCAGCAAGGGAGTCTGCTTCTCCCTCTGCCCCTACTCATGCTGTCTCTCTCATTCACTTACTCTCTCATTCTCTCTCTCAAATAAATAAATAAATACAATCTTAAAGAAAAGAAAAATTGGCAGATTATTTCATCTGAAAAGTAAATAGCAACATGTTTTCATATAATTAAAACTAATACGAGAAAATTAGAAATCAAAATATTAAATATTTTGTATTTTAATGAACTGTATATATTTAATTATGTTGTGAAAATTAGGTCCTCAAATTCTAAACGGAACAATATCTTAAATAAAATATAATAGTCATGGAATTTTGGTGGATTCTGTTCTAAAAATAATTGATATTCTGTTAGATTAACTACTAGATATTCTACAGTTAGAATAATTCCTAACCCTCTCCCTCTAGTTAAGTGACTATAGCTAGTCAACCCCTGTGCCTTAGAATCCTGTAGAAAATGTTGGCTTTCTTTTCTTTTTTTTTTTTTTTTTTTGAGAGAGAGCGCACATGCGGGGGGTGGGGGCAGCAGACTCCCTGCTGAACAGGGAGCCCAGAATGGGGCTCCCAGGACCCTGAGAGCATGACCTGAGCCGAAGGCAGATGCTTAGAAAATGTTGACTTTTAAGAAGTACAATTTGGGCTGAAGTGAGGAGGAAATAAAGAATAGCTTATAAGCAACATTGAGTAAATTAGGGACATTCAAATGAAAATTATCTACAGAATTCTGAAAATTCTTTAAAATGAATCTGACTATAAACTTCTATAAGAGATATTAAATGAAAAGGCTTCTTACAAAGACAATTTTTCTCATGATTTTATATTAGCTTAATATAAAGCAAGATTTTTTTAAAGGAAGATTTTTTGTCCAAACTTAACAAATATGTACAAATAAAAGTTGTAGTCTACATTTTCAACTCATAACATTTCCCTTTCATTAATAAACTATAATGATTATATATTCAGAGTACTGTGATATAATCTTATCACCAGATAGAATGCTCAAGGTGCATATTCCTGAAATGCATTTGTATGGTTTTTCAAAAAATAATATTTGTAAATGGGAGAAATATACACACACATATAAACATATGACAGAGAAAATATACAAAATATTATAAACAGGGACTGACCCCAGAAGGAAGAGTTTACATTTTACCATATACCCTTTTGTATTGTTTGAATATTTTTTTAATGTTGTGAATTTATTATTTTTTCAATTAAAAAACTCTAACAATTGAAAAAAAAGAAAACATGCAATTTAAAATGTACATATATTTATATTATATTTATATTATATTATATATATATTGTATATAAATACATTTATTTATATATATATATCTCACAGGAAAAAAAGCTCTGAACAGATACATACCCCTCTGTTAACAGTGGTTCTTTTCAGGAGAAAGGGATTAGTTGAAAGAGGTGGAAAGAACAAATTTTGCTTTATCTGAACTGTTTAAAGTTCTAAGAATGCTTTTAGTTAAGGCCAACATATATTGGAAGAGTGTATAAATCATTTCTGTGTAGCCTGATTAAAAAAATAAAAATATAGTCACTATAACCACCCGCAGGTCAAGAAACAGAGCTTTACCAGCACCCCCAAGAGACTGCTCCCTTGTACCCCTTCCCAAGAAGTACTCCCTCTCTCTCCAGCAATATCTCCATTTTCCTCCTCAAACCAAAGATTAGTTTTACCTATTTTTGAATTGCATATAAATAGAATTACACAATATGATTATTTTGTCTCTGGTTTCTTCTGCTCAACAATTGATGTATGAGATTCATCCATGTTACCACCTATAGCATAGGTATTTGCTACATAATAGTTCCATTATATAAATATACATTCATTGCTTCATTGTAGTATTAATGGAAACTTCGATTGTTTTCAGTTTTACTATCACAAATAATTCTTTGCGGACATTCTTGAGCACTTCCTAAGTTTGGGGTTTTTTGGTTTTGATTTTGTTTTTTTGGTGAGGGACATGGAGAGAGTCATCTTTCTGACACAGTTTTGAAAATAATTTATTTTAATGAGTTCAAAATTAACAAACTCACACTGTTGTTTTGTTGTTTAGTAATTATTTTAGTAATGGTTCATATTGCCCTCATTTTCTGCCTTCCTGAAAATGTAATCAGAAAAAAGTATTTTGTTGTCACCATTGATATTTTCTTCCATATTTTAAATTGTCTCTTAAATATCTTCCTCTTGCTTGCTTCATATGGATAGGTAGGAATCATGGTTGTATGACAAATTATAAATCTTTAGATTTAAAATTGATTGGATATGATGGTTAGTTCACAAATCCTGCATGTTGAGGAACTGAAATACAATTCAATTTCACAAGCATTTACTATGGGAACCACAACTGGATTAAGTCGTATAAGAAATACTAAGTACAAGATATAATTTCTGGCCCTAATGATTTACAATTAGTGTATTACCTCTTGCCCTCCCATTTATATACAGTATTATAACCCAGTATATGGGTGAGGGCTGAAAGTGATGTAAAAAGCTTTTCTCATCACTATTGTCTAGGAAATACTAAATTACACTTGAGGGAAGTATTTTCTTTTTCTATTTCAGCATGGCTCTAAATTATCCATTATGCCTTCTTTTTAGGAAATGTGTGAATAAAATACCTATCATTTAACTAGTAAGCATCAATCCCAATGTCTCATTTGTGTCTATAAAACATATTATTGGCCACTTAATAGTCTTCATACCTATGTAATATTGAAACTGGCATTTTAAAGTTAAAAACATGTGGCTAACTTAACTGGCACGGTAATGACTACTTATTGCATAAAGAAAAGAATTTCACGTTAACTGCGAAGTTGGCCACACACTACCTATATACAGACAAAGTACCCTATCTTCTTGGGGGTAATTCATGAGAGTAAGGCTTTAGAGGAAGAAAGGAGGTTGGAGCTATGTTTTGAAGGAGGGAAATGCAAATTAAAACCTCAGGATGTAAAATATTAAGAAATCTGATAGTATAGAAAGGCTTGTAGATCAGTGTAATCCCTTACACACTGCTGGCACAACCTTTTTGGAGGAACGATCTGGCAATATTTAATAAAGCTGAAAAAGCGCATATCTAAAATCTAACATATATTTCTAGATATTTATCCAACAGAAAATCTTACATGTGTATAAGGGCACATTTGCAAGACTGTTTATTGTGTTTTGTAATAATAAAAGATCTGGACATAATACAAATATCCATTAGTAGAGAAATGAATGGAATTTGGAGGATTCATACAATGGAGTATTATATACCAATATTCCTTTGCATGGATTATACTATGGATGAATCTCAAAAGTATAATATTGAGTAAAATAGCAAATTAGAAAGGTATATGTAAAACATGATGCCACCAATATAAACTAAAAAACTCACAAAAATGATGGTATATACTAATACTGGATTCAGGCATGCATATTAAGAATATTAAAACAAGGATAAGGGGCACCCGGGTGGCTCAGTTAGTTAAGCATCAGCCTTCAGCTCAGGTCATGATCCCAGGACTAGTCATGATCCCAGAGTCCTGGGATCGAGTCTCATGTCGGGCTCCCTGCTCTGCAGGGAGTCTACTTCTCCCTCTGCCCCTCCCCCCAACTCATTCTCTCCATCTCTCTGTCTCTCTTGCTCACTCTAATAAATAAAATCTTAAAAGAAAAAAAAAATGATAAGATATATCACAGGTCAGAAAAAAAAAAAAGTCTGTAAAACTTAACATGTCTCTTTCCAAAGGGCATTTGAGGCACTTTGGCAGCATGGTAAATCTGGTTGATTCCAGAAACTGGTATAATACTCTCTACTTTTCCGTATGTTTGAAATGAAAGACATAAGCTTAGACATTACAGATAAGATAGTTGATAAAGAGTTTTAAATGCTCTAAGTTTTGGATTTGAGATAATAAGCAATAGGTAATCAGTAAAGTTTACAAGTAGATCAATGGGATGATTTTCCTTGGGGAAAATTTTTCTACTTAACTACACAATTAAGTAGAATGGGGTGGGGAAATACTAAATAAAAAAACATTGACTGACTTATCTCGCCACCCCATCAGGCACAAAGTAATGAGGATTTAGAGAATACCAACTGTGGAAGTGGAAATAATGGGGAAAACCTGATAATTTTGTTTTTTAGAAAAATAATATGATGAGATTATGGAATTTCCAAACTGAAAGAGAGTATAGGAAAAATAGTGCAATTCACATTTTTACACGTGGAAAAACTAAATAAAGTTCACCATTAACTAACTTATCCAAGGTTACACACTTAGTGGCAGAGTTGACCCTAGAATGTGTCTTCTGATCCCTAGTCTAAGTCACTTTGGGTTAAGAAAGGAAGTTGAGTTTAAATTCAAAAATTGAAAACATTTGGTTCTAGGTAAATAGTGATTCAGTTGATACTAATAAAGCAATTCAGAAATGGTTAGGAATGGCTTATAGGAATGGTTAGTGAATGCTTTTTTAACACTCTTTGCTTGCATTCAGTAAGACTATTCACAAGACAGTAAATGAATCCATATGAAGTAAAGAGCACCAGTAAAAGTAACTACATAGGTGTGCTCAAAAGATAGGGAAGTATATTTTATTTTTAATTCTTCTGTCTGATTCAAAAGACATACGCAATAAATAATTATATACTATGTTGATTGGCTTATAATGTATAAGGATGTAAATAGTATTAAAATAATAGCACAAAGGAGGGGGCAAAAAACTGAACTATAGGGCACCTGGGTGGCTCAGTTGGTTAAGCGACTGCCTTCGGCTCAGGTCATGATCCTGGAGTCCTGGGATCGAGTCCCATATTGGGCTCCTTGCTCAGCAGGGGGTCTCCTTCTCCCTCTGACCCTCCCCCCTCTCATGTGCTCTCTCTCTCTCATTCTCTCTCTCAAATAAATAAATAAAATCTTTAAAAAAAAAAACTGAACTATAGAAGAGCAAAGTTTTTATATATAATTGAAACTGGAATTAATCTCAGTTCGATTGTTATAAATTAAGAAGTTAATTGTAATCCCCAGGGCATCTACTAAGAAAATAAAAAAGAAAGAAATGTAGTAAAAGAAACAGAGAATTAAAATGGAGCACGAGAAATGTTTGACACCAAAAAAAAAGAAAGAAAAAGCAGTATAGAAGAATTGGAGAACAAAAAAGACATAATTACATAGAAGAAAAAGAGCAAAATGGCAGATGTGAACTATACTTCATCAGAAATTCCATTAAATCTAAATGAAGTAAACATGGCAATGAAAAGACAGATTGACATAATGGATAAAAACCCATGATCTGTGTGCTGGATCTATAAGGGACACTCTTTAAATCAAAGACAAAAATAGGTTGAAATTTAAAAGATGGAAGAAGACATACAGTATAAACTCTAGCAAGGTGAATGGTTGTACTTGTATCAGACAAATAGACTTTTTTTTTAAGATTTTATTTGTTTGACAGAGCGAGCGCATGAGCACAGGGGAGGAGCCAGGGGAGAGGGAGAAACAGGCTTCCTGCTGGGAGCCCAATGTGGAACTCGATCCCAGGACCCTGGGATCATGACCTGAGCTGAAGGCAGACGCTTAACTGACTGAGACACCCAGGCATCCCAAATAGACTTTTTAAGACAAAAAAATGTTACTAGAGACAAGGACATTTTATAATGGTAAAAGGTTCACTCTGTACCTAACAACTGAGCCCTAAAATACCTGAATTAAAAATTGGCAGAATCGAAGAGAGAAATAGACAATTGAACAATAGTAATTGGAGACTTCAGACTTTCAATGATGAATAGAACAACTAGGCAGAAGATAAGTAAATAGAAGACTGGAACAACACTGTAAAACCTACCAGCTCTAACAGACATCTGTAGAACACTCCATCCAACAGCAGAATCTATAATCTTCTCAAGTGCACATGGATTGCTGTTCACAATAGATTATATGCTAGGCCATAAAACAAGTATCAGTAAATCTTAAAAGACAGAAATAATACAAAGTATATTCTCTAACCAAAATGGAATAAAATTAGAACTCAATAACAGAATAGAATTGGGGAAATTAACAAATATATGGAAATTAAACAGTACATTCCTAAATAACCACTGAAAGAAATCACGAGGAAAATTAGAAAATACTTTTGGATGAATGAAAACAAAAGAGCAACCTACCAAAATTTATGGGATATAGCTAAAGCAGTGCTAAGATGGAAACTTACAGCTTTGAAAGCCTATGTTAACGAAAAAGAAAGATTTCAAATCAATAACCCAACCTTAAGAAACTAGGAAAAAAGGCCAACTAAACCCAAAGCAAGCAAAAGGAAGTGAAGGTTAGAGTGGGAATAAATGAACTAGAGACTAGAAAAATAGAGAAAAATCAACAAAACCAAAAGTTAACTCTTTGGTAAGATCACAAAATCGACAACCCTTTAGACCTACTGGAAAGATGACTCACTTTACTAAAATCAAGAATGAAAGCAGAGACATTACTACAGATCTTATAGATGCAAAAAGGATTATTAGGGAATACTGTGAACAATTATGCAAACATAATCTATCTGAACTAGACAAATACCTAGAAAGACACAACTACCAAATTGACTTAAGAAAAATACTAAAAATCTGAATAGAGCTATAGCAAGTAAAGAGATTGAATTTATAACCAAAAAAATTTCCACAAAGGAAAGCCCAGACCCAGATGCCTCATTGATGAATACCACTAAATGTTTAAAGGAGAATTAGCACCAACCTCAAACCAGACAGAGACATAAGAAAACTACAGATCAGTATTCCTTATGAATATAGACACAAGATCTTCAAGATACTAGCAACCCAAACCCAGAAATGTATAAAATGGATTATATACCACAACTAAATGGGTTTTAGTCCAGGAATGCAAAATGGGTTTAGCATACATAAAGCGGTCAGTCTAATACGTGAGTAATAGAAAAGGGGCAAAAACTACATGATCATCTATTTGATAGACTCAGAAAAAGAATTTGACAAAATTCAAACCCTTTTATGATAAAAATACTCAGTAAACTAGAAACAGAAAGGAATTTCCTCAATCTCATAAAGGGCATCTATTAAAAAAAAAAAAAAACCAACAGCTAACATATTTAATGGTGAAAGACTGAATGCTTTTTCCCTAAGATTGAGAATAAGACATGCATGTCCTGCTCTCACTACTTTTCAACATTATGCTGGAAATTCCAGCTAAGGCAAATAAGCAAGTAAAGGAATTAAAGGCATCCAGATTAGAAAAAGAATAAAACTTTCTTTATTCTCAGGTGACATGATCTTGTAAAAAGAAAATCCTAAAATCCACTTAGAAATTACTAGAATTAATGAGTTCAGCAAGGTTGTAGGATACAAGTTCATTGTAGAAGAATCAGTTGTATTTCTAAACTAGCAATGACTAATCTGAAAATGAAATTAAGAAAACATTTCCACTTATAATAGTATCAAAAAGAATAAAATATGTAGGAAGAAATTTAACAAAAGGTGTATAAGACTTGTACATTGAAAATTGCAAAGCACCATTGAAAGGGGGACTTAAATGGAAAGAAAACTCATGATGATAGAATATTGTTAAGATTGTTAAGATGGCAGCACCATCTAAATTGTCCAGATTCAACACATTACCTGGCAAAATCCCAGCTGAGTATTTGTAGAAATTGACAAGTACATCAGAAATTCATATGGAAATACAAAGGACCCAGAATAGCCAACCAGTCTTTAAAAAGAAGAACAAAGCTGCAGGACTCAACATTTTCTAATTTTAAAACTTGCTATAAAGCCACAGTAATCAAGACAGTGTGGTACTGGCATAATGATAGATATATAGAGAGATCAGTGGAGTAGAATTAAGAGTTCTGAAATGGAGGCGCCTGGATGGCTCAGTCATTAAGCATTGCCTTCGGCGCAGGTCATGATCCCAAGGGTCCTGGAATCGAGCCCCACATCAGGCTCCCTGCTCCGTGGAGAGCCTGCTTCTCCCTCTCCCACTCCCCCTGCTTGTGTTCCCTCTCTCGCTGTGTCTCTCTCTGTCAAATAAATAAAATCTTTAAAAAAAAAAAAAAAAGTCCTGAGACAAACCCTTATATTTATGGTTAGTTGACTTTCACAAGGATGCCTGATGATTCAATGGGGAAAAAATAGTCTTTTTAACAAATGGTTCTGAAATAACTGGATACCCACATGCAAAAGCATGAAGATGGACGTGTACCTCATACTGTATACAAAAATTAAATCAAGCTTCTAAAATAAGCACTGAACTTTAAAACTGTTAAACATAGGGGCAGATCTTCATGAATTAGGCAGCAGTTTCCTAGATGGGATACTAACAACACAAAATAAAAAGTTATATTTCATCAAAATTGAAAAATGTTGTATTTCAAGAGGCACTATCAAGAAACTGAAAAGACAGCCTATTTTTTTTTTTTTTTACAAATCCTATACCTATCTGAAAAGGGGCTCATTCAGAATACATACAGATCCTATAAATATTTACAAATCCTATACCTATCTGAAAAGGGGCTCATTCAGAATACATACAGAACTCTTATAACAGTAAAATGACAACCCAATTAAAAAGTGGGCAAATGTTTTAAATGGTAATTTCTTCAGAAAAATTATAGACATGGCCATTAAGCATATGAAGAGTTGCTCCACATCATTAATCATTAGAGAAATGCAAATCAAAAGCACAATGAGATGCCCAATAGAATGGCTAGAATCAAAAAGTCAGATAATAACAAGTGTTGTCAAGATGTGGAAAAATTGGAATCCTCATACACTGTTGGTGGGAATGTAAACTGGGAATCCACTTTGGAGAATAGTCTGGCAGTTAACTCAATTAATCTTAGTTACTATATGACCAGCAGTTCTGTTCGTAGGTATATACTCAAGAGAAATGAAAACATATGTCCATGTAAAAACTTATACACCACTATTCATAATAGCCAAAAGGTGGAAACAATCCAGATGTCCATCAACAGATGAATGGATAAATGTGATGTATTCATACAATGGAATGTTATTGGCATTAGATGTCTAATGCCTGGCAATGTTACCAGGCATTAGACGTGCCCAGCATTTCACTAAAGGATGATAAAGGAAAACTGGCTGGCTGATATATCCTATCAGTAGAGTCTTGTACATGGCATCAAATCTATTATTAAGCATGTAGTAAGAGGTGAAAGAAACTGATTAGGGAAGAGAAACATGTTTGAGTATATTTTATAAAGAGTATAGTGAAACTGTCAAGACTGAACTTGATTTCTTAAAGGGGTTAGGGATTGAAGGACCGGCAGTGCATTTGAGATAAGTATAAACCTAAGAGCACAAATCATTAGTTTCTGTGAAATTTGAAGATATTGAAGAATTTCATTGTTAAAGTCCAATAAAGTACTAAGTAATCAATTTATGATACTGTATTTGTAAAATTTGTTCTCTAATATATCCCTTTGCAAATAGAGGCATCAATGATATGAATCACAAAATGATGGATGATTTACCAGGGTTCCTCACCTGTCACACTTCTGAGAGTTACTTTGTAAGATTTCTCTGGTCACTAAATTAGATAATCTATGTTAAGAAGCTATGCTATTATGATTATGCAGCTTTGTGGCAATATTTTACCTCAGGTAGAATAACTATCATTCATAGTTCTTCTTTTCCTTATCACATTGTACTATTTATAATAAGGTTATGGAAAATTTACACTGTGCAGATGAATATAAAATGATGTAGGAATCTAGGTAATTTGAAGATACGTGAATTCTGCATTTTGAAGCTAGACAAAATCTTCTGATTAGTTGCCAGAAATCTGAGTGTGCTTAGAATTCAGGCATGCACCTTTATTACAAAGAGTAGCTCTGGTTTGATGTGTGATGTTGGCAAGTGAAGTGATTTTCAACAGGGTGTGTGTATGAATTTCTCCTAATCAGCCCACATTTTTTTTAGACTTAAAAATAATTTTCTTTATTGGTATAATTCAGTGGTATAACTTGAATCCTATAACTTTCTTTCTCTGCAGTAACAAGAAGGCAGATATTTTTGTCCATTTTGTTTACTACTTTATACCCATTACCTAGAATAGAGTCTCACCTGTAATAAGACCTCAATAAATATTTGTCAAATGAATGAATGACTCCCGGTCCTCACTGTTTATCTATTTAATGCATTAAACAGAAGTTTATTGAAAACCTATTATGAGCCAAACTCCAGGGTATAGCATTTTGTAAGACAAGTCAAGATGTTGGCTTTCAGGGGGCTTTTGTTCCAGTGGAATAGAAACTGCTCAGTAAGCCACTAACCAAATAACTGCACAGAATAATTTCAGTTAGTGATAAGTGCTAGGTAAAAAATAAAATAGATCGATATGGTAGAAAGTATGTGAGCATACCCTGGAATTTGATGGTCAGGGAAATTTTTCTAAAAAGATGACATTTGAGATAATAGAGTAATAAGGAGCTAGCCCCCTAAATAAAACCTATGTAGAGAGATAAGTTCCTAGATTTTATAAAATGCATTTTAAAGCCATCTACTTGCATAAAGTCTCCCAACGTTCAAGAATCTTCTTGGGGGAAAATAAAAATTCCCTAGCCGGAAAGGTGACTGACTACTTTTTTCTCTTAAATTTTTTTCTCTTGTTTATCCTTCACTGTGATTTCTATTAAAGCTATTTTCTCATCTTCCAGCGTTTCTTGTGTTGAGTCATTATTTCTGTTCTTATTTTGTTTCCTTTTATTTTTTCTTTGAGTTAACTCTGCCTTTTTGCACTTACTTGGACACTTATTAATTTTCAGTCTTTTCTGTTGTAAGTATTTAAAGGTCTGTGTTTTTTGATAAATAAAATTTTGCCTATATTCCAGGTTTTAACGTACAATGTTTTGGTTACATTTCACTGCTATTTTCTGGTTTTTTGTTATGATTTCTTCCTTAATCCACAAATTACTGAAGCTTTTTAAAATTTGCAAATATATTTTTCAGTTAGTAATTCTAATTTAACTGTAAATAGAGGACATGCAATATTGATTCTTTCAAGTTTGTAAGACTTGATTTATGATGTTCTTGATAGTCCATTCTTTTCATTTTTATGTCAATTCCATATGTGCTTAAAAAGAATATATATTTTCTAATTGTTAGGTGCAATATTCTTTACATGGCCATTAAACCAAGATTATTGGTGATGTTGTTAAGATCTTCCATATCCTTGATGATTGTTGTGTACTTGTTCTGTTAATCACTGAGAAAGGTATTAAAATAGACCACCAAGGGCACCTGGGTGGCTCAGTTGGTTAAGCGACTGCCTTCAGCTCAGGTCATGATCCTGGAGTTCCGGGATCGAGCCCCATATTGGGCTCCCTGCTTGGCAGGGAGTCTGCTTCTCCCTCTGACCGTACCCTCTCTTGTTCTCTCTCTCTCTCTCCAATAAATAAATAAAATAAAATCTTAAAAAAAAAAAAATAGACCACCAAAATAGTGGGTTTGGCATTTTCACTCTGTAGCTTTTTTTTTTTAAAGATTTTATTCATTTGAGAGAGAGAGACCATGAGCGGGGGGAGGGACAGAGGGAGAGGGAGAAGCAGAATCCCCACTAAGTGGGTAGCCGGATGTGAGGCTCGATTCCAGGACCCCAAGATCATCACCTGAGCCACCCAGGCACCCCTCTCTGTAACATTTTTAAATCTAATTTTATTTTCTCTCTTTTTAATATGCAAGCTTAGTCCATTTATATTTATTTTATTAATATATTTGGATTATTTCTAATAATTTATTTTGTGTTTTCCATTAACCCTACTTCTTACCTACTTCTCTTGAAGTGAGGGTCTTTTTTTTTTTTTTTAAGATCTTATTTATTTATTTATTTATTTATTTGAGAGAGAGAGCACAAGAGGGGGTAGAGTCAGAGGGAGAAGCAGACGCCCCGCTGAGCAGGGAGCCTGACGTGGGACTCGATCCCCAGACTCTGGGATCATGACCTGAGCCGAAGGCAGTCGCTCAACTGACTGAGCCACCCAGGCACCCGAAGTGAGGGTCTTTCAGTCTTTGCCTGAAATATTAACCAAGGAGATGAAAGATCTCTACCCTGAAAACTACAAAACATTGAAAGAAATTGAAGAAGACACAAATAAATGGAAAGGTAGCCCATGTTCGTGGATTGGAAGGATTAGTGTTGTTAAAATATCCATAGTACCTAAAGCCATCTTAAGAATCATTGCAGTCCCTATCAAAATTCCAATGACAATTTTTACAGAGGTAGAAAAAACACTCCGAAAATGTATGTGGGAACCGCATAAGACCCCAAATGAATTTCTAAAGCAATCCTGAAAAAGAATAACAAAGTGAGAGGCATCACACTTCCTGATTTCAAGCTATATTATTAAGCTATAGTAAATCAAAACAGTATGGTTCTGGCACAAAAACAGAAACATAGACCAATGGAAGAGAATCGAGAGCCCAGAAATAAACCCATGCATGTCTGGTCAGCTAACATTTGACAAGGGAGGCAAGAACACTCAATGCAGAAAAGACAATCTCTTCAATAAATGGTGCTGGGAAAATTGGATATTCACATGTAAAAGAATGAAACCAGACCCCACACACACACCTTAAACACCACTCAAAATTAACTGGAAATGTTTGATTAAAGAGGAGAAAACTGTGTACAAATTGTTCACTTTGGCGTTGTTTATAATAATGGAAAAATTGAAAACTACCTAAATTCCTTATATAAGAGAATGGATAAGGAGTTTATGGTATGGTCATTTGATGAAGTACTTTGAGTGATCAATAGCATGGAAAAGTCTTTTTTAAAATATTAAACTTTAAAAGATACCAAATTGGAGATCTTATATGTATATTTAAGGGGGAAAATTAAGCCTACGCATAAGGAACAAGACTAAGAAATTTATCAAAATATTAACAGTGTTTATTGTAGGATAGAAGGACTTCAGATTTTTTTTCCAGTTTGCTGTTTTTCAGACGTCATAAAATTAGAATGTATAATCTATATAATGAAAACTACTTAAAAAGGTGGGATTAATTTAACATATTCCCAGATATAATTTGAAATGTCCTACTAATTCAGGTATGCTCATCTCAAGCTCTACTTATCTTTAAAGAATATGAAATACTTAGGGGTGCCTGGGTGCCTCAGTCGTTAATCGTCTGCCTTCGGCTCAGGTCATGAACCTAGGGTCCTGGGATCGAGCCCCACATTGGGCTCCCTGCTCAACAGGAAGCCTGCTTCTCCCTCTCCCACTCCCACTGCTTGTGTTCCCTCTCTCGCTGTCTCTCTCTCTCTGTCAAATAAATAAATAAAATCTTAAATAAATACATAAATACATAAATAAACAAAATGAAATACTTAGCAATAATGAACTAAGCATAGATCTGCCAAATATTGTTTGACTCCATCTTTGTTTCAGAGTGAAGTTTATTAACTTTCCAATAAAAGTGTGCCACCGTATTTTTTTATTCCCTTTTGGTTTAAGTCTGACCTCCAGAAAAGTGAAGTAATACTTTTCTAACAAATGTGTAAAATGTGTAATCCCATTTTCATAAGGTTAAATAGCTCACATATATTTTAGCAACATTTAGTATTTTGTTACACTGATTTGCCCTATTTTGATTGTTGTTATTTGCTCTGTTATTTTTTTATTTTAATATTTCTTTCTCTCATTTTAAGGTCATTTTGGTACAAGTTAACCCAGGGGAAGCATTTACCATAAGAAGAGAAGATGGACAGTTTCAGTGCATTACAGGTAAGAATGGTAATTTGTTATCCTTTGAGATGACAAAAATTTATGGTACATAAAAGTTTACATGCTTATGGTTTCTTCCTTTCTTTCTCACTACCACCGCCACACCAACGCACAAACTCTGAATACCTTAGGACTTAATTATTCCAATATCATTCTCATTATTCTCTTTTCCCTGGTTTCTTGATTAATCTTACATTCCCCTTCTCAAAAATCTTCAGTGAATCCAGTTCAGGTTCCTTAATCTTTAGAAAAAATTTATTGCATCTTCCTAGTCTTGCTTTCACTTTCCCTTTAATATTGTGTTCCTTTGTCTTGCTAAGTTGGCTTATTCACTATCTTCTTGAACCTGTCCTGTACTTTCTGTACTATTCTTATCTATAATCTGCCGTTACCTCTACCATCCCTAGCCTATTCAAATCCTACCAATGCTTCAATACTGAGTTCAGATCTTATCTGTAAAAAAAAATTTTTGTAAAGTCACTAGCCACCCCCCACCACATTTATGACAAACAAAAATGTTTCCAGAGATTACCATATGTCCCTGGGGGGTGGTGGGGGCAAAAGCACCCACAGTTTAGAACCACCACTCTCTATGTAGAGAGAAGAGCAATAGAAAGATCACTGACTTTGGTATTAGAGAACCATAGTTTAAATCCCAACTCTGCTAACTTACTAGTTAGATAGAACTTTTGCATGTTATTTAACCTCTATCAGGTACATTTCTCATCAGTAAAATTCCCTTCCTTATGAATAATATTACACCTCTTAGGATGATTGTGAGGGTTAACTAATATGCATGTAAAGCACTCTAAACCTCACCTAGCACATACAAGGCACTCAGTAAATGGTGGTGAAGGATGTAGTGGTGTTGTTTAATAGAAAGTGACCATTATGTCTCGGGAAACCCCTAACTAATTATTGTGCCATTCATTTAACAAGTAACTACATATTTTCTTGTAATATTTGTTCTAGTTATATTTTTTAAGCCATTTAAATTTTGTATGTTTAACTTGAAATGTTTATTCAGTCTCTCAAACTAAGTCCTAAGCACTTTGAGGGCAAATACCATTTCTTATATTTCTTTGTATCCCCTTCAGTTCTTGGCCTTCCACATATTGGGTACCTAACTAACAGTTGTTGCTTTAATTTGAAAAGAGCATGTTAAGTAGGGTGACCATATGCTTTCTCATCCAAACTGATACTTGTGAGAGTGAAAGAGGACCATAGCAACTACTCCAAGACAACTGTTATCAGTCAAGATTGTCCCAGGTAAACCAGGATTTATGGTACCCCTCCATCTTACTGGGACAATCTAATCTATTTAATCAAAGAAGAAATAGAACTTACTCCTTCCAGAGAAGTAATTAGCTCGGTAATTAAAATTAAAACTTTTAGCCTGCCATCCGAATCTTATATGCCTTCTGTTCTCTAAGTCAGTTTAAATCTGTGTATCAATTAAGGTAACTTCACACACAAACACAAATAGGAAGAGTCCACATATTATGAGCTTAAAAGAAACCGGGTAGTAGAATTTATAAGCAGTATAGTAAACTTTGCCTGTCTTTACTTGCCAATTAGGTTTTTTTTTTTAAAGATTTTATTTATTTATTTGAGAGAGAGAGAGAATGAGAGAGCACATGAGAGGGGGGAGGGTCAGAGGGAGAAGCAGGCTCCCCGCCGAGCAGGGAGCCCGATGCGGGACTCGATCCCGGGACTCCAGGATCATGACCTGAGCCGAAAGCAGTCGCTTAACCAACTGAGCCACCCAGGCGCCCAACCAATTAGGTTTTTATAAAATAATTCCATTTTCATACTGGATAGCTCTTAGAATGTAAGTTTCTAATAGAGCACACATCTTAGGTTTATTTGTACATTTCTTCAAATTGTTTTCAGTAAATATTGTTTATGATGGAAGCATTTTAACTAGTATAACGTTAATTGGTCTTTTCAAACACATCTGCAAGTGAGTATCCTCATTACTGTTATAGTGTGACTTAAAATACAAAAACCATTAATTGCAGTTGGATAACCAGACTGAATTTTAAATAACTTCTATTTTAAAAGTTAATTTGTAACTGTAATTTGTGAATCTCCTCCCTTATAAAATCAATTAAACTGATTTTTATGTGGTAATTACCCCTTCAGTCAGGATCAAAAAAAAAAAAAAAGACTAATTTTTAATGTGCCTGTAGTACTAACAGTCTCTTAATAGTAGGAATTGACTACCATGTGAAGGTATTTTTAGGCAGGGACACATTCCTCTGCTTCTGTAGGAAAGGGAGACTCCTCTCTGAATGACAGAGTAGAAGAGTGGAGACTTTATTTTAAAATTACTGGGCAGAGTTTTTAAAAACACAGGATAGGATAAGGGGAACCTGAAAGAAAATAAAAAGCTCTCTCCTTCTTATGTTTTTGTTTTTTTAAATTAAAAGATGGGATAAAGGTGGAAGGAGTAGTAGTGAACAAGAGACTGGGGTGAAGTTTTTGTAAAGACCAGTGTGCCCCCACTCCAAGCAAAAGAAGACAGGATGAGAAAAGACTAATGACTCCTGGAGCTCACCTTCTCCTTTTCTTCCCCTTTGCTATCACTAGTTTCTGTTATGTGGCAGACATCTTCCTGAACTAGTTGTAGAACTAGGTAAAAGTTAAGAGTAGAAATAGAAGCAGAGGCAACAGATAACAAAGTCTTAAGGGAGGAAAATCATATGCCAGTGAGGCTCAGAGTAAAATAGGATCCTTGGCTCTAAGGCTATCAAGTTAGGAAAACTTTTCTCTTCACAGCCACTGTGACCAGTAAAGAAAACCTCAGTAGCAAAAACCTGAAAACTGAGGTAAATCCATGTAAATTAGTAAACATTTGAAATAAAGACTATTCTTTTTAAAGGAGTTTTATTATCTGTCAAGAATTTATAAAACAAAAACTAGGTTGACAAATCACAGGGAACTTTAGAGATCTAGGTGATCCCCTTATTTAATTGAAGTTCATAATTTGTGAGTTATAGCTAGTTATGGGCAGAGCTCAATATAATACTTTTTTTTACTATAGCATACTTTTTGGAAAGACAAATTGTTAATTTTTTTTTCTTGAATTTACTGTCTCCTGAGGTATACTCTGCCAGCTATTGGGGATTCAAAGAAAACTAAGACACCGTTCCTGTCGTTCAAGAACACAGAGTAGTAGGGAAGAAAGGGGGGAAATTAACAGTTGTATTACAGTATAAAAAGAACTACTAGAGATATGCACAGGGTGTTGTGGAAGCATAGGAGGGTTACTGTGATGCAGAGTGTATGTCAGGAAGAAAATCTGTCAAGGAGAAAGTATATGTGACCTATCTTTAAGGACACTAGCAAATGACAAAAGGATCTCAAGGAAGCATTTTAGACAGAGGAAACAGTGTACAAAAGCAACAGAAGGAAAGAATAGCTTAACTTTTTTGAATAACTGCAAAGAGATCAGAATTGCTAAAAAAAAAAATTGTATAAAGGGGATATAGATGGAGATGAATCTGAAAATGTAGACAGATCTTGAAATGGCTTGACTGCCATACTAAAACTTTCACTTTATTGCAAAGGTAAGGAAGAGCCATTGAAGGAGATTATGCTGGAGAGTTAACATCTAGTTTACAGTTTGGAAAGATTGGCAATGTCTTTATGATATACTATATGCTGGCTAACTGAACATAATTTTAAAAATTAATTAAGAAAAATAAAAAGATTGGCAATGTTTTCCTTCCAGTAAAATGGAACAAATACTCTTCTAAATGCAGTGCTGAGCTTCTCTCTCTTCCTTCCACCCCTAAAAAAGAAAAAAGAAGGAAATAAATGGTTAGGAGCCAAAAACAAGACTTTTCAATATTTGTTTTTCAAAATATGTTTCATATGTATAATGCAAAGAATATACTTTGTTCACTGGATTTGATCATCTTTTTATTGTTCCATGGCATTTTTTCTGAGTCTTATCCAGGATCTAATGTCTGTCTTCCTTTACTCCTTACCTTATTTCATGTCCTTTTAGATCCTACACCACTCTTAAATATCTAAAAGTATAGTTCCCTGCCTTTTACAACTTTCCAGTTGCCATTCTCCTCATTGGTTAGGTTTATTTATACTGCATGATTCTAACCCATACCTCATTTTTACCATCCTAAGCCATTACTGCTTTCAGCACAAACACATGATTTCTTTTGAAATCAAAGTATGATCTTGAATCTTTTTTCTGTTAAAAGGTATTTTGACACTGATCTAGCAATTTTTTGTTCTTATGTTTTCTTCGTGAAGTGCTTTAATGGCATTTCAACAGATTGTTTGTATGATGATAGATATTATGAAAATTCATCCTTGCCTGGTAATTGTATGTAGGAAAGTAAAATATTGAATGTAAATCTTCAGGTTTAGTATTAATCTTTGTAATATATGCTAAAGACTGCCCTTCTTAGTTTTGTTTTGTGGGGAAGTATGAAGAATAGAGAATGAGGCAAGTTTTCTGAATTTCGGTTACTAGGAAGGTCCTGGAAGCATATTTCATAGAGTGTATGTGGTAAACTCTTTAAGATCCCTGTAGTAGAGCTGGCTTTTAATGGCGATAAATTGGTACCTATCCATCAGACATCATCTGCTCTGTAAAGTGTTTGCAGAAAAGGTCCTTTTTTCAGTTTTTCTCCTCACCTACTTCTGGATGCCCATACAGAAATAAATGAGGGCAGAAATTACGTTTTACATATATTTTACATAGAGAGTGTTTAATTAAGTTGAATGAGGAAGAGAAAAAACTAATGTTTCTTGACCACTTTCTACATGCCAAGCAAATGAAATATATGTAGGCAAACAGTTTTCTCTAAAAACACTCCTTCCTGAAAGGCAGGTATGGCTCACTTTTTTTTTTCTTTTATGACTCCTCAAAAAGAATAAGTAGGACTAAAGAATAAGAATTTAATAATCATCGCTTCTCGGCCTTTTGGCTAAGATCAAGTGAAGAATTTAATAATTAAATATCTAGTGGCTTTGCATTGTTAGGGAACTTCTACTTTGGTGTGATTCCATGCTACTCTGCAAAAGAAAGTTATAAAAAAGTGAAAAGAATATACAGACCAGAAGTGCCTAAATAATTTTTATATGCTCTGGTCCCTTCAAATTACATATTTTAGGAAGATAAGCAACAATATTGATGATTGTTTAATTTTATTAACCTAATAGGAGAGTAGTTAAGCACATGGTACCTGGCTTTGAGTTCCAGCTCTGTCTTGTACTATTATATAAATCAGGTATAGTAAGCAATTTAGTGATTATTTTTACATCCTGTCTTACACTTGTTTGTGTAAATAGGGTGTGTGTGTGTCCATCATATAGAATTTGGAACAGAATTAATCATAGAGATTATTATTATACTATGCCTTTTGGACATACTATTTATATCTGTGCAATCATAGAACCCAAGACCTGCATCAGACATATAACTCCTAATTATGCTGATCATGTATTAACCAGATCTACATTTTAATGATATATTTTGCAACATTGCTTTCACAATTACATTTCAACAACAGTGAAGGCCTTATATTCTTCATCCATTCATTCATTCAGTATTCAGTAAAAGACAGAAGTGTGTAAGCTGGCACTCTTTATTTCCTCAAACTTATTTGACAGACTTTCTTATATATCTTTATATATCCTATGTATCTTTAAGATGAAATGAAATTTGGTTACCGGCCCATTGCCAGTAAAGCTTTGTCTTATGTTGTATTATCCAGGACTTTGTCTTCTAGGGCTCTCTTTGACTGACTTTCTTTCTTTTTTCTTTCTTTTAGAAGTCTTTTTTTTTTAAAGATTTTATTTATTTGAGAGAGACAGACAGAGAGAGAGAGAGAGAGAGCACGAGCAAGGGGAGGGGCAGAGGGAGAGGGAGAAGCAGATTCTCCACCGAGCAGGGAGCCTGACTCAGGGCTCTACCCCAGGACCCTGGAATCATGACCTGAACTGAAGATAGATGCTTAACTGACTGAGCCACCCAGGTACCCCGGTCTTTCTTTAGTCAGTAGCTTTCACACAAATGGCATGTTTATAAGATTTTCAGGTGTCAGAAGGTTACCAAGGACAATTAATAACAATAAATATCAAGCTCAAGAGATCAGAATATATTGAAATGATAGGTCAAAACCAAATGGATAAAATGTAATAGGAATAAATACAAAGTTTTACATTTTGGTTTGAAATTTAGCTGCCCTGGCAATGTATAGATGTGTATTAGTCAGAGTTCCTTTTTGAAACGGACTCTTGCCTATTAAACACAAAAGGAATTTCTTAAGATGATATTGAGACTCTTCCTCCTCTTTGCTGCATGATAGTTCAGTCCTAAAGCCATTAGGTGGTACAGAACAATATAGACACCTGTCATAGTTCATAGGGTTGCCATAACAGTATACCAGGAACTGGCTGACTTATAAACAACAGAAATTTATTTTTCACTATTCTGGAGCCTGGAAGTTCAAGATCACAGTGCCAGCATGTTGGGTTCTGGTGAGAGCCCTCTTTCAGGTTGTAGACTACTGACTTCTTGCTGTATCCTGGAGGAAGGGGCGAGGGAGCTCTCTGGGTTTTCTTTTATAAGAGCACTAATCCCATTTATGAGGGCTCCATTCTCATGATTTCATCATCTCCCAATGGCCCTACCTCCTAATAACATCACATTGGGATTAGGATTTCAACGTATGAGTTTGGGGGGAATACATTTAGTCTATAGCAACACTGCATTGATAGGAGTGGGGGAGATGAGCTGCAGTGCTCCAGAGTGCAATGTCAGAGTGTAAATTGGGTAAGGAGTTCATCACATAGGAGAAGAGCCTAATTCAGAGAGTCAGAACCCAAAGTGAGGAGAGAATTCACACAGCAAGGTGTCCTGGTATAGGGACTCAGAGTCTAAGCCAGCTAATGAGAGTATCATCAAGGAGGGGTGGCCTGGTGTAAGGTGTAAGAATCTCAGCAGGATAAAGAAGTCACCAATACAGTTGGGCAGTCCAGTGTAGGGAATCAGTGCCAGAATAAGGTGAGAGTACCAACATGTGAAGGCATCCTGATGTAAGGAATCAGAGCTCAAACAAAGTGAGAGGTCATCTCTGGGGAGGGGTAGGCTGACATGTGTTGTTAGAGCCCCAGTAGGGTCAGACCATTCACATGCTGGAGGTGGTCCTTAGGAGATAGTCAAAGCCTGAGTCAGGTAAAAAAGACATCGATACAGAGAACAGCCTGCTGCTGAGTGTGGAGGACCTCCACAGTGACAGCCTGGCATGGGGTGTCATAGCCCCAGCAAGGTGATGAAAGTGTCCATACAGTGGAGGCAATCATCAAGAAGAGTCAGAACCCAAGCAGTGTGAGGGCATTTATGGGATAGGAGGTAACTTAGTTTGAGGTGTCAGAGCTCAAATTGAGGCAAGGAGGATATCTACATGGGAGGTAGGGGGTGGGGTCCAGCAAGGAGAATCAGATCCTGAGCATGGTGAGGAGGGTATCCCTCTGGCATAGTAGGAGATACAGAGCCGGAGGAAGTCCCCATCCACATGTGGCAGACAGCCTAGCATAGGAAATGAGAACCTGAGTGGGGTGAGGAGGGCATCCCCATAGAGGAATAGCCTGGTGTGGAATAGCAGGGTAAGGAGGTAGTCCACATGGTGGACTGAGGGGTAGAATGGCCTGGTATGGGGAGTCAAAGCCCAAATGCGGTAAAAAAAAAAAAAAAAA
>NC_138371.1:122186853-122194984 GCF_054177405.1 Leptonychotes weddellii | reverse complement strand
AGATGTGGAGAGGGAAGAAACTAGAATGAATCCTGGTGGCAACTGAAACAGAAAAATCAGACATTCCTGACTCTGGGGTCTGGGGCAGAGAAAGTACAAGAAGAGACTGTGGAACATACTGTTATCCCAGAAAGAAGGAAGTGCTCAAAACGGATGAAGACATGTCAAAAGGACATAGTAACCAACTTGAAGGAGCTTCTGCTAGCATAATTAGGCATAATTTGAGCATCAAAATAATGACAGAAATTGATTAAAGCCCATTGAATAATCTAGGAAACTGTGAGTCCACACAAATAAAAATAAATAAATCGAAAATCTGATGAAAGACTACTTACATAGTTTCAGAGTACCCACAAAATACTTATTGATTGAAGACAAATATATATATAGAGAGAGAGAGAGAAACTTTACAGTGGAGAAGCCTGGCAAACACCATCTTAATCAAGTGATCAAATTGTATGTCATCCATAACGGCAGAAATCAATATTGTGTGCTACATGATAATGATGATTTAAGACGAACATGATGTCCCTTTTGTGATATTTCTGCCACAAATGCATTATCTGAATCTAAACACAAGGAAATAAAAGACAAACCCAAATCAAGAGACATTCTACAAAATAGCCCTTAATCTTTGAAAGTGAAGATCGTAAAAGTCAAGGAAAGACTGAGAAACTATTCAGACTGATAGACTAAAGGGACATGCCAACTAAATGCAACACGCAATTCCAAACTAGATGCTTTTGCATCTTACTAAGACAGGTGGTGAATCTTGAATGGGATTTGGAAATTAGGTGGTTTATTAGTTTCCTAGGGCTGCCATAAGAAACTGGGTGGCTTAAAACAACAGACATTGAATGTCCCAAAGTTCTGGAGGCTAGAAGTCCAAAATGAGGTGTCAGCAGGATTGATTCCTTCTGAGGGAGAATTCATGCCTCTCTCCTACTTGCTGGTGATGACCAGCAATCCTTGTAATTTTTTGCTCATAAAGGCATTGCTTTAATCTGTTTCCATCGTCACATAGCATTCTCCCTGTCTCTCTGTACCTTCACATGGCCATCTTCATATAAGGATACCATATTGGATTAAAGGGCTACTCTACTCCAACATAACTTCATCTTTCATCTTAACTAATTTTATTTGCAGTGACGCCATTCCCAAATAAAGTATTCTGAGGTACTGGTACTTAAGCATATCTTTTTTAGGAGATACAATTCAATCCATAACAGATAGTAATAAGGTATCAGTGTTAATTTCTTGGTTTTGATGGTTGTGTTGTTATATCAGAGAATGTCCTGGTTTATAGGAAATGCATATACTAAAGTATTCCATAATTGATGGGTCATCATGTCAGTATCTTTCTTTCAAATGGTTCGGGAAGAAAGTTCTTTGTGCCAGCTGGACATGGAACTTTTTCTTTTGTAAACCTGTAATTGATTCACAGTTTTTGAGAATGATTCAGAAAATGATATTCTGTATCTCATAGAATCTTTGGGAGGACTAGAGAACTAGACTCAAGGCTAAGCTTCAGAAACAAGGCCCCCAAACCATGCTGTAAAACTTGTCTGATTAGGAAGGCATCATCAATGCCAAGATTGTACCTGTGCCCTTTCTTCACTAAGAACTCTGTATTACCTGCTTACAGCACAGATGCCACTTCTGCAACAAGAATCTTGTGCTACCCACCTTCTACGTTATGAGCACCCATAGGACCAGTGGTCTTTACCCTTGCACCAAGGTGACTCCTCCAGCATAAAAAGAGGTTTCATATTCTGTGCACCAAAACAAACAACAGTATCCACTACAGTGCAAGAAAGGAAGACTTAACTTTATGAATAGAACTTGTTTATTTTAGTAGAACTAGAGCTAAATATGAGTCACATATTGAATCTTGTTTGCAAAAGTGAAAACAAATGAAATCTTAGACTGCAAAAACAAAAATACGAGTTCAAAATAGATGGCATATTACTCTGGTTAGATGGTATCCTTTTAACATATTTGAAAGAAGTATTGACAGAGATTGAACCTGGGAGGGTAACAGGAGAGCATAGAGTCAAGAAATTATTCTTGTAAAAGACTATAAAAATACTTGAAAGATGTTTAACCTGGAAGAGAGCTATGACTTAAAGATACTGTTCTTTGCACCTTTAGAGGGCAAAATTTAGACTAACATGTGAGAGTTGCAGGGAAGCAAATTTTGACAGGGAAGAACTGTCTAACATTTATGACTCCATAAAAATGGAGTCATTGCTTTATTGTACCTGAGTCCCGTCACTGTGTGTGCTCATGCACTGGTTGAGTGGTACTATGAAAGTAATTCTTGCATAGAAAAGAAGATTGATTAGGTAAACTCCAATATGTATTCTAACTAAAGATTCTTTGATTCCAAAATTACTTGTTAATTAAACTGAGATCTCTTTAGTTAATTCTGGGAATGAGTACACCAGCTGAGAGTCTTCAGTTTAACAACTGTATCTGTGCATGGGCATATTTCATAGAGTAGTTGAGCTAATGAATGGTTATTCCTCAAAACAGACCTATGAACAGGATGCCAATTAGTTAATTTATTAATCTTCATTCCTAATGAAATAAACACTTGAAAGGGACGCTCGCACCAACCTTCTGAATTTTATAAGGGCAGGAACAATGATGCTGTCTTTGTCTCGGTACATAAAACCTTACTTAAGTCAAGGGTTCAGGGATTATTAGCTTCCTTCTATTTGGTTTCCTTAATGATAGGAATTGTCTCTTTTCCATCTCTGATTCTCTGTGCTAAAATAATGCCTTTAAGTTAGTAGGCGTGCTGTCAATATTTATTGAAATTAACTGCTAAAATATTTTTAAGTATATTGGTATACTCGTTTGCCTTGCTAACTACTATATACTAAAAATATACTTTCATACTTAGGGGTATTTAGTGCATCAGAGTCTTCAATATGAACACCAGTTAAGATTGTAGAGTAACAGACATGTTAACTTAAATATGTAAATAGTGAATCAAAGATAATGCCAGGAATCTGATGATTTGACCATTCTGGATTTCTGCTTATTTTCTTACCATCTGATTCCTATGTGTAGAAAAAGTGTCAAGGTGAATTCAAGTTTGTTGAGAAGTATTAACCTTTGCTTTCTCGTATCTCACCTTACTACATAGGGAAGCCAATAATAGAACAGTCTCAGAGTGTGTTGACTCTGAGCCCCTTCACCCACTAGAGTTAGTATGTGACATCAAGCTCCCCCTCCCAAGTCCTGCTGTTTTCCTTTTTGCTTCCAAGTGGCTGTGAGCAGCTTCTCAGCAGTTACTGATATTTTCTCACCATTGTTGCTGCTGATGTTGCTTTCCATTCTGCATGGGAAACCCCAGTGGGGATTATTTGACTCTTGTTTCTTTTACTGTCAACTCATTCAAGAAGTGATTAGCACTGTTTCTCCTGGGGCAGTTATTATTGACACTTCTGTTCCCTTTTTTCTTCTCTTCATGTTGCTGCTGTTCGTCACTGCTTTTCTGTTTTTACCTTGTCTCCTCATGCCCTCATCTGACTCTTCCTCCCATTATAGGGTTTTTGAAGTTAAGGGAAGGTTAGTCCCAACCAGTAAGTACCACTCTCCTTTTCTTTGTGTCCTGAGATCATGGTGAGTATGACCAAGTGTCTATCTTCGTTGCAGTTAGTGTGCTCTTTCATATTTGTGATCTCCTTTGCAGAGCATTTTTTAGCAAGTCTCCTACTGATCCAGATGATTTTTGAGGTCTTTAATAAATACAGTGTTTTATTAAATACGTATAAGCCCTGTATCCCATTAATCCCAACTCTTTTACCTAAGAGTTAGTTCTCTGCCCCCTAAAAGTTGGAGTGCCTGGCCTTGTTCTTCTTTGTGTTCTTGTCTGAATCCCTTATGCCCATCAGATCTAATCAAAGCCCAAAGCCCATCTCTCAGGATGTATTTGTGGGGGAGGAAGGAGGAAGATGGAGTTGTCATGCAAGTAGGACTCGTAGTTGATTTGCTGTGATATCCTGGAATCCCCAAGACATGTATACAAGCTATACCTCAGCCCCCATGACTCTTGTTAGATATGTCAGGCATTTGATATTAAAAATACCTCTGAAATTTGTTAGAAGTTAAATGTCTATTGTTTTCAATATCCTGGTACAGTTACTATAATTAGCATCATGAAATACTGGACCTATAACTTTTCTTCCTAAATTCACAACATAGAACTTCAAAGAAATAACAAGGTATGTGAATGAATTAATGGTGCATTGTAAAAGGCACAGGTCTGGGAGTAAATCAGCCTGGGTTTTAGGAACATTGGGGTGGAAGTTATAGGAAAACAGATTTAGCTCAGTATGAGGAAGAACTTTGTAATAAACAGAACTGTCAGAAAGGCTCAGGAGTGATCAGTTCTTATCCATCTTTGTAGGTAGTAATGCATATGCTGGCTCTTCACTTGATGGTGCTATTAGAGAGGAGGTTTAATTTGAGTGGATGGTTGGAATTGATGCCTTTTAAGGTTCTTCCCAAGTCTAAAATTTTATGATTCTGTAGGTTTGGGTAGATTACTTAAATTCTGGTCATTATTTTGCACATATGAGAAATGAGGATGGGCAAGTGCAAATTTGATTCAATAAGTTTCCATCAGCTCTCAAGTTTTTAGGTATTTTTAACTCTGCTAATATGCTATATTTTAAATATATTTTAATAATAGGTCAATATTCCAAGAGTTTTTTTATAAGACCACTTACTGTCTTTGGCCCACTGACTTTCCATCACTACAAATCTGACTGAACTTAACCAAGTTCTTTAGGTTCTACATAAATTATAAATAACTCGAGTAGAAACCATATGTAGTAGATTCTTTCTTTTTTAAGATTTTATTTATTTATTTATGAAAGAGAGCTCACAGAGGGAGAGGGGGAGGGAGAAGCAGACTCCCTGCTGAGCAGGGAGCCCAATGTGGGTCTCCATCCCAGGACCCTGAGACCACGGGGACTACGGAGACTGTGAAGGTAGACGCTTAACCGACTGAGCCACTCAGGCACTCCCCATATGTAGTAGATTCTTATTCCCATATGAGTAGGCATTATTTTACAGTTCAGCAAATTAAACCATGGAAAGTTAGGTCCTTTATGTATTACTTAGAAAATCTTAACCACCCTTAGAAAATGCTCTAAAGCATAGGTGACCATTTTTCCTACTGGTGGAAAATCACATTATTATATTAAAGACTTTGCCCTTTATAATTCCTCCCCCAGGATGAAAAAAACATCAGTTCTAGTAGAGAGGCTTAAAATATTAGTTTTGAAACATTAATGAGTCTTGTTTGTGAAAATGAATCATGGCAGGTCATCCATTCATTAATTCAGCACATTTTAGGTTCAGTGAATGACTATGATTCATCTTGAGTACATTGTGTAATAGTCCCAGGTTGTCCCTAAAACCTATTTAGTGCTACTTTTTGAGAGAAACTTTATTATATATGACTTAGTTAAGAGAAAATTGCAACATTTATGCCAAAAAGGAAAATATAGGCAAATTCAGTTGTCCTCAATTGTTTATGTTCCTAATGAATAAAATATCACTGTTATAGTTATTCTTCTGGAAGTAGAAAATCTAAACTAGTTTAGTGAGTTCTGTTAAAATATGTGACAAAATCTTGATCAAAAATGTTTTAATAGGGAATGACAAAAGGAAATTAAGACCCAGAAATACAAATAGCTTGTATTAACTTTTCAGTGTTTATGAACATGTTGCATTCTGATACTTTTTATATTGGTTAGTGACTGAAGTGAATCTATCAGGATCTATGCCTTCTCTGAACTGGTCTCACAAAATGGTATTTTATTAAATACACAGAAATATGGATGTAAGATGTTTATTTTGGGTACAGTTCTCTCTCCTTCAAGTGACCCTGGTTTTCCTTTTAGGAAGGAAGCCACTTATTAAAGGTAGATTATGAGGTGGAAAATGAGGAAGATAGGAAAACCAGATTGGCTTATGATGGAAAGATTAGGCAATTTTAAAGGCAAGAATGAAAATGAATTTGGATGCTTTAAATAATTAGAGTCAGAAATAGAAGAAGAGCTAAAGAATCATTAAGCAGATCTTAAACTCTTCAGAACAACATATCTAGAACAGTTTCTGTTTAGTTTGATTTTTAAAGCTACCTTTTAATATATAAATGGTTGTACAATCAGTATGTCTAAGTAAAAGAAAATGGTAACATGCTTTCATGAGGGAGAGGTAGGTTGGTTTTTAAAAATTAAATGACCATTTAATTTTTTGTTTAAAAGTATTTACTACATTCTAGGTAATAGAAAATTAGAAATAATGTGCTTTCTATAGAAGAAAAATTTTGCTGTCTTGTCTTAATTTCTCAAATACTTGCTTTTCTCTAGATCATAATATGATTGGATTTTTATTAGAATCAAATTTTCATTGGCCTTCGGTTAGAATTAGCATCATTACTTATTTGCTTAGGTTAAAGTTAGCCTAACAGACATACTGTCTTTACTGAACATTCAAATTTCTTTAATATCGTAACATTTTTAACCTTTAATATCTGAAACAGTTATGGAAATGTGTAATTATAATGAAGTCTATTCCTGGCACTATGTAGGCACTCCGTAAATATTTGTTAATTGAATAAATGACCTCAGTAGATAATTATGTGCATAATTATTATTTTTTTGTACTACCCATATTTTTCCCTGAAATACTTTTTTAAAATCCCATTTCATCATGAAATGACTTGAAAACTGAGGCCAAAGGAATTGTGTTTGGGTTGTGTTGATTTTATTTAGCTTTGTACATCTTCGCTTGACTTCAGAATTCTCATAGCCTGGGAAAATAATCCACAACGGGTAGTAACCATGGTGATTCATAAAATACCTCTAGAGAATTACTGTGTCACACTTTTGTGAAGGTCACCAACAACCTCTGATCTGTATTGCTGATATGAGTGGGCTTGGTTCTCATCAAACTTAACCTCTCCCTCAGGATTTGACACAGTATATTATTCCCTCCTCCTTGGAACACTCTTCTCTTGACTTTTTCTTTTATAGTTTACATATTCTCCTGATTTTTTTCCTATTTCCCTGGCAACTCCTCCTCAGTCTTTTTTGATATATATTAAGGTATGAGTTCGGGGCGCCTGGGTGGCTCAGTCGTTAAGCGTCTGCCTTTGGCTCAGGTCATGATCCCAGGGTCCTGGGATCAAGCTCCGCATCGGGCTCCCTGCTCAGCCGGAAGCCTGCTTCTCCCTCTCCCACTCCCCCGCTTGTGTTCACTCTCTTGCTGTGTCTCTCTCTGTCAAATAAATAAAATCTTAAAAAAAAAAAAAAAACGATAAGAGTTCAAAAGAATGTAGCATGTAAGTGAAATAAGCCAGTCACAAGAGGACAAATGCTGTATAATTTCTCTTAGTCAGGTTCATAGAGACAGAAAGTAGAATGGTGATTGCTAGGGGACCAGGAGGGAAATGAGGAGTTACTGTTTAATGAGTACAGAGTTTCAGTTTTGTAAGATAACAAAAGTTCTAGAGATGGGTGGTGGTAATTATTTTTTTTCCCCAATGGTGGTAACTATTGCACAACAGTATTCTTTTTTTTTTTTAAAGATTTTATTTATTTATTTGACAGAGAGATAGCGAGAGCAGGAACACAAACAGGGGGAGTGGGAGAGGGAGAAGCAGGCTTCCCGCCGAGCAGGGAGCCCGATGTGGGACACGATCCCAGGACCCTGGGACCATCACCTGAGCCGAAGGCAGACGCTTAACAACTGAGCCACCCAGGCACCCGCACAACAGTATTCTTAATGCCCTTAAGCTGTGCACTTGAAAATAGTTTAAATAGTGAATTTTATCTATATTCTTGGAATATTATGCAGCCATTAAAAAAAACAACAACAACAAAATCTTGCCATTTGCAATGACGTGGATGGAACTAGAGGGTATTATCTAAGGGAAATAAGTCAATCAGAGAAAGACAAGTATCATATGATCTCACTGATATGAGGAATTCTTAATCTCAGGAAACAAACCTAGGGTTGCTGAAGTGGTGGGGGGTGGGAGGGATGGGGTGGCAGGGTGATGGATGTTGGGGAGGGTATGTGCTATGGTGAGCACTATGAATTA
>NC_138371.1:122174184-122186753 GCF_054177405.1 Leptonychotes weddellii | reverse complement strand
ATATGTTAAAAAAAAAAAAGGAAGATAGTAGGAAGGGAAAAATGAAGGGGGGGAATCAGAGGGGGAGATGAACCATGAGAGACTATGGACTCTAAGAAACAAACTAAGGGTTTTAGAGGGGAGGGGGTAAGGGGATGGGTTAGCCCGGTGATGGGTATTATGGAGGGCACGTATTGCATGGAGCACTGGGTGTTATACGCAAACAATGAATCATGGAACACTACATCAAAAACTAATGATGTAATGTATGGTGACTAACATAACATAATAAAATAAAATTTTTTAAAATTAAAAAAAACAAATACAGAACAATGAAAAAATTTATATTTTAGCCACAAATCTCAAAAAATAAATATTAAAAATTTATTTTCATTTTTACAAAAAAGAAAAAAAGTGTAGAAGATACCTGAAGGCAGAATTTAAATGATATGGTAGGCAGAATTCTAAGATGGCCCTTAAGGTCAGTGCCCCTTGTTGTACACACCAAATGTAATCCCTGGGACCATGAATATGATGAATTTTACTTCCATAATTAGGTTATATTATACAGTGCAGTTGACTTTCAAGAAAAGAGAGATGATCTGGGCTGAACCTCACCTAATCAGATGAGCCCTTAAAAAGGGACTGGGCTCTTCTAGAAGTAAGAGATTTGGGAAAGGACCATGTAGCAAGGAATATGGGTGGCCTCAACCTGAGAGTGGCTTCCAGCTGACAGCCAGCAATGAAATGAGGGTCTTAGTCCTACAGCCACAAGAATCTGATTCTGCCACAACGACGTGAGTTTGGAAGACGACTCCAACCTCCAGATGAGAACACACCCTAGCCAACATTTTGATTTTTACTTTGTGAATCCTAAGGAGAGAACCCAGTCACACTATGCCCAGATTTCTGAACTATAGGACTGTGAACTAATAAATGGGTGTTTTTTAAAACCACTAAATTTGTGCTAATGTTTCACAGCAGTTGAAAACTAAGGAAAATAATAAGAACTTTTTTTCCTCTCATGAATTATAGTTCACAGGTAGGCAGTTCATGCTTTTATGGAGTTCTCTGCCCCAAAGGTAATACAGGGACCCAAGTTACTTCTTTCTTGGTCTGCCATCCCTAGGATATTGTGCTCAACTGCATGAATCAGGATGGCTCACCACCATGTCTACGTCCCAGACAAAGTAGAAAAGGGGAAGAGGAGAGACTTGAGGTATACCCTCTTTCTTTAAAGACACACCCTGGAGATTGTACAGATCACATTCTCACTGGCCATAGCTTATTTGAAAACAATACTGGAAGGTAATGAATAAATGTCACAGAGTACAAAAAATAATAATAAATCTTGAAGGATCTTCCAAAAGTAATTATAGTGTTTATTTAAGGGGTGGTAGTGCATGAAATGGGGAACAAGGATGGAATGAAAGTTTCCTCTCTATACTTTACATTTTTCATTTTTTGAATCTTGTAAATGTACTTCCTATTAAAAATAACATTTTAAATAAATAAAACAAGGCTGTATATAAGAAACTTCTACCTCCCTTCTTTCTTTTTACTCAAAAAACATTTATTTACCTTTGCTCAGCAACATTTCACCTGTCCCTTTGGGATTGGTGTCTCTCTATTCTTATTCTTTGTCCCTCAACAAGATTAGATTTTTGAACTTTTTCACAAGATTTTGGCCCAAAGGAGGCCATGTCAGATATATATATATATATGTGTGTGTGTGTGTGTATGGGATTAAATTACATTAGGTATTTTTAAATGTTTGGTACATTCAAATATATATATTTTTTAAGATTTTATTTATTCATGAGAGACAGAGAGAGGGGCAGAGGCAGAGGGAGAAGCAGGCTCCCCGCAGAGCAGGGAGCCCGATGTGGGACTCGATCCCAGGACCCTGGGATCATGACCTGAGCCAAAGGCAGATGCTTAACCGACTGAGCCACCCAGGCATCCCCATTCAAATATATTTTATAGTAATTAATAGTAAAAGGTCATTCCACTTTTCTTGTCATTGCATGTGCACAGTATTGTAACTACATTTTAGGCCATATCAGTTTTTATTGGTGACTATAGCAGAACCTTACAACCATTCAGAAGTTGAGAGCAATTAGTACATTCTGGATTTGAAATATCTATCTTGACAGTTCACTTGCTAGTAAGTTGAGAACTAGCTATATGAAGCAGTTACCTCTTAAGTGAGATGGAGATAATGCGATTTGATAAAATCTGCCTAACTAGACGTGTTACCTGGGGAAATTGTAGCCACGTTAGAGAACCAAGCTTCCTAACCAGATTTGATTAAAAATTGTCATGAAAGGGGTGCCTGGGTGGCTCAGTCAGTTAAACGTCTGCCTTCGGCTCAGGTCATGATCCCAGGGTCCTGGGATCGAGCCCTGCATCGGGCTCCCTTGCTCAGCGGGAAGCCTGCTTCTCCCTCTCCCACTACTCCTGCTTGTGTTCCCTGTCTCACTGTGCCTCTCTCTGTCAAATAAATAAATAAATAATCTTTAAAATAAAATAAAAAAATTGTCATGAAAATCCATTTAGGCATGTATTACACCTAACTGAGTAGTTTTATGATCTTTTAAGAACATTAGTCCCACATGGATTAGGACCCAAATTTATTTACAGAAAGGTCTGTGTCACTTTTGCATGTTTATTTCTACAACTGGCCTTCTTTTTTTCATTACTATGCTAAAAACCAGAAAACCTTGCCTTCTCCCATTTTCTGTAGTATAGAACCCTTAGCCTAATTTTCTAGGCACTCCATCCCTGGTTCCAACTTTTACTTCCAGCTTTACATACAGAAATCTTCCACTCCAAATATTCCAGGATTCATAGATACCTTAGTCTCTACATATTTCTTGCCAATACCCCCTTCATATCTTTGTTCACGTTGTTTCTTCTTATAAAAATCACACAGGAGCATGTACACACATATCTATCTTCTCATCTTTTGGAGATGAAATCTTCATCAATTGGCTTTAAGATATTTTTGCTGAACATGATATTAGAGTGAATGACTGTAGGCATAAAAGTGTGTTTTAAACTTGAACCTAGCACAGGGTGTTCTTTAAAAATACCTTTCTGATTGACTGAAAAGCAGAAAGCTTTTTTCCAAGTCATTTTACTGAAAATGTTTACACATTTAACCTTGGTAAACAGATACAGAAAACAATTCAGAATCATTATAAACATTAATACTGATTGTACTGGAGTGTGGATTATTTAGAAAATTGAGTTGATAAACTGCTTACCCTAGATTATAGTTTGGAGGTTCTTTTTAAACTCATTCTTTCATTTAGCAAATTATTGTGAATTTAGTATGTACAGTCACTATTGCAAAACTGAATATTTAGTGATGAGTAAATAAGGATAGACCTTATCCCCGCCCCTCGCAAAGTTTACAGTCTCCTAGGGAAGACGAACAGTTAAGGAATTCAATATAATGAGAGAAGTGCTGTGATGGAAAAGAACAGGAAGGGTGTTATGGAAGCTCATAGCAGGAGCACCCAAATCAGTCCTGGGGGTTAGGACACTCAAAGGATGCATTCCATTCTTTACTTTTTACCTCCCCAAGTGGAGGTAATTAGTGGCTTTACTTAATTAAGACTTTATTTAATTAAGACTTGAATCTTGAAGGCCATTTATTTGATTATACATTAAGGATATGAACAGAATTAGCTTTTTTTGTAATTAGGAAAAATATTACTTTTAATGAATACATATGCATCAAAAAAATTTTTGGCATATTTCCTTCAAGTGCCTGTCTCCCTGTATGGTAGGATTACAGGAGTTTTTCTTCCTTATACATTCTATATAATTCAGTAATTTTGACTATCAAAATTATCAATTATAATATTGATTATAATATTAATTGCTTAAATAATCATATAAGTGATGTTTTAGCCTCTTTTAAATTATTCAGCCCAACTTTCATTTTTAAAAATTTATAGATTATTTTCTTTAGAGCTGAGGCCTTATGCTCATTAAGGAAAATGGTGAACCATATAATGTATTTTGGTGCAGATAAGTGGATGTTTTAATTAGTAAAAACTAAAACATGGGACTACTAAGCTTATAAGTACATAATAGTCTGACAATTTTTGAAAGTTAAGAGGGTAGAAGAAATGTATAAATTTGATATAATATGGAGCTGACTTAAAGAATTCTGACATTCAGAAGGACATATAAGAAACCTGGGGCAAAAAAACTTTAGATGTTGAGGATTTTGTCAACCCCAAAAATGTATCAGTATAAGCCAGACTGTATTTATGGAGAAAGATATATTTGTTTGGATCCTCTCTATTTAGCCAAACCATTCTGTGAAGGGCTGCTAGGGAAAGAAACCAGTATTACTGCAGACCTACTTTGTGTTCTGCATACATTTTCCTAACCCTATGAAAGAATGTCTTAGAAAGATGCCCTTCCTTATTAAATAAAAACCAGACTAAGTTAGCTTCAGTAGAAAGATATCCTGGTGAGAAGGGCAACTGAATTACAAATATAGAGATTTACCTTAGTTTAACCTTGTAGTAGCTACAACCACAATTTTGGACTCAAGAGAAGTGTTAATTAAGCATTCTAACAAAGGCATAAACCTTTCTAATTTTTGCCCAAAGCACAGCTGAGATAAGGCGAGGCTAGGATGTTCAGAGAACATTTATATATAAAGTTATAGAGACTACCATGAATTTACATAACCCTTGTACCATCTGCAGAGAGTAACCCAGGAAACAAAAACATCCTTTTCTTATATGACAACATGTTGAATGTAATTTTTACTATTTCCCTAGATACAGAGAGGTGGAAAAATTATTCTCTCTTCCAGCTTAACTAGGACTCATCCTCACAATTCTCATTTCCTCTGTTATGGCAATCAATACAATTTCATTTCTTAGAAAGCCCCTTCCTATGTCTACAGAAGTTTGGCTTGTGCCCTGACTGTGACTGTGGTATTATATGAAGGCACATCCAGACATGTCGCCATTAACCATAAGAGTCATGCAGTAACATAATAATGGTGGTGGTAGACAATTTTCTTGCAGGTATGTATTAATTGCTCTAAGGCTCCAGAGGTTTGCCAGTCATAATTTAAATATAGAATTCTGATCCCAAAACCTGTACACTAACATTTAAAAATGTTGATTCACTTTTAGAGATTAAATTTTAATCAAATCCTGTTTTTATTCTCTATGGATCAACAAAGTTCTCTGTATTCAACATCCCCTCCTGCTTCATTTTATCATATAATCTCTCACCATTTTTGGAAAATCCCTTCATCATTACAATGCAAGATCATCATTTCTATATTGTCACATTTTTAAGCATCTTAATATATTGGAATTTCTTACCCTTTTGTACTCAGTCTCCCATACCTAGTCACTTGCCAGAACACAAAAGAGAATAACTAAATGCATGTTCTTTTCCTGGAAACAAAATTTGCCCTAAATCTCTTCTGCTGTCCTGAAGGACAACTCAATTCTTGACAGCCATTTGAGAAACTTAGACCCTGCCTCACAGCTGACTAAGGGAAACGGGCAAGTAATCCACAGTTAAAACAGAGCAAAATATGTACTATGATGGAATTAGGTATGCCCAAATATATGTGGGAGGCCAGAGAAGGAATACCTAACACAGCTTGGAATAGTCGTTGAGTGCTTCCAGGAAAAGTTGATGCATAAAGAAATAGAAAATTTAGCCATGAGGAAAAAAATAGAGAAATATCTTAGAGGCAGAAGGAATCACCTGTGCAAAGGCATAGTGCACAGACATTAGAGGAGACCAAAAAGGTATGATGAGAAAGAGAGATTAGAGAACATTATACATACAGGGGTGTCTGGAAATGAGACTAAAAATGGAAACAAAGGCTTTGTTACAAATACCTTCATATGTCATGCCAAAAATTTTAGATTTTGGGATGCCTGGGTGGCTCAGTCTTTAAGCGTCTGCCTTCGGCTCAGGTCATAATCCCAGGGTCCTGGGATCAAGTCCCATATCGGGCACCTTGCTCAGCGGGGAGCCTGTTTCTCCTTCTGCCTCTGCCTGCCACTCCCCTTGCTTGTGCTCTCTCTCTCTCTCTCTGACAAATCAATCAGTCAATCAATCTTTAAAAAAATTTGTTTAGGTTTTATCCTGAAAGGAACAGGGAGCCACTGAGGATTTTAAGCAGGGAAGTAACCAAAAAGAATAGTAATGATGATGAGATATGAGGGCTCAATGTAGGGGGTGAGAAGAGACTAGGATGATTTACAGTTTTCCCAGTCAGTTGAACAGAAAGATAAATGAGAGTACCCTTTACTATGCTAAATAATACAGAAGAAAAAAGAATTGGTTTGGGTAGAAAGGTGGAAATGATGAGCATGTAAGGTTGAAAATGCCTTTTGGTTTTATTGCTCTTGCTCATAAGAAAGGCTTAGAATGTGTACTAGTCAGGACTGTTCAGAGAAACAGAAGCAATAGGATATACATAGGATATATAAGGAGAGATTTCTTATAGCAATTAGCTTACATGTTTATGAAGGCCAAGAACTTTTCATGATCTGCCTTCTGCAAGCTAGAGAACCAGAAAAGTTGGTGGTAAAACTCAGTTCAAACCAAAGGCCTGAGAATCAGTGGGCTGATGGTAGTCCCAGATGTCAGAAAAGGAAAAATAAATGGTCTTCTTAAATGTTTAATATGGATATTCAACCTAACTCATAAGAAAATGCAAACTAAACTATATTGAGACGCTGTTTTCACCTTTCAGATTGGCAAATATCAAAAGTTTGATAACTACTGGTAAGGATGTGTTGAGGAGAACATATATTAGTACAAACTCAGATTTGGTAATGTCGAAAATGTAAATTCTCTGATACGGCAGTTCCACTTCTAATAATTTATACTACAGATATACTAACACATTAATGAAATGATGTTTATACAAAGATACTCAGCATTGTTTGTAATAGTAAAAGGTTGAAAATAACTTGAATGCCTATCAATAGGGGAATAGTTCAATAAATTATGGTACGTTGTTACAGTGAAATACGATGCAGCTATTAAGAAGTGAAGCAGCCCTACATGTGTACCAATATGGAAAGATCTCTAAGCTATATTATTAAGGTGCAGAACAGTATATAGTATACTATCATTTGTATTTTTTAAATAAAGATTTCATTTATTTGAGAGAGAGAGAGGGCGCATGAGCAGGGGGAAGTGGCAAGGGGAGAGGGAGAAGCATACTCCCGCTGAGCAAGAAGCCTGATGCTGGTCTTGATCCCAGGACCCTGAGATCATGACCTGAGCCGAAGGCAGATGTTTAACCAACTGAGCCACCCAGGTACCCCTATCATTTGTATTTTTAAAAGAATATACATATAGTTGCTTTTATATGCATAGACTATCTCTGAAAGGATTTATAAAAAGCAAAGAATGGTTGCTTTGGGGGAGAAACTGTACAGTTGAGAGACAAGGTTGAAAAGGAAGGTCCCAAACCTGCAATCTGAATATCTCCAAAATGTTTTATGACCACAAGCTAAGAGCCTGGGAAAAGCCCCGTCTCCTACCTTTCTCGGCTTAACCTCATCATAAATGATTTACATAAGTAAGACTCTTTACTTCCCAGTCTGGTAATGCTTGAATCTGAAGAGAATGAAAGGGACATGAGGCCTCTATTTCTGTCTTTGCTCTTGTGGGTGTTTTATCCTCTCTTCATAGTCTTTAGCAAGCCATCAACACAGTGAGTTTTTAATCTCCTTTTTCCCATTTAAGATCATGTTATCTGGTGGGGACTTGCCCTGAGAAGGTTGGAATGAGTAGGGTAAAATAGTGGCCAACAGCAAATGATCAAAATTATATAAATCATGACAGAAAAATAAGACCTTATAGTCCACGTCTTCTCCTGATGAAAGTTGATGTATAGTGAAAAAGTACAGCAGTGTCTTCAGTTATGAAACAGCATTTAGCTTCTGCTATGAAAAATCTAGATTTAAAGATTACCCTCCAAAAAGAATCACAAAGACAACTATTTCAGTAATTTTTATGTCTTCAAATATTTCTTTCAGATGATTAATAGTTTTTAAAAAACAAACCAACCTAAGAATAAGGGAGAACCTGTGCTTTTCCTTTAAAAAAAAAAAACAAAACAAAACCAACTTCTCATAGGAAACAACATGAAAGCAAGTGCCGAGAGCATGGGAAAGGATCCTTGGCATGTTTTCAAGTTAGTGTGATTATGTCAGATTAATGATGATAGAACAAAAGGTTATTAAACTACCTCCAGCTCTCATCTCCCTTCAGCTTCCCAGTTCTCCTGGAAAGCGATAGTCTTTGAGGAGAAAGAATGTTAGTGTTTAAGCGTAGAGGCTTAATTTCTTCCCAGAAGACCATACAGGAGGATGTGAACATTCTGTGGCAAGCCTCCAGAGATAAGTTCTGTTCCTGTTACGGGACAGGAGAGCTCTAATTCAAGGTGGGCTAATGCAGGGAGAAGATATTTTGAAACCTCATATATAGTTACTCTAATAAACCATCTTTTCCAATCCATCTGTTAAAAAAAAAAAAAATCTATTCAAAAAAATCAATTATTTTGATGTCAGTAAAACTAAAAATAGTGAAAGCCCAAAGAAGATGACAGTGTAAAAGAGACTCTGAGGTAGCAGTAAATTGTGAGGCCACAGAATGTAGTAGTTCTTTGTAGCTCCAAATCTAAATATAAATGTTATTTGTCAGGCACAACATGCTATATAAAAAGCTTAATAAATGGTGGCATATTCTGCAGAAGATCAGTCTAAAGATTGGCTACAGAGGCCATTTTCCAGGTAACTCATGTGGCTGGTAGAACCTTAAGACGTGTTTTAAAAGGTCCAGACCTTAAATCACAGAAGCTGTGAGGAAACTTAAAGATAAATATAGAGTCGATGATATGGGAAATCTATAATTAAAATTAAAAAGCTTAGCAATTATGTGAAAAGAACCTATCACAACCCTTTTTAACATCAGCAATTCTGATTTAATGCAGTCTGTGCATGTTGGATGACTGGTCTGCTCTGTCATGTGGGCATTTTTTTTTCAACCGCTGTGGCCTTAATGTTTGATCCTGACAGGATTTGCGTCATTGATCCATATCACTGCCAGTGTGATGTCAGCATGTGGGTGTGCAGTTATTGAGAGATAGTTAATCTAATGTGCTGCAGTAAAACCCAAGCACTATTTCCTACTAGAATAACAAAGAATGATTCATCATTGTTCACATTAGACTGATACTAAAAATAGTGTTCACAGCCTGCTGCATCTATGTACATTAATGTCACAGCCTTTGTAGCTTTCTAAACAAGAACACTGAAAATAACTTCTTTAGAAATAGGTACTTGATAAATACATCTACTGCAAGTTTTTTATCTATACAGTTCAGTTTAGTGCTAAAGATAAATTCTAACCATGATATGTCATTCTTCAAACTTTTTCTACTTGGTATGCTTATCACTAATCTAAATGCTTAGCAAATCTAATTATAGAAATTTTCAATTAGCTGTACACAGATAAATGAAATTACCCATAATTCTGAATCCTACTTGGGCCCCTAATTTAAGCAGTCTACTTTATCCAACCTTAAAAAAGAATAATATATTTTCATGGGAAATGCCCCTAAACATCTAAGCAGTGAATAATGACCTTGATCTTTTCTCTTTCTTCTGTAGCTCTCTGCCTCATTCTGTTCCCAAATTATGATCACCAACTTGTTAAATTTCTAGACTCAAGTCCTGTGCCTGCCTCAAGTGAACAACTGTCACCAGGTGTTTTGTAGACTTATCAAATAGGCATCTACTATTAATAGGGTGACTTTAGGGATGCCTGGGTGGCTCAGTCGGTTGAGCGGCTGCCTTCGACTCAGGTCATGATCCTGGGGTCCTGGGATCAAGCCCCACGTCCGGCTCCCTGCTCAGCGGAGAGCCTACTTCTCCCTCTCCCTCTGCCTACTTGTGCTCTCTATCTCTCTGTCAAATAAATAAATAAAATCTTAAAAAAAAAAAAATAGGGTGACTTTATTGGTCCCAGTTTGTCTAGGACAGTCCCAGTTTTACATTTGTGTAACCAGTTTAACATTTGTTCCAGACTTTTCATTGTTTAACAGAGTATAATTAGTGGTTCCATTAATATAAGCTGTGATGCATCTAGTCGACTGTCTGCCATTTTATATTTCCAGCTTCTGCCATGATTTCCTCTAGTAAGCAGTATATCCATCTCTTGTTTTCACTTTAACCTATGATTAAATCTTAAAGGCAACCAGAGTAAATGGTTTCTTTTGTTTTTTGGTTTTTTGTTGTTTTTTTTTTAAGATTTTTTTTTTAATTTATTTATTTGACAGAGAGAGACACAGCGAGAGAGGGAACACAAGCAGGGGGGAGAGGGAGAGGGAGAAGCAGGCTTCCTGACGAGCAGGGAGCCCAATGTGGGGCTCGATCCCAGGACCCTGGGATCATGACCTGAGCCGAAGGCAGACGCTTAACGACTGAGCCACCCAGGCGCCCCTTTTTTGTTTTTGTTTTTTTTTAGAGTAAATGGTTTCTTTTTTCTGACCCTTACCAGAAGCAAGTCCAAGGATAGCAGTTAAGGTAGTTAGAAGTAAAATAAAGTGTTCTTAGATATAGAGGGCTAGGGTCTGCTAACACCTTCCAGTCTCCTGGTGGTGGTGGCTACTGAAGAAGTATGTGATGCTGCTGCCCCTGCTGGCCACTTGGCATTATGAGGCCACTGGTTGGAGGTGACCAGTGGGAAGCATACAGGTTAGATGAATGTAAAATACATGGAGGAAATAAAATCTAAATATCGCTGCCACAGAATATATGGGGAAAAAAGATCTGAATGGTTTTGTCATTTATTGTATAAATCTATAACTGCTTAATATTGGTAGTGCTTTTTTTTATTTTGCAATAAACCCTTTTAGCAACAGTGAACTAAAAAAAAATCTAGGGGTCCTTGGGTGGCTTAGTTGCTAAGTGTCTGCCTTAGGCTCAGGTCATGATCCCAGGGTCCTGGGATTGAGCCCCTCATCGGGCTCCCTGCTCCGCGGGAAGCCTGCTTCTCCCTCTCCCACTCCCCCTGCTTGTGTTCCCTCTCTCACTGTGTCTCTCTGTCAAATAAATAAATAAAACCTTTTTTAAAAATCTAAATTTGGTAAAATATTCAAAAAAAGCATAGAGACAATTCAGTGAGTTTTGTTTGTTAGAATTTTGAAGGTATTATAGTTCCAGTGAAAATATTTGGAGTGAAATATTTACACATTTCAATAAGAAAAAAAAATAGTATTAAAAATATCCTCTACTTAGCAGAATTGGCTCCCAGCTTACCAGATGGCACCTAAGAATCATAGTATTCTCTGAATATAAATATTGTAGTGTTAAAATATTACAGAAAAGAGTCAGTTGAAGGTATCGATAGTTTCAAAGTTATTAACCATAAAATATAACGGTTGCAGGCAGTTTTATGAAAAAATTAAAAATGAGACTATATTGAAAAAAAATTTTCAGTCATACACCAGAGATACGGAATTAAGAGATGGATACAGCTAACAGATTGACTAAAATACATGGATATGTACTAAGAATAATTGTTCCGTTAACACTACTCTAATAGCCAAATACTCAATATGAAGTAGTCCATAAAATATTCTTTAATATACTTGCATATGTTTTTTAATAAAGCATTTTATTTTTTAACATTTTTAATAGAACTTTTCATGTCCTTCAGTGTAATAAAAGCAATTTGTCAATCAATAAAGAATTATTCCAAATTATGTAATTCTAATGATTTTTAGGCTGTTATTTCACTTTTAGGCGTGTTCTAGATTGGATGGTGATAATATGGTTATCCTGCCTCTACTCTGTTTTCTCTCTCTTGCATCACCAGAGCTTAACCAGCCTCAAAAACAAATCCTTATTTCTCTTACTACTAAGAGTTATTCCCAAATCCTTGTCTGTAGATTTAGGGACACTTCACCATCTAAGAAATGGGAAAAATTAGGATAATGTAGCGGTTTTTCATTAGGCTAAATTTATTTAATTTAAAGACCTTTTTTTTTAAACTCTGAAGTCCCTTCTGTTTTGAGGTTAAAACACTCTTTATGAATGATGCGATAATATATTAGACTTCCTTCTGTTCTTAATTTCTTCCTTCTTTCCCTTTAATGTCATAATGTAGCCTTATAAAAAGCTCATTACCTTAATGAGTCCCCAGAATTTGTTTAAAATTTTACTGGCACATAAATCAAAACACTTGGGAAATACTGCATCAGAACACAGATATCTCTGTTCTGTTGACCAATCTCTAGCTAATATCTAGCCTCTTCATCCAGCTGCTCTCAACCCCAGTCAATCCAAAAACATACCTGGTTTTAGGATGATCCTCACATTTGCTTTGTATTGGCATGAGCCATGTGAAGTAAAACTTTTATTAAATTGATACCTTAGTTTAATATTCTAAAGAGGGAAATTATAGAAAAAGAAAATGCTATGTGGCCAGATCTGCAAGGTGACTAAGGCCCCTAAAAGGGAAAGAGGAAAAACGTGAGCAAGCAAATCAGAGATTTTTTTTTTTTT
>NC_138371.1:121942715-122173684 GCF_054177405.1 Leptonychotes weddellii | reverse complement strand
TTTTTTTTTTTTTAAAGATTTTATTTATTTATTTGGCAGAGAGAATGAGAGAGAGAGCACATGAGAGGGGGGAGGGTCAGAGGGAGAAGCAGACTCCCTGCCGAGCAGGGAGCCCGATGCGGGACTCGATCCAGGGACTCCAGGATCATGACCTGAGCCGAAGGCAGTCGCTTAAACAACTGAGCCACCCAGGCGCCCCCAAATCAGAGATTTAAAAGAAACAAAGTTTGACTTGTGCCCACAAAGTTATAGGTTCTAATTCTTTGGTCCCCTTATCTTCCTGAGATTATTTGTATATGTCATTGTCAGTTACTCCCCAGCAAGGGAGTCTTCCCATAGAGAACTTGATTAGTTGCAGATGTCATTGACCTTTCCTAGGTCCCTTGACTACATGGACATGCATCAGTTACAGTCTAAGCCGCATGAGCTTAACACATGTTATTTAGATGTTAATCCAGAACCTGTACCCCTAATACTGCCGCAAGAGTCAGGATCACAGTCATAGTCAGTCTTTTGAAGAATTGGATATATATTTGTAGAGGAGTAGAATGAGATATATTCACATCCCCACTCTTAAATTCATGTCTTAATGATTTGAAACCATTGAGCTGAATGAGTCTGCTTCTTAAATTTTCTAATATGCAAATGACCCAGACTGATTACAGTCTAAGAGCAGCCTTAATAAACACTGATCTTGTTTATTTATTGCCAGAAAGAAGTTTATGAAATGAAAGTCAACTCTTCCAACTTTAATTTGCCTCATAGCTGACAATCCCTTTCTGCAAGTCAGCTGATTCAGCTGTCTTACTATGTTAGCTGTTTATTTTGCAACTGTTTTTGAGGGTATATTGCTTAAAGTTAGACATTTATTGATGCATTACTGAATTTTATATATGAGAGAAGTCAGCATTGGGTTATACCTGCTTTAGTTTTTTTCAAGCCAAATAATTGGGGCTATGCTCTATGGCAATTTGAGACACTTGATCTACAGAAGACAAGAACTAGCTTGACAGTGTGGTCCTTGATGTCTTAATTTTAATCTTATTTCAGTTCATACAAACCAGAGAGGTTTTATGGCCCAACTCTAGAGGGCTTAAGACCAGCCTTATTCCTTATTTATATTTTCTATATTAATTTTCCCTTTTCTTCAGTTTGTCAACTATTTGTTTTGGGTTTTGTTTTGGTATGTTATTTTGAGGGGTTTTTTTAGCTTTTTTTGTTGCTGTGTGTATCTCTTAAATCTCCTCAAGTTACTTTTGGAACAGGTTTAGGTATTAAGTAACTCACTGTTTTCCATATGATATCCCTCACTTACAAAAACTTTCAGAGTCTTCACAAGAGTTTCAGTGAGATATATTTAGGTGCATTTTGCTTTGTTATCATTATATGTAACTAGCAGATATTTGAGGTGTATTGTGTGGGGTCTTCCATCCAAATGTTTGGTGCTTTTCTATTTGTAGTTTATCTTCAAGTGAATTTTGGTATTATTATGCTGCAGTTTTCTCATTCATTTTAATACAATTTGTTATATTTGTTATATCCTAAACAAGAGAGGCAGCATAATGTAGTGGTGAAGTGAAGAACACAGATTTCAAAGCTAGACCACCCAATTCTTTTGACAGCTTACTAGCTGTGAGAACTTGAAAGTTACTTAATCTCTTTGTATCTTAGTTTTCTTACCTAGAAAATGGAAATAATATCCCACTTCAGAGGGATATTATGCGGATTAAATGAGCTAATACCTGTAAAGCACTTACACCAGTGCCTGGTACCCAATAAGTGCATATAAACAATGTCACCCAAGTGTCACCTAGCGCTTGTATTTACAAATCTACCTGAAAATCAGTAGTTCAAGAATGCTAATAGTTAATCTGTTAAAATGTTACCAGGAAATCCAAATAATTGCCGTGACATGTCAGGCTATTGATTTAAGAGAACCCTCTGCAAAATGTTTGAGACAGTATTGTGAAAATAAAAAGCAGGTGCATTTTAAGTTTGCTAGAATTCTCATATAATCAGGTAAGAAAGGGAAAATGAAGAATATGCTCTTCACTGCATAATGCATTCCTGTAATTGTAACGCTCTTGATGCATCCTTTCTCTTTGTTTATTCCTCTGGGAAAATTGTTTGATGCACATTGTTGAATTAACAAGGTCTTTAGGAAACATGAAATATGTCTATTTTACATTGTCCTTATAACTGAAGAATTCTTGAAAGTGTGGACCACGTCACTAATCCTGGGCATTAGAACTCTACGGCAACTGTGAGGATAATGAGGGTGGAGAGCTAAATCTTGTTAGAAGAGTTGAAAATAGAGAATGGGACAGAAATAACCAGTAGAGCAAAGAGCTAGTGGAAGACGAAATGGAAATCAGATCAAGAATAGAAGCAACAAGATAGCTTTGACTTAGTGAAGGGACAGTGATTCTTCTGAAGATAGAAGAAAGAGGTGAGAAAAGTTTGTAAATAATATTGAAATAGTTCAATGGGGCGCCTGGGTGGCTCAGTCATTAAGCGTCTGCCTTCAGCTCAGGTCATGAGCCCCTCATCGGGCTCCCTGCTCAGCGGGAAGCCTACTTCTCCCTCTCCCACTCCCCCTGCTTGTGTTCCCTCTCTCGCTGTCTCTCTCTGTCAAATAAAATTTAAAAAAAAAAAAATACTGAAATAGTTCAAATTCATGCTGACATATGTGATCGAGGTCAGGTTGGGGGAAGTCTTTAAAGGGTGGTGGAGATCTCTGATAATCACTCAAGAAAACAGGATGGGCTATTAACCAGGAATAAATTTCTGAAAGGATTCCTGAGCAATGCTGATGGCTGAGATTGGAGGTTGGAGATTGGAGATAACTAAATTTACCAACATGACAGTCTGAGTACCATTTGATTTCTACAGTTCAGATCTAAGAGAAGTTAATTATCTGGTTAAAATTGGGGACTTTGTGGGGAGGGGATGTAAAAGGAAGACTTCCATGGGAAAGGAAATCAGGCAATGAAGGCAGTGTTCAATCAAGAGGAAAGGGAAATCATTATGAGAAAAAAACATGTTATAGAAGAAAGAGAAATGGAAGAGATGAAAGATAGATGTGGTGGCCAGAGACTGAAACATGAAAGTCTGAGATTTCAAAGATGAAGATAGTGGAATTCTAAGTGAGTTCCAGGACATATGTGTCTTTGAACATGGGTTACTAAAAACGGAATGGAAGAGTTCAAGAAAGTTTGAGGCTAAATTTTTTGAACATTGAAGTCATTGTTCTTATGGACAAGAGTGGGATAGAGGGGAAAAAACTGTGAACATGGTGCCATAGTTCTCAATAAATGAGAACTGAGCATGGCAGCAATGAAAAGGGGTAGAGGGTGATCTACTCATATGACATGATCTCAAGGAAAAAGAAACTTGAGTGTGATACAGGAACAGCAGTGGTAATGGGAAGCAGCCTTGGGGTATCTGGAAACTGCCTCAGGAGAGAATGGGAATCCTCTGCTCCCAGGGGCTGCTAGAAAAATTATCCTGGGGGGAGCCAGATTTCATTTAAAGGAGATATATCAACAGGTCTTCTGTGAAAAGGTTGAGGATATAAGGGAATTTATTTGTAATAAGGGAAAAGGTTCTAGTGAGCACAGTGGAAAGAATTGAGAAGGCAATCATCAAATTAAAGAAAGAGTTAAGAAATGGAAACATAGCTGTGTGAGAACATGAGCGAAAATGAAGAAGCGGGCTGCCGGGGCTTGCTTTTTGTTTAAGGGCTGAAGATCAGAGGCATGGTTAGATTTGCTGAGAGGCTGAGTTCAGCATTTACAAGCAGATTCTACTGTGACCAGGACACACTTTACTCTCAGGCCTTGTTCTTCAGGAGCCTTGCCTTTCTGTAGGAACTTTGAAATTAACAATTACCCTTTGCCACTTTTGAGAATGGTCCTTTAGTGTCTTACTGATGTAGGAAAGAGGTTATTAGGGTTCGAAGCCCACGGCCAAGAAAGAATTCTTGAGACGTCTTTGGTGCAAAAAGGTGATTTTATTAAAGCATGGGGACAGGACCCATGGGCAGAAAGAGCTGCAATGGGGTCATGAGGAGTGGCGCATTATATACTTTCAAGTTGGGAGGGGGTTAGGGATAGTGTAAGTCTCTAAGGAATTTTGGAAGCAAGGTGTCCAGGACCTTGAGAGGGCTAGCTATTGTTGGGAAAAGGTCATTTATTACTGTCTAATAAAACCTTAGTCATGAGACTCTTCAGGTGTATATCGGTGGGGCATATGCTTGGGAGATGATTGCCAACACGTATCTTGGAGGGTTTAGAGATAAAGGAAGTTTCCAAAGGAATTCTTATACATTAAAGTAGACTTACAGGATGAGGGGGGTCAGATTAGAATTGCCTTTTGCTCTTAGCAAAGTATTAACACCAAGGCAGTTGAGTCCTTAGAGGAATGTCACTATGCCTGTTTCAAGGACTTGTCAGTGGGCTCTAGGTAGTAAGGAAATTTAATAATTTTTCTTCTGCCTTTGTTTCCCACATCATTATCTCCTCTGGGGTGTCTGACATGTATTTATTGAAACCTGCTGCTCCAGGTTATATCTCTTGCTAGTTCTTTTCCATATTCTTGGGAGAGTGGGGCTTTGAATATGGTTTACATATTTTTTTTAAACTATAGCCTTATCATTAGATAATCCTGGCTTTGCCTCATTGTGTGCCGTTGGCAAGTTACTTAACTGCATGCATTCTTCTTCAGTTTCCCTACCTCTAAATGATGCCTACTTCAGTTATTGTGAGGACTGAGTTAACACATGAAAATCACTCCGAATGGTGCCTGGGACATACTCTGCAATATATAATTATTATTTTTGGAAACACAGAGCAATCACACTTCTATTTATAATAATAGTTATCATTTATTGAGTGTGCCAACCAGTATACTCAGTACTTTAAATATATCTAACCTGATTCTCACAACAATGCTGTGACGTTGCCTATTTTAACCTTTTTACATAAGGAAACAGCCTCAGGGATGCCTGGGTGGCTCAGTCAGTTAAGCGGCTGCCTTCCGCCTGGGTCATGATCCCAGGGTCCTGGGATCAAGTCCCACATCGGGCTCCTTGCTCAGCAGGGAGCCTGCTTCTCTCTCTCTTCCTCTGCTTGTGCTCTCTCTGTCAAATAAATAAAATCTTTAAAAAAAAAAAAAAAAAGGAAACAGCCTCAAAGAAGAGCAGTAAATTGCCTTGCTAAAAAATATTGAAGCTTTTATTAAAACTTAAATCTTTTGGTACCAAAATTTATTTTTTTCCACTGTGCAACTTGTAAATATATCACAATCATTATCATTACCTATACATTTGTATTAGCTATTAATAAATTTCCTTAGCTTACATAGCACCATAAAGTAATGAAAAGACCTCCAGAAGTTCTTACAGTCTTCTTCCCCTCACTTGTAACATCTTTGGTCTCTTTCCTGATCTCCAGGGGAGCTTGGGTAGAGTGTTCTGATCCCGAACTGTGGCCTGTCTTTTAAGATTTTATGGACATGAGGGCGCCTGGGTGGCTCAGTTGGTTAAGCGACTGCCTTCGGCTCAGGTCATGATCCTGGAGTCCTGGGATCTGGTCCCGCATCGGGCTCCCTGCTCAGCAGGGAGTCTGCTTCTCCCTCTGACCCTCCTCCCTCTCATGCTCTCTGTCTCTCATTCTCTCTGTCTCAAATAAATAAATAAAATCTTAAAAAAAAAAAAAAAGATTTTATGGACATGAGCAAGAATGCCATCCATCAAGCGAATCCTCTAAATTAATAAATGTTATATATATCTTAAACTTTATAAATGAAGTAGCAGGCTGCAAAAACTGAATTAGAAGATAATGCCTATCGTTATATAGGAGGGAAAATGAAAACAAAAATACAGTTTTACATCAAATATGTATTTCTGTGCGTGTATTTCGATGAGCTTTTGGGTTAGTTCACGAGGAAGTCTGAAAGATCGCAAAATTCAAGGCAGCAGCAGTAGAAACCATTTAATCATTTACTATATCCCAAACGCTGGCAGCCTGGCAGCGGGGAATGTTTGCTTGCCTTCCCCCTTCCCTTTCCGCGGGTCACTGCAAGTCACGTGATAAGCATCACGTGACTCGGTCAAAGGATCTTTTCCTCTCACTGCTTTGCAAAAAAAAAAAAAAAAGCGGAACCGTTCTCCAATTAAAGCTGTTAACGTGTACTACGCTGTTTCCTTGTTGGATTTTGTTCTCTGCTGCTACTGTAAAAACAAAATGAGTGGTAAGATTTGCTGACTGTTTTTGAACATTCTTTTATTTTAAAACATAGAAAGCATTGTATTAATCTAAAGTCATGCCGTGTGTATTTTTTCAATAGATGCCAAATCTATGGCAGTAAAAATATTTTTAAATTGTGGCCATGTAGTTATAAGATTAGACTCTATTTGGAGATGGACTGATTTTATATTCCATAGACTATTCCTTTCGAGCGCCTTTATTTTACTAGGTTTTTCTTTTTACCACTAAAATCAGAATATTGGCGTCCGATAATTTGGAAGCCATTGTGAAAGCTTGCTTAAAAAGAGAATGTGTAGCACGTCAGCGGCCCATTGCATTTTAAGAATTTAAACTCAAATTTGCATTTCATCAAAAAAAAAAACCCTCTTTAAATGTGAACGTGTGCTAATAAAGAAAAAATAAAGAATTTAACTTAGAGTAGATGAAATATCATCTTTATTAAGTTACTGATGGCCCTTTTTAAGGAATGGAGGTGAGGGGCTTCTCAAATTTCTTAAGACAATTGGTGAATAAGAATTGTTTGCTCTTTTGCAAGGTTTTAGAATAGGAAATATGCCCTTAAAAATGATTTAATAGCTTTATGTTTGGGGGTAGATTTTGCTTAGATCATGTAGATTATTAAGGAGCTACTGGGTGTACTTACAGTTGTTCAGATAGAGCTACTCCTGTGCCAGATGTGCATTTAATGGTACAATCTGTAACAGATTTGGCTTCTTTACTGGGACAGAATACCCCCCTCCTTCACTGCATTTACAGGGTTTGTAGTTAATCTTTTAGTATTTTCAATATTTTATTCCAACAATAAAAGTATTGGTGAAACTAAGGGGGTAAACAAACATTTGCATCATTAAGCATGCAGGGTTTTAGGGGTTTGCTGCTGTAGACAGAAATAGCAACTGAAGTGGTGCTATAAACATTGTAGTTTTCTGAATTGTATTTACTATGTTTATATAATGGGACTTTTATGTGTTCAGTGTTGGATGTTATTTCATACCAGTATTTTACATATTAAATATGGTATCCATGAATTGTCTTTAAAAAAATTAGCCAGGTACCATTTCTGCCTCAGGATAAAAAAATTTATTTGCTAGAGTGAAATGATTACTTCCTAGGGAAATGAGTTAATAATTATTCCTGGACTGCAACTAGTAATGTATTTACTGCTAGTTTATTTTAGGTTGGGTTTGTTCTGTTGTTTTCAGTATCACACTTAAGTATAATTAAAGAATACAGTAGAATTTTGTTCTACTAAAATATAAACTATAAAGCAACTTTCAAAGTATATGGTTTGAATTGTAATTATGTAGTATTTATTTATATTTTTAGTAAAAGAAGGGCAATCCAGAGCAGCTGTATAGTTTTGCAATTTTAAATGTAATCAGCAATAACTTATTTTTTACTCTGGTGGCTGAAAAACAGCAAAAACCTATTCTGATGACTTGATGTAAGAATTAAATTTGACAACATGTGAAAGGAACCATAGTCCCTGGCACATTTAGTAGAAGCTCAAAAATATTAATTTCCTTTACTAAGATTACAAATAGGATTTTCGATGAATTCTCATTCTGGTTCCCAGCTAAATTTCACAGGTTATGAATAATATCTAAGCCAGTTTCAGGATTCATAAAGCTAGTTTGGTATAGGTTTATATAAACTAGCTAATAGATGTAAACCAGGATTTTCTTAAAACTGTTCTCATTTTCTATTGAGTCGAGCATAGAGAAGTTAAAAGGTAAGTTTTGGATAAATCCTCTCTTGCCTAGAGATATAAAACACCTCACAAGTTTTATTTTGTAAATTAATAGGCTAATGTTGGCTTAAATGTAGGAAAATTTTGTTCTTCCTTTCTCTCTTGTTTTTTAAAGATAATGAAGGCTTTAATTTTCCTTAGAATTTGGAGCCTCAAATTACATCAGTTGCCAGTAATAATGCACAGTATTTTAATGTTTACTAAATATGTTGTAAAGCTATATCCTTAAATGAAACTGCCTGGTTTTGAATTCTTTTTCTACTAGGGCAAACTTAACTTCTCTAACTTAATTTCCACGTGTGGAAAATGGGGAGTAATAATAATAATACTTACCTACTTGTAGAATGATTAGGAGGAGAAAAAACACAAAAGCCCTAGCATATAGTAAGTTAGTATTAGCTATATATAATTAGCTATTTTAAGAAAATATTCTGAACAACTTCATGTATTTGGTGGGCTTGTTTGGGATGGGAAGAATATTTTGTTGAGAAGTTATTTTTAGGGGCGCCTGGGTGGCTCAGTCGGTTAAGTGTCTGCCTTTAGCTCAGGTCATGATCCCAGGGTCCTGGGATGAGTCCCGCATCAGGTTTCCTGCTTAGTGAGGAGTCTGCTTCTTCCTCTCCCTCTGCCTGCACTGCCCCGCTCCTGCTCATGCTCTCGCTCTCTCTGTCAAATAAATAAAATCTTTTTTAAAAAAGAAAAGTTATTTTTATGGTCATATAGCATAATTTGGTAGTCTGCCCCGGCACAGACACACACACACATAAGCTCCTTACTTCCTCATACCACTTGAGTCTTTAACCTATTCTCTCTCCCGCTCCGTATCTCTTTCTTTCCTCACTCCCATCACTTGTCTCTTCCCCTCCCCTTCTCTTCCTCTGTTCCAGCCCTATTCACTCTCTCTTCTCCTTCACCCTTCCCTTTCTCCAGTTGTCTGTCCTCCTCTGTCCCCTCCCCTCCTTTCTTGCCTGTATTTTCTTCTCTTTCTCTTTTCTTCCCTCCCGTCTTCCTTTACCATTGTTTAGCATTTACCCTCCTGCACCCACCTTTTCCTACATTCTCTTTTCTCTTTCCTTCCCTGTGTCTCACCATCTTTCCCCTGCACCCACCACCAACCACTTTTTTGCTTGCTTGTCACTCCTCTCCTTCCTTGAAAAGCGGGTGGCTATAATCTGGATTTGCTGTAACCTCCATGCTCTTCATTCTGTTTCCTGAAGTATGTACAATGTTACCAGTGAAATTTATTTCTTTTCTGCTCTATGATTAAGCTTTTCCTCTTTTTTTTCTTTTATAACTGATTCCATTATGTGTACTCTGCAGGTTGAAATTCCACATATAAAAAGAACTCTTCCCCCCTTACATTCTTCATTAGACTCTTGGGTACATTTATTCCTAAGAAATGAGTGAGGATCCTTGAGAAGGTTTAATTTCAAGTTATTAAAAACTAATGGGTGAGGGGACAGTGTAGTCTAAAGTTACAAGGAAAAAAGGATTTGAAGGTGAGATGCTTTTTTTTAAAAAAAGTTACATAAAGCGAGTAAGATTTTAGTTACTAGAAAAAATAAAACACACCTTCCCAAAATGCCTATTTTATCCCACAAACGTTATGAGAGAAGATAAATGAGATAATATTTATAAAAGCTGTCTGGAAAGGATAACAGTAAAAATGAAAGAAAACCTGGAATAAGACAAGGTGAATTTTCCTTTATTTTTTTTCCGGAACTTTTTGGTTTAAGAAACAAAAATTGTTCCTTAGCTAAATATGCATGTATAGTATTTTTCTAACTTTGTTCTCAAGCCCCCACAGACATGACTTACATATTACACGAGAGGCTTTGAACACTAACAAAACAAGTCCCAAATTTCTAACTCTTCTTCTTATTGCTCTTCCCTCTTGACTTTTTTTTCTATTGTTTTTCAGAATTTTGCTTTTTATATCTTTCATTGATTTTATATGCAAAGTTTAGGTTGATTCTCCTCTAGGTCAGTGTTTCTTAATTTGCATAATCATAAGATTCACCAGATATTTTTTAAAGTAAATATACTGACTCAAGACCCCACTGTAAGCATAATAAAGAATCTCTAGGAGAGTTTTAAAAGAGCTCCCCAGGTGACTATTATGATCATCAGATAGGTTAAAAAACCCAACTGCAGGTAAAGAACAATCAGTGTACTTTACAAGATAAATTTTTATGTTCTATAACAGATGAATCATCTGAATTTCTTTTCATAGTAATATAGTTACTGTTAATTTGAGCATTTAGTTTAGACGAAGTATTCAAAGTGGAATTCAAATTGTTTTCAACATTAGCTTGCTAACTAATCCTGGATTAACACATCATTTCTGTGATCCATTCAGGTCCTGCTCAGGTTCCAATGATGTCCCCAAATGGTTCTGTGCCTCCTATTTATGTGCCTCCTGGATATGCCCCACAGGTATGTGTTTGTGTTATTTTTCTTTTTATATCTATATAGTAGGGATCATATTATTACTGTTTAATTCAGGAAAAAAACACCATTTCAGTACTGAAGCTTACCCTGTACAGTATATCTTTGGTATCTGTTTCATGTATTCTAGTACATTCAGTATATTTGGAAAGGACGAAAAATTAAATTGACAGCATTATCATTTGGCCTTGGCTTTGGGTGTTGAATTATTATAGAAAATTAATCCTAGAGCTTTATTTCCCTGAATATGTGAATAATGTAAGTAATATCTTAAGGTTTAAAGGTGCCTACACTAACATTTTTTAAGTTAATCATTTGCTTGGAAGTAACCCTAGACAGTGTTCCATCCATATTCATAAAATGTCTCACAAACACCCATAATAATTACCTGTCACATTGTGGTACATAGAAGAAAATTTAGACTTGTAGACCTGCAGCCCTAAAGGTTGTATCAGTATCTTCTGCTACTGAGATTCTGTGTAGTTTGCACTCATTGCCTCAGATCCTTTTTAGAAATAATTCAGTTTCTTTTTTTAGCACTGAAGTTACACTTGAAATTTTCTTCAGGCCCTCTCTTACTTCCTCCCTGATTATGTCAGAATATTGGTGGGATAGATTCATTGCCCATACTGTGAAGCCCACCACTATGAATGACAGCAAAAGAAGACCATGTTGGTGAGGAGAATAGAAGTAGTGTGAGAATTAGAGTCAGAAAAGCTGGGGGCGCACCTGGGTGGGTCATTCGTTAAGTGTCTGCCTTCGGCTCAGGTCGTGGTCCCAGGGTTCTGGGATCGAGCCCTCATCAGGCTCCCTGCTCAGCAAGAAGCCTGCTTCTCCCACTCCCACTCCCATTCCCCCTGCTTGTGTTCCCTCTCTCGCTGTGTCTCACTCTGTCAAATAAATAATAAAATATTTTAAAAATTAAAATTTAAAAAAATCATCAGAAAAGCTGAATCCATATCTTATTTCAAGCCCTTGCTGGCTGCATGGCCTTGGACAGATCAACTTCCTTAAGTCTCTGTGTCCTAACCATAAGATGGGATGAGAACATGTAAGATAACATTTGAAAGTATTTGTAAGCTTTTCAGAAGCTATCTCTCCTTTTGTTTGACATACTGACAGTCTGCATTCTGTATTATCCTACTAAATCTGCTCTCTGATACGGACCAAACTCAAAGGCCTTTTTTCCAGCCTTACCCTTTTTGTGACCCCCTAAACATTTGACACCACTGATAACGATTTACCCAAAATTTCCTTGACATAATGCTGTCCTGATTCTTTCTACTTCTCTTGGTTGCTCCTTCAGACCTTTCTCCACTTACATAAAGACCACATCTGGTCTTTTCTCTAGTGTTGTTCAGTTCAGCAAACATGTACTGAATGTACCATGTACTAAGCTCTGTATTTGGTGCTACTGACAATTTATTTCAGTGTAACTAAAGAGTATCCTGCTGTTCTCAAATCTAGCAGTACCTTTTATTTTTATGGCAAATTCCTACCCTTCTCATTTCATTCAATCATGACCTTCTGGAAGTAGCTTTCCTTGAATGTTTCCAGGGCCTCTCCTTTGGGTTCTCATGGCACACTATGTATATCCTTCTTTTAATGAATTTCTCACACTGTTTAGTAATTTTTCTCTCCTGAGAAGATTATGAACTCTTAACAGTTCTGTACTCAGCAGTGTTCAGCAAATATGTACTGAGTGCTCATATATGTCAGGCAGTCTTCTGGATGATTGTGATATATTTGCGAATGAAAGGCAAAGACCTCTGTCTCTCTGTAGTTAACATTCTTGTGGGGAGAAGAAAACAATAAGCATATAATACATGGATAAATTATGTAGTATGTTAGGTGGTAAGCGGTGGGGGTGGAAAAGGAAAGAAAATAGACCTTGGTTACATTTTAAAATAGGGTAGTCAAAATAGGCCTCGTTGGAAAAGTGACATTTGAACCAAGTCTTGAAAGATAAGTAGGAGTCTACATGGCCTAATTTCAGTATTGTTGTGTCTCGGGAAATAGACCTGAGGAGATGGAGACAGATGGGGGAATAGACATTTGATGGAGCAGTCAGAACACACACAACACTTATTAGTTAAGCCACCATCTTATATGGGTGCAGTTCATGGCGCCCAAAACAATACAGTAATAACATCACAGATCACCTTAATCAAATATAATAATAATGCAAATTTATGAGGGACGCCAGGCTGGCTCAGTTGGTAGAACATGGGATTCAGTCTCAAGGTTGTGAGTTCAAGCCCCACATTGGGTATGGAGCTTACTCAAAAAAAAGAGAGAGAAGAAAGAAAGAGTTTGAAGTATTGTGAGGATTACCAAAATGTGGACACACAAACACCAAATGAGCAAATGCTGTTGGAAAATGGCACCAATAGACTTGCTCAACACAAGGTTGCCACAAACTTTCAGTTTTTAAAAAATGCAGTATTTGCAAAGCTCAATTAAGCAAAGCACAGTAAAACAAGGTATTCACATGCTCACTTGATGTTTCCCTTTTTCCATGGTTTTGTTAATGCTGTTATCTGGGGAATGTTACTCATTTGCTCATTTCTGCCTTTTAAAAATCTACCCATCCTTGAGGACCTAGATCAAGTTATTTGTACCATCTCTTGGTTATATATTACATGCCACCTAGTATTATAATTGTGGGATTTTATTTTATTTTTATTTTTTTTTAAAGATTTTATTTATTTATTTGAGAGAGAGAGAATGAGAGACAGAGAGCACGAGAGGGAAGAGAGCAGAGGGAGAAGCAGACCCCCCGCTGAGCAGGGAACCCGATGCGGGACTCGATCCCGGGACTCCAGGATCATGACCCGAGCTGAAGGCAGTCGCTTAACCAACTGAGCCACCCAGGCGCCCGATTTTATGGGATTTTAAATTCCTTGAGGATAGGAGCTGCCTTTTAATTATTTTTATTCTATGGTAACTCAAATACAGTAGATATTTCATAAATATTTGTCAAATAAATGAATGAACTTTAGTAGTAATCTCACTGGAAGGATTATGTGAGGCTAGTGGGCTACTATTATCTACCTTAATTTAAGATTAAGACTGTCTCTAAGAAATGTATCATTTTCAAATACACAGGAGTAATCAAGAGACAAAAATGTATAGTCTCATCATTATTGAAATAATTTAAATACCCACTGTGTAAGACTGGATTCTAGCATTTTGACATCACTATTGAAATAACCCCCTATTTCCTAGCATACACAATTTCTCATGTTAGAAAATACTTAAGAATCAGGTTCTGGGGGCACCTGGGTGGCTCAGTCGTTAAGTGTCTGCCTTCGGCTCAGGTCATGATCCCAGGGTTCTGGGATCGAGCCCCGCATCGAGCTCCCTGCTCAGTGGGAAGCCTGCTTCTCCCTCTCCCACTCCCCCTGCTTGTGTTCCCTCTCTCACTGTGTCTCTCTCTGTCAAATAAATAAATAAAATCTTAAAAAAAAAAAAAGAATCAGGTTCTGGGCATAGCTAAGCACTTAATAATTGTCCAAAACTTGACATATAAGGAAACATAATTATCTTAGCAAATCTAAAAGCTGGGAGTTGAGCCAAATGTTAAGACACGTAGATGGCTATAATAAAGTATAGGTTGTATTTCGCTCAACAGGAACCAAATAGCACAAATACTAAACGTATGAATAGCTATTATCTATGGTCTTCTTTTAGACTTTTATATACTTATCTCGCCTTGTGGCAACAAGTTTCCTCACGTCTGTCCCTTGCCATATGTATGTGTATCTTTTGGTGAAAGGCAGTGATTTCCCTGTAGCCTTTTAACTACAAAATTACAAACATAATTTTAGACATAACCTTAATGAGTTTTATTTTTGTAGTTTAATAAGAAAAGGAGGTTTGTGAGAGATCGATGTGCCTCAATAGAAGCAGGCATATGTGCCAACTGAACTAAGATATCAAATGGAAAAACAAAAACTATAAAACACAGAAAGCAAATGGTGATAGGAGAAGGAACTTAATTTACTGGCAAATAATACTAACTTATAGTCCTTAAGAGCATTGCAGCATAGAATAACATTTCATATTTTAGTGATGAAATTAATGACTTATCAAGAAAAGATTATAGTCTGCCTGAATGGTGGGACACCTAAAAAGCAGCATCAAAAGTTCTCTCCTTCTGCCTCTCTTTAAAGGCTCCCCTGTTTTTTTATGGAATGTGGGTTGTTATGGTGATGAGAGGATACCTAACAGGAAAGGGATTGTAGATCTCATAATGTGGGGAAGGGAGCTCTGTCAACTTCAGAAAAAGTCTGAGATTACTCCTTTGAGCTGGACTTGATATTTCACTTTGCCTTTATGTCAGCACACAGCAATGAGGTCAGTACTTTTTTCAAAGATTCTGCATACCAGTCTGATCTGTCTTCTCTGTCAAATGTTTTGGCAGCAATAATGCTGCCCAAAAACATGGGCAGCATTATTGTGTATGTATGTATAGTTAGATATATAAAATAAATATCTGTTGAATGAATGACCAGAAATTACCTATATTATTATTTAGTAGCTTAAAGTGGGAGTAGTTTTGGGTCCAGGGTGAGGCTATAGAAGTAGGTTGCTAAAAGTTAGGCAGAAGCAAAGGTTGTAAGAATTGAGGAAATCACAGAATTCTAATAGCATGGTGTTGTTAAGAAGGGGGAAAATAATGTGGCACTCCAGTAGAACTAAGGGAATACATTTATTTCTGGTCATATCATTGATTCAGCAGTTTTCTTTGAGCATCTGCCCTATGCTAGGAGTTGTTCCAGGTGTTGGGAAGAAAATGGTAAGCAGAACAGATTTGTCATGGAATGTATATTCTCGTGGAGAACACACACACAACAGAAAATGTAAACACAAACCCCTCTTTCTGTAGCCCCTTTTAATTATGTCTGTTCAATAAAGGAGAAAACAGGGCTTTGCCTAATTAGAAATTGTGTGGCATATGTGGTTAGGTAGACCTATGCTGATAGCCCTATTTAATTCTATTTTACGGTCTTATCTTTGTTTTAATTTTTTTTAACATAACATAGACTAATTTGGATTATATTTTATCTTTTTTTTTCTTTTCACAACTTACTGATTTTATTTTAATCATCACCATTGGTGGACCCTGTTAGTATAAAATTCATTGTCTACACGATTAGCCATTTGTCAGCAGCTGGACTTAGTGGATAGTTTTGAGGCCCCCAGCCTCACTCCTGAAGTTACTGGCTGCTCAGATGGTTACTTGAAGTGGTACAGGTCTGGCTCCTTTTTTTCTTTTTTCTGTTTCCTAGCTTTCTTTTTTTTAATTGTGGTAAAATATACATGACAAAAAATTTACCATTGTAACTTTAAATGTACAGTTCAGTGGCATTAAATATATTCACTGTTGGGACTACCTTCGCTACCATCCATCTACAGAACTCTTCATTTTGCAAAACTGAAACTCTGTACAGTGATTTCCCATTCTTCCTTCCCCCAGCTTATCTTTGTATTTTAAATGTTCTTTTTCAGTAGAAAAGTGGTTTTAATTTCATAAGTGATTTAGCTGTTTCTTTTTAACCGTTGAGATCTCGCTTGTGTTGTGACATTTAAAAAGATGCTAGAGAAACCGGTACCTGTGGGTTCTATGCCCACAAAGTGGACAGACATGAAATTAAAGCCAAAGTGCAAGAGTTCAAATACTGGCGCCTCCACTTACTGTCTATGTGACCTTAGCAATTTACTTAACATCTGTATGCCTCAGTTTCCCCATCTGAAAAATGTTGATAATAATGCTACCTATTTGTTAGGAGGATTAAATAGTTAATACATGTCTGTTGAGGAACTTACAGTTAAGTTATAGGGTAAGACATATGCATTTGGAAAGTTAACAAATACTACAGTGTTATAAATACCTAACAAGTGATACAGAATAAATGTAATAGAAATGATAGGAAGGAGAGGTCATTAAGATTGTGGTGCCCAGGATAGGGTTCAGTGGAAAGCAATCAAAAGAAACCTTCCACAGACCCGTAGCCCTGGAATCTCTACCAGCATCTGGGGTGACATGCTCTGCAGTCTCATGTCAGCTCACACTTCCTTTTCATCTAGAACGGAGACAGACTTTCCTGCTTCTGTCTAGAGCCAGTGCTCCCCGTGGAGTCTTGGATCCCATTCCCTTTTGCCTGCATTTTTCTGTCTTCTACATCATCAATTTCTTACTGTCTGATGGGTCATTCTCATTATTGTATCAGCATATTGTCATTGCTCTCACTAAAAACAACACATTTTTTTTTAAAGAATGTATACACTTTTTTTTTTAAGATTTTTATGTATTTATTCATGAGTCCCGATGCAGGACTTGATCCCAGGACCCTGGGATCATAACCTGAGCCGAAGGCAGATGCTTAACCATCTGAGCCACCCAGGTGCCCTAAAAACAACACATTTTTTAGTTTCTTGACTCCATTACTACCAGTCACCACCTTATTTCCGTATTCCCCTCTGCAGGAATACTTGCTAAAATTGGGCTATTAGCTCTCTAATTCTGCTCCCCACTTTCCTCTCTTAAACCCCTATGTTTACACCAAAACTGTTGTCATCAAAGTTGCAGTGACTTCCACATTGCTAAATCCAGTGGTCATTTCTTAGTCTTCATCTTACTTGACCTTTCAGTAGTATTTGACAGAGTTGATCCTTCCTCCTTGATACACTTCACCAAACTTCCAGACTCCACACTCTTAGTCTTCTTCCTACCTTACTTGGTTGCCCTTTTCCAGTCTTTTCAGAACTTCAGACTAGTATGTCTTAACTGCCTACTCATGTTTCCACTTAGATGTTTTATAGACTTAACCAAATTCACATTCCAGAACCTAAGACTCCAAATCTTTCCCCCCAAAATAACTTACTCTGCCTTATAGCCTTCCCCTTTTACAGTTGATAGAACACCATCCTTTCATAACTTCTTTTTCTCATTTCTCCAGTGGCAGCATCAGCTAATCTTGTTCTACCTTTAAATATATGCAGAATGTGGACCTCTTTTTACCACGCTGGTCCAAGCCACCACCATTTCTTGCCTAGATACTGCAGTAGCTTCCTGGTTTCCCTGTTTGTTTGTTTGTTTGTTTTTTCCCTTGTCCTACAGTCTATTCTCAACTCAACAGTCAGAATAATCCTGTTAAATATAAGGTTATGTCAGGATTTCTCAACCTCAGCACTACAGATATTTTAGACCCAGTAATTTTTGTTGTAGGGAATTGTCCTCTGTGTTGTAGGGTATTTAGCAGCATCTCTGATCTCTCTACCCACTAGATGCTGGTAGTACCCACCCCCAGTTGTGACAACCAGAAATGTCCCTAGATACTGCCAAATGTCTCATAGGGGGCAAAATCACCCCTGGCTGGGCACCAGTGACTTATATCACTTTTCTGCCCAAAACCCTGTGATGGTTCCTCCTTTCACTAATGTAAATGCTGAAGTCCAGGTGCTTATTAATAGCTCATATGGTCCTACCTGACCCCACCACTCCCTTTATCTGTTTGACCTTATCTGCTTCTACCTTCTTCTTTCTTATGCTGAACCAGGCACAATGGTTTCCTTCTAAAACTACTTTTATCTGTTAGGGGCTTTGTTCTGTTTTCTCTGCCCAGAACACTCTTCCAGATTTTTACATGGCTAATTCGTTCAGTTACTTCAAGTCTGCTCAAATTTCATTTTGCCAGTAAGGCCTATCCTGGTCATTCTATTTTATACTGCAACCTTTCCTACTCCCACAATACTTCTGATCCCCCTTACCTGTTTTTTTCTCCATGATACTTATTGCCTTGCAACATGCTAAATAATTTACTCTTGTTTTTGTGTTCATTGCCCCTAATAGTATGTTTGTCCCACAAAGACATCACTAACATTTTTTTCTCGCCTAAATTACCAATGTTTCTGTCATTTTTTAAATGAGCAGAGAAGGTAAAGTTAGAGCTAGATATGGAAGGATAGATGAGATTTGCATAGTTGTAGATTAAGGGGAGGCAAAGTGAAAAGAAAGATGTCATAAACTAAAGTCCCAGATACAGAAATGCATAGGTTTGTGTGAAGGTAGGTTTTTAGTATACCGGCTTGGCTGGAGTTAAGAGTTCAGAATTTGGTGTAGGAAAAAAATACATGTAGGAAGACAGGTTGGAACAAGACTGAAGGCCAGGTCAGAGAGTATGGACTATAATCCTATCAGAAATGGGAGTCATTTAAGATTTGTGAGTTGGAGAGTTGATAAAGGTGAAAGTAGTATATTGTGACAGACACTGTGGTTTGGCTTACTAAAAATCCATTCCAAGCTCCTTCTAATGTCCCTTCCTGTGGGTTAGAGGCTGAAAAGCTATAAATAGTTTCCAGATTCTCTCTAACTAGGACTCCAGATATTTCATTTCTGCCAATTATATGCACTTGTTTGAGGCTTGAATTCAGAACTGAGTTAAATGGGGAGAAAGGCAGAATATGAGGCATTTATTTTGCTGGAAGCAAGGCATTATAGTTCTAGAGCTAGTATATAAAAACTGAATTCATTTGGTCTTCTAGTACAGACAAGTCATCTCATACTCCAGCAGGTAAGGATAGTTGAATAGGGTGTTTAATAGTAACTATAATCTTTCTAAAGCAATAATCATTTAGTTGTAATTTAGGCTTATCTGTACCTAAATAAGTATGTTTTCTGATATACTTAACAAGCATGTATATGTTTATATACAAAATCTGCTATTCCATTTTTTTAAGTTTATTTATTTATGTAATCACTATCCCCAACATGGGGCTTGAACTCACAACCATGAGATCAAGAGTTGCATGTTTTTCCAACTGAGCCAGCCAGGCACCCCCAAAATTTGCTGTCCTTAAGAATAGTAAAATTTGTTTTTCCTGAAAATAACATGATTTGCCTTTAAGTTAGCACTTAACATTTTAATAATTTTCTGTTTCCTTAAGAGAAAGGTATTATTAGCCATTTGTTAAATAAACCTCAATAGTAATCTTTTAAGTCGAAAAGGTTAAGGGCTCTATTTTAATAGAGGCTGATTCCTAATTTTGAGATAAAATCCTATATCCTATTGGGCTTTCCTGTATGTCCTTGCAGCTCCAGTGAGGTTCAAAGGGAATAAATCTGTCATTTTAGGAATTCCTTTCGTGTAGTGTAACCCCTATTTAAAAATGTATAATACCTAGGATTAGGGTTCAGTTTAGGGCTAGAATAATGGTTAAGATTAGGGACCGTGTGGGGGTATGTGCCTGTTATCCTGCAGTTCAGAGACCTCTCCAGAGGAATAATTTTAGGGTTAGGGGTTAGGGTTAAGCATATACCCTCACACTGTCCCTAATCCTAACCATTATTCTGTCCCTAAACTGAACACTAATCCTAGATCTGAGGGACAAAAAGTTTTGGTATATGTATACAATGGAATATTACTCAGCCGTAAAAAGTGAATGAAATCTTGCCATGTGCAACAACATGGGTGGAGCTAGAGAGTATTGTGCTAAGTGAAATAAGTAGAGAAGAACAAATGCCATATGCCTTCACTCATACGTGGAATTTAAGAAACAAAACAAATGAGCGAATGGAAAAAAGGAACAGAGAGGCAAACCAAGAAACAGATAATTATAGAGAACACACTGATGGTTACCAGAGGGGAGGTGGATGGGGGGATGGGTTAAATAGGTGATGGGGATTAGGAGTACACATGTTGTAATGAGCACCGGATGTTGTATGGAAGTGTCGAATCACTATATTTTACACCAGAATCTAATATAACACTGTATGTTAACCAACTGGAATTAAAATAAAAACTTTAAAAAACATGTAATTTCTAAAACTGAAAGCCACAGATACTTTCCTTAACTGGGACTTAATATATTAGGTGTTTGTCTCCCTTGAAAAGATCTTCAGCTATTAAAATTGTCCTGGTCATGTTCGCAAGAATTTTGTACCTAAACACAATATATGGTTGATCTTCGGAATCTGGATCCAGTTTTTTCCCCATTTCTACTTCACAGTTTGTGTTCTTTCTACAGCTTATTTCCCCCCACCCCTATCCATAATATGGAAAAGGGAATTAATTCCTGACCCTATTGTGTTTTGGTTTTTTTTTAAGATTTTATTTATTTATTTGAGAGACCATGAGAGCATGCGCGCACAAGCAGGGCACGGGGCAGAGGGAGAGGGAGAAGCAGACTTCCCCTGAGCAGGGAGCCAGACGCATTGTGAGGCTCAATCCCAGGACCCTGAGATCATGACCTGAGCCGAAGGCAGACACCTAATTGACTGAGTCACCCAGGCGCCCCCCTCCCATTGTGTTTAAACCAAAAATTCCTTTGAGTCTCCCTTCTTTTTGAAGGTATCAGTAAATGCACATTAACACAAAGAAATAAATCCTAATATTGTGGCTCATTGTTTATATTATTATTTAGCTAATCTCATCATTGATTTAAGATTTATATTGCATTGTATAACAAAAACTACTTCATGTTGTTCTATACTAATTCATATGTACTTAGTGTATTTAATAAATTCATATTCTGTAAAATTTCTTAATTAACTTCTTATGGTATAAAAATTCTTACTCTAACCTGTATCAAAAGAATTGCTTACATCTTATGGAAAAAATGTTCAATGTTCATTTTGTAGGTTATTGAAGACAATGGTGTTCGAAGAGTTGTTGTGGTTCCTCAGGCACCAGAGTTTCATCCAGGCAGTCACACAGTCATACACCGTTCCCCACATCCTCCTCCTCTGCCTGGTTTCATTCCTGTCCCAACCATGATGCCCCCTCCGCCACGCCATATGTACTCACCAGTGGCTGGAGCTGGAGACATGGCAACACAGTATTTGCCACAGTATCAGTCTTCACAAGTATATGGAGATGTAGGTAAGACATCTAAAAATATTCCTGTCTTATGGAGTTAGTTATTCTTTACTTGGATATAATAGATGCTTTCCTCCTATTATATAAAAGAAATGACCAAACAGTAACAATATCACCATCATGTTCTCTTACTCAAGCGTTATGTTAAGTATTTCATCCTCATGATTACCCCTCAAGGCAAAAAAGTAAACAGAAAATCAAAGAGGGAAAATAACTTATATCATGCAGCAATATTTAGTGGGGACGTGTTCAAACAAGAACTTTTCTTCTCTGTTCTGCCAACTAGACTCTGAGGAAAATTTTCAGCCAGGAATAATCATACTTTTGTTAAATCCTTAAGGTTGTGATGCCAATTACCAAAGTGCTAGGTTCTGTAAAGGACTGAGTTGGGAGGTGGGGGAGGAAACAAGATATAACCTTGACCCCAGGGAGTTAATAAATTGTTGGGAAGAAAAGACAACCACACGCACACAAAATAGTAATCTTATTCTTTCCTATGTATTTAAATACCATCTCTATACTGACAGCTCTCAGATTTGTGTCTCCAGCCAGAACCTCACCTCTGAGCTTCAGACTTACATTTCTAACTGCCTTCTTGATAACCACTTAAATGCCTCGTGCATATCAGTTACATTGTTTCTAAAACATAAATCTCAATTATGTAACCTGCTTTTTCTCTGTCATCTTCATCTTGATAGATGGTACCACTGTCTATTCAATTTGCTCAAGTGAAAACCACATGATCAAATTTATTCTTCCTTCTTTAACCCCCACATCAGTTGATATCATTTTTATGTTCAGAAGTTTCCAAATTTTATCTCCTTTTTTCCACTGCTATTCAAATCTCATCCCCTATCAGCTCTTGTCAGGATAACTACAGCAGGAGCTGCCTTCCAGTTGGTTTTCTGCTGTCATTCTTGCCCCAGCCATCCAGGCTTAGCCTGAGTAATCATTTAAAATATAAATTTAAAAGATTTAAAAGATTTCAGTAACTTTCATTACATTTAGAATAAAATCCTGAACCTTCTACTAGACCAGGATTTCTCCACATCTGCACTCTTGATATTTGGGAATGGATGAGTGTTTATGCATTGTAGGATATTCAGGAGAAGCCATGCCCTACCAGATGCCAGTAGCATACAACTCCTACCCACCCTCCCCTATCCTCACCCAGTTGTGACAACTAAAAATATCTCCAGACATTGCCGAATGACCCGTAGGGGCCCAAATTGACCCTGCTTGCAACCCACTGGCCTTGGCAAGGCCCTCCCCTGTGGCCTCTGACTGCTTTGTCCCACTTGTCCCACCCCACCCCCCTTCAGTTTTTCAAAACCTCCAAGTTCTTTTTACCTCAGTGCCCTGCACATGATGTTCTCTCTGCCAGGAATGCTCTTTTCCCTTTTCCGTGGAAGGCTTCTTTTTTTTTCCTTTAGATTTCAGCTTTCAGAGAGACCCTCTGTGACCTTACCTTATTAGTCTCTCACACTGAAACCGGTTTCTTTCACAGAACTTAACACAATTTGATTTTTTTTAATTCGTATGTCTTTCTCCCTTATTTGACTGTACACCCCCGACAACTAAATCTGTCTTACCTATCACTTGCGCTTAGCAGTACCTATCATTAATGTTTAGTAAACTTACAGAATAACTCTAAATACAGAATTTTAATTATACAGCACAGCCTATAAGTAGTAAATATATATTATGTCATATATCATATATATTTCTCAAATTTACTTCTGTTGGCCAAGTAACACATTGATTCTGTAGGTCTGGGTGGGGTTTGGGTTTCTGCATCTCTGACACTCCCAGGTGAGGCTTATGCAGTGGTCCAGTGAAAACTTGAGTAGCAAGAGTTTATACTACAAATCAGTCTCATCCTTCCATTTTCTTTACTGCTAATTATGACTTATTTTTAAAAAGGTGTTTGAGAAAATTATAAGAAAAAACTTGATGTTGTAACTATTGTTATTTCAGGTTGTTAAAACCCATTGTTATTCAGAGGGGATATTAGAATACATGCATATGATTCACAGTGTTGTGAAGGAAAGTGAAAAATACAAATCCACAAGAGGTATAAATCTAAAAACTAGCTATCCAGTGATGGAAGACAAAAGTCATCATACTGTGTTTGAGTTTATAAGCCGAAGTATCTACCACTAGATCCTAATAATTGACAGTAGTTTTATAACTAGTAGCAGCCTTCATGAAAAGGAAATTCTAGCTTTTTCATATAAATATATGCACAATATGTATATTTGATATAAATGTTCATACAATATGTTGTCTTTTATGTCTAGCTTTTTTTTCATTTGGGCTATTTTTTTAAGGCTTAGTTCAAAAATGTAGCATGATCAGTACTCCATTCCTTCTTATGGCTGAAAAATATTACATTATATGGATATAACTTTGTTTATCCATTTATTAATTGATGGACATTTGAGTTGTTTCCACTTTTTATCCATTATGAATAATGAATAATGTTGCTTTGACAGTTGTAAACAAGTTTTTATGTAGACATGTTTTCACTTCTCCTGAGATATACCTAAGAGTAGAATTGCTGGCTTATATAATAATTCCATGTTTAACTTCTTGAGAAGGTGTAAAAACTGTTTACCCTAGTGACTGCACCCTTTTACATTCCCACCAGCAGTGTGTGAGGGTTCTAATTTCTCCATATCCTTGCTAAAACTTGTTATTGTCTTTTGATTCTAGCCATCCTGGTGAATGTGAACATGTGTCTCATTGTGGTTTAGATTTGCTTGTTTCTCATTACTCACGTTGAACACCTATTCATTTGCTTTATTAGCTATTTGTATATCTTCTTTGGAGAGATGTCTATTCAGATCCTGTACCCGTTTTTTTAGTTGGGTTATTTGTCTTTTTATTGTTGAGTTGTAAGAGCTTTGATAAATTATGGATTCAAGTCCCATAGCAGATATATGATGTACAGATATTTTCTCTTACATTGTCTTTTTATTTTCTCAGTGGTATCCTTTAATGCAAAAGAGAAAAATTTTGGTGAAATCTGATTTTTCTTTGATAGCTTATGCTTTTGGTATCCTAAGAAACTATTATCTAAACCAAAGTTATATATATTTACACCTGTGTTTCCTTCTATGTACTTAATAGTTTTACCTTCTACATTTAGGTCTTTGATTTATTTTAATTTTTGCATATGATGTGAGGTAGGTGTCCAAACTCATTCTTTTATATGTAGATATCCAAATTCCTCTGTTTTTTATTCTAATGTTATTGTACATATCCTTATTATACTAATTTCAAGAATATTGTACTAATTTTCTTAAAACACTGATAAGTTAAAACTTTACTGAGATTTTTGAGCCTTTTTAAAAAATATTTCTCATTACAGATTTTAAATTTAAAATAAAAATAAACTCTGGGACAGGTAATGATATTTATGAAGTTGATTTTATTAAGTGCTGTGTGACTCTTATTAGAATAAATGCATTCTTCTAAATCACAGCCTTGAGTTTGTGATAACCAGAGATGCAGTGTTTTGTGCCTAGACTCTGTTCTTAGTAAGCAATCCTAATTTCTTTGTATTAACTCCTATAACTTTATTTTTCAGTGATTATTTGGTTTGTTTTTTGTTTTTGTTTTTTGTGGGGGTTTTTTTTTTTGAGTCATAAGGGAATTTAGGCAGGTGGTGGTTTTCTGTTTATCTACTTTATATGTTTGAAGTTGAAAGAGATGCTAAAAGTGATGATTACAAAAGAATAAAAGAAAAAGAACTGTACACAGTTCAATTCAGTTCTTACCCTACCTCTGATTATTGTAACATACCACCAAGCTGCTTCTGTGCAGGTTAATAGTTAATTGAAAAAAGATGAAGAAAAGAAATGTCTCTGTAAATTTATTTGATCTATATAATTATAATCAAAAAGCTTGGTTCTGTCGGTAGATGCAGAAACAAATAGCTTTGTTGTGCAGAATTATTTTTTGAAATACTTTGTAATAGTTTTTATACAATATAATGATAGATTTATTTCCTATTCCTTTCTCATGTTATAAATGTATTTGGAGTAAATGACGGTTTAAAATGTTTTTGTTTCTTCCTAGATGCTCACTCTACACATGGAAGGTCCAACTTTAGAGATGAAAGATCTAGTAAAACATATGAACGTTTGCAGAAAAAATTAAAGGATCGCCAAGGAACACAGAAAGATAAAATGAGCAGTCCACCATCATCACCCCAGAAATGCCCTTCTCCCATAAATGAACATAATGGGCTTATAAAAGGGCAAAATGCTAGTGGTGTAAACGTAGGATCAGCAAAGAACAAGTCAGGGAAAGGGAAAGGTGGTGCACAAATTGATACAGAAATAGAAGGTAACTATTTAAAATCCTCAACTATTCCTGTTAGTACGTTTCATTGTTACTTAATCAACTATAAGTATATATTCTTTCAGTTATTTCACCATACCCAGATAAACTGTTTTTAATAACACTTTCTAGGGCGCCTGGGTGGCTCAGTCGTTAAGCGTCTGCCTTCAGCTCAGGTCATGATCCCAGGGTCCTGGGATCGAGTCCCACATCCGGCTCCCTGCTTGGCAGGAAGCCTGCTTCTCCCTCTCCCACTCCCCCTGCTTGTGTTCCTGCTCTCGCTGTCTCTCTCTCTGTCAAATAAATAAATAAAATCTTTAAAAAAAAAAAAAAATAACACTTTCTAAATGTGAGAAGTTTTAGAACCTAAATTGTTACTAGGGTACTTCTTTTTACAATTTGGGAAAGCTCAATTAGTACTTTCACCTAAATTGCAGATTTTATTAGCTAAGAGAAATTCTGTTTGAAGGGAAAACCCTGGTAAAGTTCATCCAGATTCATTTTCCTCTCTTTCTGGGCCCTTTGACAAGGCTGTGCTGGTTTTTATCAAAACTCTTTATTTCTACCAATTTCTTTATATAGGAGTCCCTGAAAGCACCTCATTATGTCATTCACCAATCTAAATACTCTATAGGAATGAGTATTCTTCATTACTTTCTTCAGAAGTTCTTTTCTCTTAAAATCCCCTTATTTCCCTTGGACCTTTCCCCTGACCTGTGACTTCTACCATATGAACTCTGAGAACTGCTTCCTTTTCTTTATAATTTCCATTCCCCACCAATACATTTTAATGCTTTAACAGCCTCATGATTTGTACATTAACATTTATGTTAACAAAAATGTTCACCCATATTTTTGAGACCTTCTGATTAGTCTTTTTCAGTACTGACATTTTCACAAGAATTAAGCTAAAGTTACAAATATATCAGTTCAGATATAAGTTATGGTCAAGTCAATTACATTTTTATTTTGGAAACCACAGTTAAGGCCTGCCAAGACACAAGTACTCGGGTGCCTGGGTGACTCAGTCAGTTGAACATCCGACTCTCGGTTTTAGCTCATGTCGTGACCTTGGGGTCGTGGGATCAAGTCCCATGTCAGGCTCCACACTCAGCGAGGAGTCTGCTTGAGATTCCCTCTGCCCCTTCTCCCCTACCCCGTGCATGCACTCTCTCTCTCTCCCTTTCTCAAATAAATAAGTAAATCTTAAAAAAAAAAAAAAAAAAATGGTTAACTTGTTCACTGTTAAGAGGTATGAGATTGGGAAATGAGAATTCTGGAGAGTGTTTTTTACAGCTATGAATAAAAATATACTTTCTATAAGAAAAACTTAGTGACTGGTTCAGATATATATAGTGGCATTATAATTAGGGATCACAGTTGAAACAGAAATAGAAACTGAAGCAGAAGAATCCTGAAGAGCTACAAACTGCTGAATATGAACTAAAGTAAAAACTAGGAAATAAAAATCTCAGATTACCAACATAGTTTCAGAAGATATATTGTGGAGAGAGAGGGATGATTGTATTTGAGTTCATTTTTAAAATACTCTTTTTTTTTTTTTTGAAGAAAAAGACGAAGAAACTAAAGCTTTTGAAGCACTTCTTTCCAACATTGTCAAACCAGTGGTAAGTATTGCGTGTATTTTCTTGACATTTTTTTTTTTTTAAGATTTTTTTATTTGTTTGACAGAGACACAGCGAGAGAGGGAACACAGCAGGGGGAGTGGAAGAGGGAGAAGCAGACTCCCCACTGAGCAGGGAGCCCGATGTGGGGCTCCATCCCAGGACCCTTGGATCATGACCTGAGCTGAAGGCAGATGCTTAACAACTGAGCCACCCAAGCGCCCCTTTCTTGACATTTATATTAAGTATTATTCATTAAGATTTTGGTATATTTTAATTCACACCATGCTTAGAATTTAACTATATTAGGGGCACCGGGCTGGCTCAGTCAGAAGAGCACGTGACTCTTGATCTTGTGGTCGTGAATTCAAGCCCCACACTGGGTGTAGAGATTACTTAAATTAAAAAAAAAAAAAAAACAACTATAAGAATGTGATATCAATAATGGATCAATGTAGATCTGACAGAAAGATTTGTTGATCGATGAAGCAAAATATTCAATCAAGAGTTCATTTTTTAAACTAGGATTTAATATATACTAAATGACATTGAAAATCATTGGAAGAGACAAAGATATAATAAATAATGTGCGTATGACTGATTATCAGTTTTTTAAAAATCCATCTATATGATTTCTATAAAAAATACATTCAGCTAACTCCAGATGCAGCAAGAGTTAAAATATAGAAGAGGTTTATATTCCCCAACCCTTTATCATGCAATAGAAGAAATAAGATCAGCAAAAGGTGAGGCAGCAATCCTGGCTACATAAAATTTTCTGCTTATTTTTTAAATAGCCTAAATGCTATCATCTTAATAGGAAAAATATATGCATCAGACTTGACAAAAGATTAATTTTAAGTGCTCATACAAATTGAACTTTTTAAACCCATTAAGACCCCAAAGTCTTTTTTACTAGTAGTCAGAATTAAACTTCTCTGAAACCATGAGGTCCCATTTCTTAATAAAAAGCTACACAAAAATGTTTTTTGCAGCACATCATGATATTAATAAAAATAAAACAAAAGAATTCATAAATTGGGATATTTTTACTGGACAGAATATTTTAACCACTTAAAAATACAATTTTGAACAACAAAAACATGCAAAGATGCTTTTGTAGGGAAAAGTGCTAGTGATCAAACTATTTAGACATTGTGATTACAGTCTTATAAAGGAAAGACTTTAGAAAAAGGAAAAAACTAGAAGGAAAAACCAAAATGTCACAATTGTTCAGATTAGTCATTTCTCTTTCTCTGCTTTAAGAGCTATAACTTCACTCCATTTTAAAAGTAAGCTAATAGGGCGCCTGGGTGGCTCAGTTGGTTAAGTGACTGCCTTCAGCTCAGGTCATGATCCGGCAGTCCCAGAATCGAGTCCTACATCGGGCTCCCTGCTCAGCGGGGAGTCTGCTTCTCCCTCTGACCCTCCCCCCTCTCGTGCTCTCTCTCTCTCATTCTTTCTCTCTCAAATAAAATAAAATCTTTAAAAAAATAAAATAAATAAAAATAAAAGTAAACTAATAGATGTGCCAGTGATTAAGATTGAATTTTTATTTTATTATATGTGAACTCTTTTATGGTGAAATATGTAAGTAATACATGAATATAGTGAGTAGAAATAAATTCCTTTTACCCACTCCTCTGATTTGGTCATACCTAACAGTTCAGGTTTCCAGTTTCACTTCATTTGTATGAGTTCGTCCATCAATGTATATTTTTTCTATTGTCTTTTTATGAAAAAGGGATCATACGTACCCTGTTGTTCTGTGGCAGGGTTTTTTTCACTGTGCTGTGCCTTAGTGATCTATGTCATTACATTATTCTTTCAGGAGCTTCATAGTTATTCATTCAGTCAGTCAAAGTATTGCCATCATGACAACCAATCAAAATATTTATTGAGATCCTATTATATACCAATAAATAGAAAGCAAATATACAAACAAAATCAGTTGTGATAGTATAAAGAGCTTTTACAGAAATAGGGTAATGTGATGCATTCCTGAAGAGAGGGGAATTACATTAAATAGAGCAATTAGGAAAACCTTCTCTGAGCCTCTGAAGAGTTAGAGAAGTTGGAAGGAATGAGACAGGGAAACCAGGAATAATCCTGGCAAGTTCGCCAGATAGAAAGAACCATCCTCGTGCGCCTGGGTGGCTCAGTCGTTAAATGTCTGCCTTTGGCTCAGGTCATGATCCCAGTGTCCTGGGATTGAGCCCCGCGTCGGGCTCCCTGCTCAGTGAAGAGCCTGCTTCTCCCTCTCCCACTCCCCCTGCTTATGTTCCCTCTCTCACTGTCTCTCTCTCTGTCAAATAAATGGAAAAAATCTTAAAAAAAAAAAAAAAGAACCATCCTCATTGGAACGTAGTGCAGTGGAGGAAAGAGAAGTACAAGATGTGGTGGAAGCAGACTACAGGACTTCCTTAAGCAGAATAAGCCCATTTATTAAACATTGATAAGCTTATTTGTGGAACATAAGGAATAGCATGGAGGACTTTAGGAGAAGGAAGGGGAAAATGAAGGGGGGGAAATCGGAGGGGGAGATGAACCATGAGAGACTATGGATGCCAAGAAACTGAAGGATTTAGAGGGGCTGGGGGTGGGGGGATGGGTTAGCCCAGTGATGTATTAAGGAGGGCATGTATTGCATGGAGCACTGGGTGTTATACACAAACGATGAATCATGGAACACTACATCAGAAATTAATGATGTACTGTATGGTGACTAACATAACATAATAAAATTAAATTTTAAAAAATCGATGAAAATATTTCTTGATTTACAATACAAAACAAAACCTTCTCTCTCTTCTCCGCAAAAAAAAAAAATCCATGGTACAATATCTTGTGCTAAGTTACCCAAAAGATACTTTGCTCTATTTTTGTATGGAAACAGATTAGAAAAGTTGTTACTTTCTTAATACCCTCTCGACAAAAGTTTTAATTTTACCCCATCTTAGGAAGTTTGAGTAAGTCAGTCACTTATCTAATAAGCTACTGTGGTCCTACTTTTTCTGACAACCCTAAATAATAGATTTGGAGCTCTGGTTTTCTTTCATTCTAATTTGGGTTCTCTGAAAAAATTGAGCTTATGCATGTAAATTAATGTAAACATACACAGAATTATTTTATAATAGCTAATACAAGTTTACTAGTGTCAGACTGTTCAGAGTACTTTGAAAACATATGCATTATTTAATTCCTAGAACAACTTTCTATGTACTCTTTTCCCTATCTTACAGATGACTAAACTGAAGCAAGAGCCTGTTTAATAAGAAATTCAGTCAGTATCTTTCCAAGATCTATGTATATCACTAGATTAATAAAAAGAATTTGCAAGCCTTAATAGAACTGGTATTTGAATGAAATAATAGTTAATACTAGCAGCATTTACTTGTTACAGTCTGTAATATCAAAAGCATAATTTTTCAGGCCATAAATCTTGCAACAGTTCTTTTAAAGAATTTCTTGCCCAGTATTATGAGGAAGATGTAATTTTGTAAAATAAGTCCTATGTCATAAAAGAAAGTCATGCTGATGGTTTTGTTTTGCTTTGTTTTGTTTCAGTTTGTTTTTATAGTTTGGGTAGCTATAGCTCTTTTACTAAATTGTGAGCTGTGAAGTATAGGTCAGGGTGTGTGTGTGTGTGTGTGTGTGTGTGTGTGTGTGTAGTTGTTTTGCATGCTGTAGTTCATTTAGAGCACCAAACTAAATGTATTCACTTACTCCATAAATATTTGACCACTAATAAAATGCCACATGCTGTGCTGAAAGCTGGAGATAGAATGAAAAACAAAGGGTAGGCATGGCCCCTGCCCTCAGAACTTAGGTTAGTAGATTAAGTCATGCAATAAATATAAGATTATATCTGTAGAGTGCCAGAACAGAGATATAGTGCTGTAAGAATATATAATAATAGGGGAACTAGGCCTTGACAGGGATGTCAAAAGAAATTTCACTAAGGAAGGATGATGAACTGAAATTTAAAGAAAAAGTAGTAGTTGGGCACTGTGGACCATGGGGGTTAGTGTGGGGACGGTATTGCAGAGACCAACATTTGAAAAGTACTGAACAGGACACATTTGAGGAACCAAAAAAAGAAGAAAAGCTCACTCATGTAACACAGGTTGCAGGGTATAGGGGAGAACATGGGCTAGACTTAGCCTCAGCTGCACACTCGGGAGTTGAGTGACCTGGGACAAGTCACTTAACCTTTCTGAATCTGTTTCTTTTTCCATAAAAGAGTATAATGGTATTATATTTCCTAACATGCTAGAAATAATTGTATTAGATGGAAGTGTTTATCTTACTATTGCGCTTCATTGAAAGGCTTCTTTGAAATTGTTTTCAGTCCCGTTCTGTCAAGATATATTGACATCTTTATTTTAATAATGCTTAAAATTAAACATGTCTTGCCGTTTACTCATTACCTTTTTACTTTCAGAATTTTTATCCCTTTCCTTTTTCTTTTTATGGTCACTGGAACATCTGACTCTAGGCTTCCTGAGACTCAACCTACTCTCCCACTTCCTAATCCCCATATCCATACAAGGGGATTGTCATTTCAGTAGCTTCCTAGCTAGACTTCATTTAACCTGACAGCTTTACTTCAAGAGTGGTTTTGATCGCTGCCTAACAAAGACCACAGTCTGCCTGAAAAATTAAAATATACTGTATTTTATATGTATATGTATAATATAATGCAACCACTTCTTTTTTCATTTTTGCTTACTACCATTTAGTCTTTGTCAGTACTCAGACATATTTTTACATGGTCATGTCTACTTTCAGCTACTGACTAGAAGTGAATTGAGGATGGAAGCGTTGTGTAATGGAAAAGGAACTGAATTATTCAGGTCCTAGTCACTGATGAAATGTTGGGGTTCACGAGCGAACCGTCAAGAAAGAATTCTTGAGACATCTTCGGTGCAAAAAAAGTGGTTTTATTAAAGCACAGGGACAGGACCCCTAGGCAGAAAGAACTGTGCTGGGATTGTGAGGAGTAACTGATTATATACTCTCGAGTTGGGAGAGGGTTAGGGATAGCTTAAGTCTCTAAGGAATTTGGAAGTAAGGTTTCCAGACCTGGAGGGGCTAGCTGCCGTTAGGGTAAGGTCATTTACTAATACCTAGTAAAACCATAGTCTTGAGACCTTTCAGATGTTTATCAGTGGGCCATATGTTTGGAGGATGATTGCTAACATATATCTTGGGGAGAGTAGAGATAAAGGTAGTTTCCAAAGGGATTTTCAGATGTTAAAGACTGGATGGAGGTCAGCAGACTAATGTCAAGCTAAGGTTGCCTTTTGCCTTTAGCAAAGTATTAACATTGAGGCAGTTGAGTTCCTGGAGGAAGGTCACCATGGGTGTCCCAAGTACTTATCAAATGGGTTGTCAGTTATAAGGAAGTTTAATTTTTTTTTACTATATTTCTTTTACCTTTGTTCTCCACATCAGTCACTACTAGTTCAGTGACTTCAGAAGTTATTCAAACTTTCTGTAAAATGAAGATAGTTATATCTTTTTGGTCTACTTCAGAGGGTAATTTTAAGAATCAAATGAGATGCATATAAAAGCAGATTTTAGGGGCGCCTGGGTGGCTCAGATGGTTAAGCGTCTGCCTTCGGCTCAGGTCATGATCCCAGGGTCTCGGGATCGAGCCCCACATCGGGCTCCTGGCTAAGCGGGGAGCCTGCTTCTCCCTCTGCCTCTGCCTCTGCCCCTGCTCATGCTCTCTATCTCTGTGTCTCAAATGAATAAATAAAATCTTTTAAAAAAAATAAAAAATAAAAGCAGATTTTACTTCTTAAAGTTGTGTACAAATAGAAGACTCATTTCAGATCATTTCCAAACTATATTTTTTACCCTCATTATTCACCACTTTCTCTAGAACCACATCTCCTAAGACATCCTAAAGAATGTCCAAGTTTGGGGGCGCCTGGATGGCTCAGTCAGTAGAGCGTGCAACTGTTAATCTTGGGGTCGCGAGCACAAGCCCACATTGGCCATAGAGCTTACTTAAAAAAAAAATTGGGAAATAAAAAGAATATCCAAATTTGTATGTTTTGCTAACAACTAGAACTTCATCTAGAAAATCAGTTTCTTTTTTTTTAAAGATTTTATTTAGTCATTTGACAGAGAGACACAGTGAGAGAGGGAACCCAAGCAGAGGGAGTGAGAGAAGGAGAAGCAGGCTTCCCGCGGAGCAGGGAGCGCGATGCAGTGCTCGATCCAGGACCCTGGGATCATGACCTGAGCCGAAGACAGACGCTTAACGACTGAGCCACCCAGGCGCCACCTAGAAAATCAGTTTTCTTAATCTTTTCTAAATTATTTTCTCCATTGTTTCTCTGAAATGAAGAAGGGATTGGATTAAATAGATCCCTTTTGTTTTGTTCCTTTTAGTATATCCATCAGTTATCAAGTACCCCTCCAGGTTTTCCTGATCATGATATCAGTATCATCTTACATTTCCTCTTTACCTTTAATTCTTTAATGCCAAACTGAACTTCAAGCTTTATCAGTTCTTTTACTTCGAATTTCTAGGATCCACTCTTCCCCCAGCTTCCCACATACACAGATAGTTACTACCTCATCTTTACACGAGAGTTTCACAAGTAGGTTTATGGAAATCCACCTCCCTTTTCTTTACAACCCTTTGATAATTCTTTGAAACCAGCACCAGATAACAACATTTTTAGGCATTATTCATATTGAATCGATTCTCCACGGCCTCCCTGTCACCTGTTTCATACTGTTGACCGCTTACTACCTCAAAACCATTACCCTTGTCTTTCAAGACTTGACTGTCTTCCTCTTTCCTCTGTGATCCTCTTAATGGTCCTTTATGTTTCTCTTTTCCCTTAATCTGTGGTTCTCATGGGAGTGAAATTACTAGAGTGCTTTTCAAAATACACAATCATACATGTTCCTTAGACAACCAGCTTATAAGCATAAGCTTAAGAAAAGAAACTTCTCATTCCTATAATAATTACCCATTTATTTTTTACCAAATTATATCCCATCCCAAATCCTTTAAAATTTTATTTAAAATTCACATCTCATAAAGTTTTCCACAGCAACCCCAATGTAATTACTCCTTTTTTGTGCCTTAACATTTATGTGCAAGTAATAAAATACCTTTTTAATATAATGAGTTGGGATCAAGACTTTTTCTGTAACAGCAGATTTCTAGAAAAGTTGAAATTAGCAGTGTGTCTTAATTTTTTTAACTACATTTTCTAAATTCAACATTGTATCCTGGAAGTCTAGTTAGTTAAATGTTAAAAGTATAGATTAGTTAAAAATTTAGTTAGTAGTATTCTACCATTGTTGGGGCGCCTGGGTGGCTCAGTCGTTAAGCGTCTGCCTTCAGCTCAGGTCATGATCTCAGGGTCCTGGGATCGAGCCCCGCATCGGGCTCCCTGCTCCACGGGAAGCCTGCTTCTCCCTCTCCCGCTCCCCCTGCTTGTGTTCCTTCTCTCGCTATGTCTCTCTCTGTCAAATAAATAAAATCTTTAAAAAAAAAAAAGTAGTATTCTACCATTGTTAATTTTTTAGTTTTGACAAAAATACATTATTATGTAAGATGTTAGCAATAGAGGAAGCTGGGCAACAGGTATACAAGCACTCTGTATACTTATTACCTTCCCAACTTTTCTGTAAATTTAGATTTATTCCAAAATAAAAGCCTTTTTAAAATATTATATTTGGTTAGTTATGGTAAATAAATCATCTCACTCAGCCACTCACTTTTGTAGGTGAGACCTGGGACCCTAAAGGTTTGAGAGTTCAGTATCACCAAGCAAATTAGTGGCAGGTATTTTGCCTTCCTACTTAAGGTCATCTCTACCACCTATACTTTTCATGATGTAGTCAGTACCCACAAAGCCTGATAAAGTAAGCTTCAAAAAGTAGATGCCAGTTAATGCTTTTGGCTGACCTACCTTCAGAGTATTGTTTACTTACTTATTCTCACAGTTTAATACAGTTAGGATAATCTCATAAAATCAAGATACTCGAAAAGTTGTACATATATGTATGTTAACAGTATGTTTGTTTTAAAAAAGAAAAAAACTTGCACAGTTACAGGTTAATAGCCAGATGGATACTGATTAAAACAATCATTTTTAAGCCCACTGTAAATGAAACATAGTACTAAGACTTTTTTAAGGTAGTATGACAGTAAGTAAAATATACTTCTGTGATTTAACAGAAGCAGAATATATACAATAATAGCCTTCTAAATTTATCCAGGCTTTGAGAACTTTGAAAAGGGGAAAATGTCATGCTTGTGTGGAGATCACTTATTCTGCCTAATTCAAGATAGATATTACTAGCTTTTTAATCTTCCAGTCTGTTGGATGAAAAGTGATACCTTGTTTTAATTTACATTTTTTAATTATGAATGCATTTATACATCATTTCTTGCATTATCCATTTATATTTATATTTCTTTGGTCAGTCCATGACCTTTGTTCATCTTTTTCTTATTGTAAGACACTTTCTAAATTGAGGCAGTGAACCTTTTCAATACGGTACAAGTGGACTTTTTTCCATTCTTTTTTGACTGTACGTGGTGTTTGCACTAATAGTTTTGAATGGCGCATAATGGTCTTTAGATTTTTTATTGAACCCATCTGCCCTTTTATAACAGATTATATCTTGTCTACATGGACAGGTTTCTATTTGTAAGCCATTTTTTGTAAGTAGATACAGATATATTTTATTTAATCTTGAAACCTCATTAGATTTTCACTGTTCATTATACACATTACAGTTGTTTCAAAGAGTTTTAAATATTATGTTTTTGCAGGCCTCAGACATCCAGGCAAGGACAGTAGTACTCACCTGGTCACCTCCTTCCAGCTTCATTAATGGTGAAACAAATGAGACTACTGTACCAGAGCTCTATAGTTATGAAATTCTAGTCTCAAGTACTGGAAAAGATGGGAAATACAGAAGTGTTTATGCGTAAGTATTTGTTAGGTTTTACTCCTCCCACTATGTAAGTCAGTGGTTTATCATAAAGAATTTAATACTAATTTTGTTCTGTTTTTCCCTCTTACTGCTTTTATTTTGAATCTATAAATTGACAAGTGATACTGATTTCAGTCTATGGAGTCCACATGCCAGCTGGTACATGTCTGTCTACACTCCCTTGGAATAATTGCTTTCATTGGCCACATTCAGCTTTAGTATTTTTCAGTAGGCTCCCTAGCAGATGTTTCACTATTCACATATTCCTGAGACATAAATGTGAATTGTCGTATATAGAAGCCCAGAACAGAAGTAGGGAACTGTTAGATTGTAAACTCATGAAATGTAACGCTCCTCTAAGGAGTTGGATTTAATTCTTAATATGTCAGTTGTATTGAATATGTAAAATGTAATTGTATTGTATTTGTAAAATGCAATCATAAATATTGTAAAATGAATTTAGTACCATTGTTTCTCATTTGTATGTTGGTATGTTAATAATCATATTTTGAAAACCTATCATAATTCTCTTTCCTTGGTTCAAAAGTGTTGTTATACACCAAAAGCCTTAGAAAGAGTCAGTGACTAAAATTGTGACATTTATGACTGACAGTTGTAAAATAATTTTTTATCCTTACTCATGTAGAAGAAGTTGCTTATCTAATGAAAAGTAAAGAGTAAAGTCAATTATTAATAATAATTTAAACACTGGGAAGATTGTAAAGGAAGTGGTTAGTCACTGGAATGATCATAATTAACATAGAACACTGGACACATCAGTTCTTGGTATCTTTTCAAAAAATAGCTAATAATAAGGAAGAAAGGAAAGTGAAAGTGCTCCAGTATTTATCTAGTTACATAAGGTTAGAAAAATATCCTGTCTCCTTCTCTCTATTGAGATTTCCTTGTATTTATTCTATTCGTATTTCTTAAAAGAGACAAAGCTACCTACGGGGTAAATAGGTGATAAAGGACCATCAACATAAGGTTTCTTTTTGTGGTAACGGCTGTTTCTAGTTAGATATGGCTGCTTGCTAAGGGGAAGCATTTGTCTCCATTTGCAGCCTGATCAGAGAGCACAAGAGGGACATTAGTCACCTTCTTTACACCAATTAAGGTCTCTCTCTGAGGATGCGACTGCAACTGCCCAATTCATTAAAGTGTACTTTCCTCAGTGGGACGTGTTTTCTTTCTTATATTTAGTGGTTTTGATTTGAGAAGTGGCGGTGGAGGGGGTCCATAAAGTGGAGAGGAGAGAAACTTGGCTGAAGGAAAAGGAACAGAGAATAGTGGTTTTTAAAAAAAGAAGTAGAAAATGGGCTGGGTTTTTTAGCCATATATATAAGTAATAGTTGTATCAAATGATTATTTTAAGAAAATGTGTGCTATTATATTTGAAAATGTGAAAATGTAATAGTGCCCATGAATGAAATGCTTTACTTCAAATTACTCACTTTTTTTATGATCTACTCATTAAACTCTTACTATTTTAAGATTCCATTTTATATTCTAACAAAATGCAGAAGTGGCACACACCTTGCAGAAATTTGGTGGTTTTGCTTTCAGTAATACACAGGTTATTTATCATTTTAATTGTGCAAGGTGAATTTTTAAATAATTGAAACTGGTTTCATTTCTTTAATAAGCTAAATATCTTCCCTGACTACACTAAAAAACAAACAAAAAAACAAGTCTGGCTTATACCATTAATTTGCTTGGGACACCTCTTGTTTTTGCTTTTTTGGGTTTTTTTTAATTTAGTGATTCATCACTTATATACAGCACCCAGGTGCTGATCAAAAAAAGTCACCTCCTTAATTCCCATCACCCATTTAGCCCATCCCCCCACCTCCCTCCATCAACCCTCAGTTTGTTCTCTATCCTTAACTCTTATGGTTTGCTTCCCTCTCTCTTTTTCTTTTTTTTTTTCCTTCCCAAATGTTCATCTGTTTTGTTTCTTAAATTCTACATATGAGTGAAAGCATATGGTATATGTCTTTCTCTGACTGATTTATTTCACTTAGCATTATACCCTCTATACCTTCTGTTCCATTGATCTATGTGTCTGTTTTTCTACCAGTACCATACTGTCTTAATGACAACAGCTTTGTAGTAGAATTTAAAGTCCAAGGCAAATGGCAAGGTTTCATACTTTTTGCTGGCTGAGTAATATGCCATTGTGTGTGTGTGGATGTGTGTGTGTGTGTGTGTGTCTGTCTCTGTCTGTCTGTCTGTTGGTCTAACATCTTCTTTATCCATCCATCAGTTGATTGGTATCTGGGCTCTTTCCATAATTTGGCTATTGTTGATAGTGCTGCTATAAACACTAGGTTGCATGTGCCCCTTTGAATCAGTATTTTTGTATCCTTTGGATAAATACCTAGTAGTGCAATTGCTGGGTCATAGGGTTAGTTCGATTTTAACTTTTTGAAGAACCTCCTTACTGTTCTCCAGAGTGACTGCACTAGTTTGCATTCCCACCAACAGCGTAAGAGGGTTCCCCTTTCTCCGCATCCCCGCCATCATCTGTCATTTCCTGACTTGTTAATTTTAGCCATTCTGACTGGTGTGAGGTGGTATCTCATTGTGGTTTTGATTTGTTTCCCTGATGATGAGTGATGTTAAGCATCTTTTCATGTGTCCATTAGCCATCTGGATGTCTTCTTTGGAAAAGTGTATATTCACATCTGCCCATTTCTTAACTGGATTATTTGTTTTGGGGATGTTGAGTTTGATAACTTCTTTATAGATTTTGGATACTAATCCTTTATCAAATATATCATTTGCAAATATCTTCTCCCATTCCGTAGGCTACCTTTTCATTTTGTTGATTGTTTCCTTCACTGTGCAGAAGCTTTTTATCTTGGTGAAGTCCCAATAGTTGATGTTTGCTTTTGTTTCCCTTGCCTCCAGTGACGTGTCTAGTAAGAAATTGAGGTCAGAGAGGTTGCTGCCTGTTTTCTCCTAGGATTTTGTTGGTTTCCTATCTCACATTGATGTCTTTCATGCATTTTGAATTTAATTTTGTGTATAGTATAAGAAGGTAATGCAATTTCATTCTTACGCATGTGGCTCTCCAGTTTTTCCAATACCATTTGTTGAAGAGATTCTTTTTTCCATTGAATATTCTTCCCTGCTTTGTGGAAGATGAGTTGAGCATGTAGTTGTGGGTCCATTTCTGGGTTTCCTCTTTTGTTCCATTGATCTATGTGTCTGTTTTTCTACCAGTACCATACTGTCTTAATGACAACAGCTTTGTAGTAGAATTTAAATTCCAGAATCGTGATGCCTCCAGCTTTGCTTTTCTTTTTCGGGATTGCTTTAGCTATTTGAGTTCTTTTGTGGTTCCGTACAAATTTTAGGATTGTTTGTTCTAGCTCTGTGAAAAATGCTGGAGGTATTTTGATAGGAGTTGAATTGAATGTATAGATTGCTTTGGACAGTACAGACATTTTAACAGTCTTCTTCCAATCCATGAGCATGGAATGTTTTTTCCATTTCTTTGTGTCCTCTTCAATTTCTTTCATAGTTTTCAGAGTACAGATCTTTTACCTCTTGGGTTAGGTTTATTCCTAGGTATCTTACATTTTTTGGTGCAGTTGTAAATGGGATCAATCCCTTGATTTCTTTTTCTCCTGCTTCATTATTTTGGTGAATGGAAATGCAAAAAATTTCTGTACATTGATTTTATATTCTGCAACTTCGCTGAATTCATTTTCAATTTTTTGGTGGTCTTTTGGGTTTTCTACATAGAGTATCGTGTTGGATGCAAATAGTGAAAGTTTGACTTCCGATTTGGATGCCTTTTCTTTCTTTTTGTCTGATTGCTGGGGCTAAGACTTCCAGTACCATGTTAAATAGTAGTGAAGAGAGTGGACATCCCTGTCTTGTTCAGGACTATAGAGGAAAAGCTCTCAGTTTTTCCCCATTGAGGATATTAGCTGTGGGTCTTTCATATATGGCCTTTATGATGTTGAGATATGTTCCATCTATACCTACTTTGTTAAGGGTTTTTATCAAGAATGGATGCTGTATTTTGTCAGATGCTTTTTCTGCATCTATTGAGAGGATCATATGATTCTTATCCTTCCTTTTATTAACGTGGTGTATCACCTTGATTGGTTTTTTAATATTGAACCACTCCTGCAGCCCAGGAATAAATCCCACTTGATTATGGATTTCAGTTTTTTCAATGTTGAATTTCTCTTGTTGGGATTTTTTGCATCCATGTTCATGAGGGATATTGGCCTGTAATTCTCCTTTTTAGTGGGGCCTTTGGTTTTGGAATCAAGGTAATGCTAGACTCATAGAATGAGTTTGGAAGTTTTCCTTCCATTTCGTTTTTTTTTGGAACAGAAATTTGTGAGAATAGGTATTAACTCTTCTTTTTTTTTTTTTTTTTTGAAGATTTTATTTATTTATTTGACAGAGAGAGACAGCGAGAGAGGGAACACAAGCAGGGGGAGTGGGAGAGAGAGAAGCAGGCTTCCCGCCGAGCAGGGAGCCCGATGCGGGGCTCGATCCCAGGACGCTGGGATCATGACCTGAGCCGAAGGCAGACGCTTAACGACTGAGCCACCCAGGTGCCCCGTATTAACTCTTCTTTAAATGTCTGGTAGAATTCCCTTGGGAAGCCATCTGGCCCTGGGCTTTTGTTTGTTGGGAGATTTTTGATTACTGATTCAATTTCCTTGCTGGTTATGGGTCTGTTCAAATTCTCTATTTCTTCCTCTTTCAGTTTTGGTAGTTTGTATGTTTCTAGGAATTCGTCCTGTTCTTTGACTGCCTTGTTTGATGGCATATAATTTTTCATAATATTCTCTTATAATTGTATGTGCTGTCAGTTGTGATCTCTCCTGTTTCATTTGTGATTTTATTATTTGGGTCCTTTTCTCTTTTCTTTTTGTAAGTCTGGCCTAGCAGTTTATCAATTTATTAATTCTTTCAAAGAACCAGCTCTTAGTTTCGTTGATCTGTTCTACTGGGTTTTTTTGTTTGCTTGTTTCTGTATTGTTTATTTCTGCTCTAATTTTTATTATTTTCCTTCTGCTGGCTTTAGGCTTTATTTGCTGTTCCTTTTCTGGCTCTTTTAGGTATAAGGTTAGGTTGTGTATCTGAGACTTTTCTTGCTTTTTGAGGTAGGCCTATATTGCAAGGACCTCTTAGGTCCTTTTTGGATCACCTTTGCTGCATCCTAAAGGTTTTGGACTGTTATGTTTTCATTTTCATTTCATTTCATTGAAGTTTTTTAATTTCTTCTTTAATTTTCTAGTTAACCCATTCATTCTTTCATTGGATATTCTTCAACCTCCATGTATTTGTGATCTTTCCAAATTTTTTCTTGTGGTTGACTTCAAGTTTCATAGCACTGTGGTCTGAAAATATGCATGGTATGATCCCAGTCTTTTTGTAACAGTTGAGGCCTGATTTGTGACCCAGTACGTGATGTTTTCTGAAGAATGTTCCATGTGCACTTCAATGTGTATTCTGCTGCTTTAGGATGAAATGCTCTGAATGTGTCTGTTAAGTCCATCTGGTCCAGTATGTCATTCAAAGCCCTTGTTTCCTTGTTGATCTTCTGCTTAGATGATCTGTCCCTTTGTAAGTGGGGTGTTAAAGTCCCCTACTATTATTGTAATATCAGTGAGTTTCTTTAAGTTTGTTATTGATTTATATATTTGGGTATTCCCAAGTTGGGGGCAGAAATATTTATAATGTTAGATCTTCTTGATGAACAGACCCCTTAATTATGATATAATGCCCTTCATCTCTTATTACAGTCTTTGGTTCAAAATCTAGTTTGTCTGATATAAATATGGCTACTCCAGCTTTTTTTTTTTTTTTTTTTGGTGTCCATTAGCATGATAGATGGTTCTCCATCCCCTCACTTTCAATCTGCAGCTGTCTTAGGTCTAAAATGAGTGTCTTGTAGGCAGCATATAGATGGATCTTACTTTTTATCCATTCTGCTACCCTATGTCTTTTGATTGAAGCATTTAGTCCGTTTACATTCAGAGTGATTATTGATAGATAGGAATTTAGGTGCCATTGGGTTACCTGTAAAGTTGGTGTTCTGGTGATGTTCTCTGTTCCTTTGTAGACTTTGTTGTTTTTGGTCTTTTATTCCCCATTCAAAGAGTCCTCTTTAATATCTCTTGCAGGATTGGTTTAGTGGTCATGAACTCTTTTCGTTTTTGTCTGTCTGGGAAATTGTTTATCTCTCCTTCTATTGTGAATGACAGCCTTGCTGGATAAAGTATTCTTGACTGCATTTTTTCCCATTCAGCATGTTGAATATATCCTGCCATTCTCTTCTGGCCTGCTAAATTTCTGTGGACAGGTCACTGCAAACCTGATCTACTGCGACCCTGTCTGTCTTCCCTTGTAGGTTAAGGACTTTTTTTTCCCTTGCTGCTTTTAGGATTCTTTCCTTGTCTGTGTTTTTTGTGAATTTGACTATGATATGCCTTAGTAATGGCTGGCTTTTGTTGAATTTAATGGGAGTTCTCTGTGTTTCTTGGATTTCAATGTCTGTTTTCTTCCCCCAGATTAAGGAAGTTTTCAGCTGTAATTTGCTCAAATAAAACCTTCTGCCCCTTTTTCTTTCTTCTTCTTCTGGGACTCCTGTGATCAAATGTTAGTATGTTTTAAGGGGCCACTGAGTACCCTAACTTGACATTTGTGATCCTATACCTTTATTTCCCTCTTCAGCTTCATTATTTTCCATAATTTTATCTTCTATGTCTGTATCCTCTGCTTCGTCCATCCTTGTTATCATTGCATCCAGTCGGTTTTGCCTCTTGGTTATAGCATTTTTTATTTTGGCCTGACAAGTTTTTAGTTCTTTTATCTCTGCAGTAAGGGATTCTCTAGTATCTTCTATGCTTTTCTCAAGCCCAGCTAGTATCCTTATAATTGTCGTTTTAAATTGTTGTTGTTGTTGTTTTAAATTCTTATTCAGGCATCTTATTTATATCTGTATTGATTAAGTCACTGGCTGTTAACTTCTTCCTGTTCTTTCTTTTGGGGTGAATTCCTCTGTCTTGTCATTTTGTCTAGGTCACTGTTTTTTGGGGGTGATTTAGTTATACTCCTGCTCCTGAGAGTAATGGCTATATTAAGAAGAGGTTAAAAAAAAAAGAGGTCCTATACTGTCTTGGGCCTGGTGATTCAGGAGGTGTTTCAGAGTGTGCACTCTGCTGTTTTGTTTTGGCTGTTCCTTCCCTCAGGTCAGTCCTCTGCAGAGTTTCTCCTTGCCTGCAGTGGGTGGTGTTTGGACCTTGTCCACTATATGGCAGGTTTTAACTAGGTGTGTCTTGGTCTGCTTGTTAAAAGAAGCTAGATCCAAGAGGGAGGAAGGAAGGGAGGGAGGGAGGAGAGAGAGAGAGAGGGAAGGAAGGAAGGAAAGGAAAGGAAAGGGAAGAGAAAGGAAAGGAAAGGAAAAAAGAAAGAAATGAGATCCTAGATCCTACTTCCCCTAGAGCTGAAGCTTTGCAGCACTCTATGATCAGGACACTTGGTGCATGTGAGGGGTTTGTTCTGGTCTTCTGGAGGGATGCACCTGCAGGGTACCGGCGGGGCAGGCAGGCGGGAGGGGTTGGTGTAAGCAGCTCCAGCCTCCATTATGGGGGCAGGGAGGTGCTGTGTTGCTCAGTGCTGATGGGTGTGGGGGAAATGGTGTTGCCCTGCTCTCCTCCCCGGACTGGGGAGTTCGTGCCTGCCAATCTTCAGGAAGCCCTCTCAGAAGAGTAAACAGTCACCCCTCTTGTGTCCCCAGCTTCTGTCAGGTCTCTGCCAGGTGGCACAGTACTCCTGTGTTTTATCTCAGGCACGAGGCTGGGTTTCAAAACTCCCAATTTTATGTACTCTTGCTGATCCTCTAGGGGAGAGTCTCGCCACACTGTGGTCAGTGCCAGTTTGTCCCAGAAACGCAGTCGCACAACTGCACAGTGGTTCAGAGTTTATGGTAAAGTGCAGCAAAAAGCAGCACCAAGGTTTGCTGCCCTCAGCCAGTGTCTGTATTCCCATGCTAGTGAACAGAGATGCACATTGGTGCTGCCAGTTCTTTTGTCCCCGAGAGCGGCCATCCACCATTCCCAAATGTACTCCAGAAAGGGGAACTGTTTTTCCCTGTGTGACCCAGGGGATCCTCAGACCACACTGCCCGCTCCCGGGTCTCTGCATTCCTTCCCCACCAGAGCACCGCTAAGCCTGCCAAGCACAACCCCGACAATGGCACGGACTTGTAAAACTTAAGACTTTGAGCTCTGCTGCTTATAAAAATTTGCTGTAGTCAGCCCCTCTCTTTTTCCCAGTCACTGGTTTTGGGGAAGATTTTTTTCTTGTGCAGTCCCCTGCCTGCTGCTTCACTTTCTCTCTCTCTCTCTCTCTCTCTCTCTCTCTCTCTCCTCTCTCCATGATCCGGTCTTCTGCCCCTCCACAGCACCCACATCTGTTCTCTCCCCAAATCAACTCTCCACAGCTCCTACCTTCCACAAGGTGGCCGTTTTTCTACCTGTAGACATGCAGCTTTGTTCTCTCAGTCCTCAGATTGATTTCTTGGGTGTTTAGAATGATTTGATATTTATCTAGCTGTATTGGAGGGACGAGGCAAGCTTAGGGCCCCCTACTCTTCCACCATCTTAATTCCTCTCTGCACCCACTGTGTGGACACCTTTCTGTTTTAAAGTGGTATGCAGGTACATAACTTAAGTTTGGCACATAACCTTATTACACAAATTCCATATTGGTGGAATCTGAATATGGTTACAATTGGTAAAGTAAAAAGCAGTATAATTTCATAAACTGCCACAAACTGAAGTGTACATAATGTAAATCCTCTGGAAATGCTTGTTTATCAGACCGTGAAATGTTCCTTTTTTTACCCCAGAGGAGAAGAAACAAGTGTCACTTTAAATGATCTCAAACCAGCTACAGATTACCATGCAAGGTAAGGAGTTCCTACATGTTGCCTTAATATGATCGAGTAGAGCATAGGTGGTTTTTTTAATAATTTCATTAAAAGCCTGGAATATAATTTTAAAAACATGAATTTGTGGACTTTGGTTCTTCTTTTGGTACAATTAACAAAAACAAAAAAACAAAAACGTTTAACTAAAATGTTATGTTGAAGGGTCAGTCATCCTGTTTGTAGGACCTTGGGATTGGAATGAATATACAGATAATAAGTATAATGTCTGCATATCTAATTTAGCACATGGAAAACTCCCTGCTTTTGAAATTTTCCCAGAACAGAAGCATTAATAATAGTTGGTTTGTACTTAATGTATTTTTACTACATCATGTTCTAGAAAGAGTTTGGGATATTAAATTAAAAATTTCACAGCACTTAGGGGTGCCTGGCTGGCTCAGTCAGTAGAGCATGCAACTCTTGATCTTGGGGTTATGAGTTTAAGCTCCACATTAGGTGTAGAGATTACTTAAAAATAAAATCTTAAAAAAAATTCACAACATTTAACTGAGAGGTAACTTAGATACTGTTTTATTCTGCAAGTTCTATTATAATTTACCAACATTTTACATACTAAAGCCTCCCCAGCTGGGACTCATTAATCTATATTTGGTTAGTCACCTCGATTTGTGGTTGGGATTAATCCTATTAAACTATTAAGTCTTCAATTACACTTTCTGTGGATGAAGCCGAAGTATTGTCCAACTTAGCACTATTCAAACTGTGGACTGCAACCATTATTAAATCATGAAATTTTATGAGTTATATTCAGCATTTTTTTAATTAAATAATCAAATGGTATAGAAGGTATCTGTATATTACCCTTAGGGATATTGTTTCAGGACACTTGTCTTTCTTTTGTGTGTGTGTGTGTGTGTGTGTGTGTGTGTGAGCAAGTACATATCACACAGACAGTTGTCACAACTTAAGATGTATTTTTTACTTTGTGTTATAGTCAAAAAAAAAAAAGGGATGAAAGCTGCTGGTCTAGCCTATATTTCTTTTTTTAAGAGCCATCCTTTACTTTGATGCGCATATTTTTTTTTCTTTTAAAGACTTTATTTTTAAGTAATCTCTACACGCAACATGGGGCTTGAAATCCCAACCTAGAGATCAAGAGTCACATATTCTACCAACTGAGTTAGCCAGGTGCCCACCCTTGTTTTCTTGATAGAACATTTGGAGGGCACCTTACTGATTTGCCAAGTACTTAAAGGCTGATGGCTGTTGGAGGTAGGATACAACGATTCTGCTGATTAAAACTATTTATTTTATGGCCATAGAGTCCAGGCAGAATACAATTCCATGAGGGGCACTCCTTCAGAAGCTGAAAGCTTTACCACCTTAAGCTGTGAACCTGACATACCTAATCCACCCAGGATAGCCAATCGGACCAAAAATTCACTCACTTTGCAATGGAAGGTAAGAATATTCTTTAGAGTATTTTCCAACTGGACATTTACTCCCTCCTCCCCCCACTAGTATTAAATTTCAGTTGTTCTTGTTTGGAGGCAAAGAAGAACTTTAAGCTAACTTGTTCTTTTTCTTTACATATATTAAATCTTGAAATAATATTCTTAGTGATTTTTCGTACTATATGTAAATATAGCAGAGAAGACTGATATATAATTAGCAGTCCTTATTATACTGGACATGGGATAACAGAATCTCAGCAGTGCTTCTCAAGTTCATTACAATGCCTTTATATCCTGAATTTTATCATAAAATGGGGTTCATAATAACTAGACTCATAGTTTTAGAAATATAAATATGATATCTTAAAGCAATATTCCATTAAATACTCTTTTAATAGAATAATATGTATGCTAATATATAAATGTTTGTGCCCAGCTGCACAAGAAGATACAATAAAATGGACAGACACCACAGAATTGATAATTCAGATAGCACAGACAGCATTGTCATTGGAGACTTGAATTACTAAAATGATACATGAATCTTGGTAAATTTCTGAACAAATTAAGTACAGTCTTTCTCAAATTGCAAAGTATTTACATTTTGGAAAAATCCAGTAACTTAAAACTATAGAAAAAATACCTTGTAAAATGGAATTAGGTTCTAGGCTCTGATAATTATAAACAGATATTTCACCTACATGAATGTCCAGGAGGACATTCTAAAGTCCTAGAGAAAGAGAAGAATTCTTCTTTGTATTGATTGTCCCACACTGTGCAAAATTGTTAGCATCCTTGATCCCCACCCATAAAAGTCAGCTTTTCTTCCCCCTGCCATTATTGTGATGGTCAGAAACACCCCCAACAAAATTTCTAAACAGCCCCTAGAAGGGAGTACTACCCCTCCTAGCAACCGTTAATTTGTAGTAAGAAAATAACTACTAGTCTTGATTTAATTATCTACTCTTACGCCAAGAGCAAAACTCAGGCCCTGGCTTTCTTTCTGAAAGCTGGTTTGGGGCTTATTAGTCCCTAGTTCTTCTGAGGATATTAGATGCTTTATGCAGTTAAAAAGTACTGTTAGCACATGTAAATCAGACAAGTATGTACATACATACATTTTTGTATGTGATAAGTATGACTAATTTCATGTCGCTTAGAGTAGCATTTTATTGGTAGGGCAGTTAAAGTAGCAGCCTGGTGCCCTTCATGTAGTTGAGATTTCAACAGGGTGTACTGCTCTTTGAAGATAAAATAACATTGAATTTTGAAATTTGTCTTTAACAATATCCCAACAAGTCTGTAAGATACAAACAGTGCCCTTAGGCCCTAGGTCTCTTAGTTGCCTACATAGGTTACCCAGGCTTATGCTCTTCTAGAAATGGTCCTGTATATGCAGAGTAATAGCATGGTTGGGGAAAGAGATAATCATTTTTACTGTTACTGGGGATAGTATTATGTATCTCAGAGTTGTGGGGAGGATTATCAGATAATATCTGTATAGCCCATAGCACAATACCTGGAACATAATAAGCATGATAACTGTTGTTGCTATTTAATGTTAAAATTGAAGAAAACTGGCTTAATGTAGTTTATGACTTAAATATCAGATCCTTTGACCCTACTGCCTCATATAATCTGAAAGTATTACTTGGGGGTTAACATGGCATGAGAATCATAGCATGGGTGGCAAGTGGGGTAGCAGTTGAGAGAAGTATTTTATCAACTGACATTGTTCAGAGTTGCCAGTGCACCGTGATGATAAAAAGCTAACTGAAGTTGGTCTTTTACCCTCTTATAATTACTAGTATCCACCAGACCTCTTGTTGCTCAGCTTCTGGAATACTGCTGGGTAGGAACGCTGGTTTTGTGTCAGAGCAAATTCAGCTCTGCTCTACTCTTAATGACTGATGTGGGGCAACTTATTTGGGTTCCTTAAAGCCTCCATTTCCTCTTTTGTATAGTTTGGATAATAGTACTACAAAGAGTTGATTTGAGGATTAAATGAGATAAGGTAAAGAACACTTTACACATAATAGTTTCCCCTCTAACTTGGAGAAATGGTCACAGGTTGTTGAAGGTATCACCATAGCCATGCTTCTTCCAGGGAGTTGAGGAGAATCCATTTCCTTGACTTGAAAAGCCTCACAAAATAAAGTAGAAAAAATTAAGCAAAATAAATGTGCGACCTTAGCAACTAGACTAGAGCAATCTGAAGGCATTAATTATGGGGAAATGTATTTTATACCACACACTTTTTGCTGAGATTTGCAATCTTCTCCACCTTGGGATTCTCTTCCTTTGCTGTTTGAGTTGAATTTCCCAAGGTTTCTTTTTCTGCCCCATCCATACTGTCATCACTTTTAACTGCCACGCCTGTAACTTACAGAGCAAATTCTGGTCATGTTCACCAGGTAAAAATTACAATTTTTAAGTACATCTGTGTTAATGTTCAACAAATCATTTGGACCTCCATGGTATAAAAGATTCTTTATTAAAAACTTGACCATTCTTGATTGCTCTTAACACGGTTGGCAATAGGGGTGCCTGGGTGGTTCAGTCAGTTAAGTGTCTGCTTCGGCTCAGGTCATGATCCTGGAGTCTGGGAATTGAGTCCCCACATCAGGCTCCCTGCTCAGCGGGGAATCTGCTTCTCCCTCTCCTCTGCCCCTCCCCCCACTCATGCTCGCTCACTCTCTCTCTTTCACTCCCTCTCTCAAATAAATAAATAAATCTTAAAAAAATAAAACCAAAAACCATGGTTGGCAATATTATATAAAAACCAGTAGAGTCCAGAGAATTATAGGAATTCTCTGGAGAATAATTTTAAAAGTTAAGATTATTTAATTTTGATAAAAGGAGTCTTAGAGTCAGTTGTCTTCAAATGGATGAAGCTATTATAAGGGGAGTAGAGATCCATTGTTCTGCATCTAAAGTGAGGACTAAAGAGGAAACAAGTTGAAATGGTAGAAAATTCAAGTAGAAATAAGGTTGAAATTCTTGACTTCTGGAGTGATTAAATACTAGAATAAAATGCTAAGGGAGACTGAAATTTTCACCACTGAAGATTAACAGATTGTTGAATGAGCAATCTTAGGTAATGGGGACATTGTGTCTAGAAGCAAAGATCCAGACAGTGTGACCTCTTGAAGTTCTTCTAAGCATCCTGGTTCTTTCATTCTCTAGTGTATCACACAGTATTACTTTTAGATTATAAGGTGAATTTTAATGAAAATGACAGGATCGATCCTAGGAACTTAAAGCTGATAAAACCTTCCGACAAAAGGCAAAGTGATTTTTTTAATGGATTATGAAAGTTAAGATCGTTCTTGCTACAAGAGATTGTTCAGTGTTCAGAAAAACTTGAACAGACTTGCTTTGTTTTCTTTCCTTGCATTTAAAAGGATTGTGGGGTTATATAATATATATATATATATATCTGTATTCTCTGTGCAGTTTTTCCAGAGTTAAGCTACAGAGAACATCTGCAACACAATTGATTCCTCAGATTCGATCCTCACACAGTATCTCTTACAAAAGTACTAATTTGTACTTTTTTTTTTTTTGGTATTTCTTTTAGGCACCTAGTGACAATGGTTCTAAAATCCAAAGCTTTATTTTAGAATGGGATGAGGTAAGTAAATTGAATCTTTTAAATTAGGAGAAAATTACATGTATATATCCTCAAGCAGAAATAATTTGTTTTAATAGTATTTTCCTCTTTAAAAACATTATGAATGATTTGGTGGTGCATGAGTGAATTAATGGTGTTCTTAGAAAACATTACAGACTGGACCTCCCTATGTTTTGTTTTGTTTTTTGTTTTTGACTTAAACCCCTCAAAGCTTTCACTTGGGTAATTACCTTGATGAAGGAATTTTTTTTTCACATCAGCCTTAAAAGCAGGTGTAACTTTTTACTATGGCTACTCTAACAAATTTCCACAACCTAATGGTTTAAAACAACACACACTCTCCTATAATTCCGGAAGCCAGAAATCCAATATGGCTCTCACTGGGCCAAAATCAGGGTGTCATTATAGCCATGCTGCTTCCAGGGACTCTAGAGGAGAATCCATTCTCCTGACTTTTCCAGCTTCTGGAGGCTCTCGTCATTACCAGGTCATTACCATGAATCCATGGCTGCATCAGATGGCCTTTTCTACCCCTGCTGCCATTATCACGTGGCCTTTTTCCCCTTGTCTTCATGTCTTTTTCCCTCTAAAAAGGACATTTGTAATTCCATTTAAGGTCCACTTAGATAATCCAGGATAATGTCTCCATCTAAAGAGCTTTAACTTAATAACATCTGTACAGTCCCTGAATAGAGTAACATTCATAGGTTCCAGGGTTTAGGACTTGGATATCTTTGGGGGCCATTATTCAGCCTACCACAGCAAGCATACTGAGCTTTATTATTTAGTATTTTGTTTTCTGTCATTTATTATGTTCTGTCTTGCCATACTGCTTATACCACAGCTAAGAGGAGTGGCCAGAGGGAGTAGAAGAAATTCCATTGATAATTTAGGAATTCAGCAGTATATACGCATACCTTGGAGATATTGCAAGTTCAGTTCCAGGCAACCACAATAAAGCAGATATCTCAAAGCAAGTCATAGGAATTTTTTGGTTTCCCAGTGCACATAAAAGTTATATATCACACTGTATTTGTAGTCTATTAAAAGTACAATGGCATTGTTTTTTTTAAAAAAAAAAAACAATGTACATACCGTAATTTAAAAATACTTTATTGCTAAAAAATGCTAACCATCATCTGAGCTTTCAGTGAGTCATAATCTTTTTGCTGGTGGAGGGTCTTACCTTGATGATGATGGCTGCAGGCTGATCAGGGTAGTGCTTGCTGAAGGTTGGGGTGACTTTGTCAGTTTCTTAAAAAAAAAAGACAGTTTGCTGCATCAGTTGACTCTTCCTTTCATGAACCATTTCTCTGTAACATGAGATGCTGTTTGATAGCATTTTACCAACACTAAAACTTCTATCACAACTGGAGTCAGTCCCCTCAAACCCTGCTGCTGCTTTATCAATTAAGTTTATATAAAATTCTAAATCCTTTGTTGTCATTTCAACAATCTTCACATCATCTTCACCAGGAGTAGATTCTGTATCAAGAAACCACTTTCTTTGCTCATCCATAAGAAGCAACTCTTCCTTCATCCACTTAAGTTTTATCATGAGATTGCAGCAATTCAGTAACATCTTCAGGCTCTACTTCTAATTCTAGTTCTCTTGCTGTTTCCACCGCATCTGCTGTTATTCCCTCTACTGAAGTCTTGGAACCCTTGAAGTCATCCACGAGGGTTGGAATCAACTTCTGCCAAACTCCTATTAATGTCGATATTTTGGCCTCTTCCATGAATCACCGTAACAATATAATAATGATGAAAAAGTTTGAAATATTACAAGAACTACCAAAACGTGACACAGAGTCACAAAGTGAGCATATGCTATTGCAGAAATGGCACCAGTAGACCTGCTTGATGCAGGGTTGCCACAAACCAGACTTTGTAAAAAACACTATCTTTGAAGCACAGTAAATTGAAGTGCAATAAAACAAGGTATGCCTATATTAAAAGAGTAATGAGGCACAAATAAGTAGGTTTTATGCCAGAAGTTTTAAGAGAATTTAGAACTAGGAAATCTGTCATAGTAATTTAAACGAAAAAACATGTTGATAAATTATGAAAAGATATTTGATAAAATTTAGCACTTAGTTAAAACTCAAATTAGGGATAGGAAGATAATTCCTTATCTGATAGTTATTTTTGTATTAAGTGAAGTACCATCACTAAACAATAAAAGCATTTCTAGTCAAAGCAGAAACAAGTCAATGTTGTCAGTTATTCCCACCTTTATTTAACATTAATGCAGTATGATTTGGAACTAAAACAAGAGGTACAGCCAAATAGTGGCTGAGCTGGGGGGCAAAATTATCATTATTTAGAGATGATACAACTTTCTATTTAGACAACTCAGTAGAATCAACTGTGGACACCATTAAAACAGGAAAGTGTAGTAAAGCAGCCAGATACAGACTGAAGGTTTTCTTTGAAGCAGAAGTCACCCTAAAACCATAATTTACCTCTACAAACATAATAAAGAAAAGTTTGGATGGAGAATAAGAAACTTGTCCATTTTATGTAGCATCCTAAATTTCTCAAACTCTTTAGGTGTCCTGAGCTGCAGACTTTTCTCTCTCCCTTTCTTTTGCCTGCAGTTGGGTTTTTCTCTCTGCTTATTTTCCTTCACTGTTAAACCTAGGCAGTTGTGGTTCCAAAATCTTTATTTTATAGGTAAGCAGCTGTTAAGGTGGAGGTTTTGGGATCAGTTAGGGACCTTTTCTTAAAACTGTTTGTGTAGAACTTTTCATAGATTGAGAAACACTGCCAGTTGTATATATCAAAGATCACCCTATTTCCACTACTACCACTCCCCGCCCATAGAGATTGTGGGGTCCATACCTGGAAAGAGTTTATTTTACTAAAGCCAGAGATTTACCATCAGTTAAAACAGGGTACTTAGTTTAAGAAGGTATACAAAAACACCTACTTTGTAAATTCTGCATTTAATGAACAGTAAGTATCATTTAAAAGATGTGTGTTGTCTCTACTTTCTCTTGAGATCCATGATTCATGTAACAAAGATGACTTTTAATGTACACTAGCTAATATGTTATTATTCATCAAGCAGGAATTAATGTGGATTTATCTTTTTACAATAATGTACGTGATATATAATAATCAGCCATTTTTTTTAGGGAAAAGGAAATGGAGAATTTTGTCAGTGTTATATGGGCTTACAGAAGCAATTTAAAATTACTAAACTGTCACCAGCAATGGGTTGTAAATTTAGACTGTCAGCCAAAAATGAGTATGGCACAAGGTAAGATACATTTTAATGTAAATAATATTTAGTCAGCTTCACTTACATAAATTATTCAGGGTCCAAATTATCCACTAAAAATTCTGCTTTAGTTTATGTTGATATAGTAAAGATGTGTTACTAGCCCAGCAAAAGCTATAAGAGATGTTAGTTACATAAATTGCAGTTTTAAAAGAATACTAATTCACTTTCAGGTTTCTGATCTGGTTATCATAAAAATATTAACTCCAGGATATATTATTTGGATTATAATTAGTTATCAAAAATTGTCACTTTCAAAAAATGTCGTTTATCACATTGAGTTCTTTAGCTATAAAACCAACTCTTTTTCATTCGTTCTTAAAAACCATTTGTTTCAACAGTGGTTTTAGTGAAGAAGTCTTATATTACACTTCAGGCTGTGCCCCTTCTATGCCAGCAAGTCCTGTATTAACTAAAGCCGGTGTTACTTGGTTATCCTTACAATGGAGTAAGCCCTCAGGAACACCATCAGATGAAGGAATTTCTTACATTTTAGAGATGGAGGAAGAAACTTCAGTAAGTATGAATATGTATTTTAAGTAGAGTGTTTAAAATCTATTTCAGGTAACGTCAATCCTTATAAGTAAATAGTGCCGCAATAGTTAGATCCTTGCCCAGATCCTTTGAGTCCTTGGTTGGTTATCATTTAGGAGGAATTGGGAGTGAGGAAGAATTCAATCTTTTATTTTCTTGATGTGTAGGAGGGGGTTTTGTTTTTTATGTGTGTTTGTATACATTTGTGCCTAGAAATAGCATAGACTGCATTTTAAATATATATGTTTTAGAGAAAATAGAGGGGAAGATCACCACAGCCTTTTAGCCTAAGCAGCTCGAAAAAATAAGGAAATAATATGTCCATCTTTTCCAGCTTTGTTCATACACTGCTTTTCCAAGGACCACAGAAGGTATGAAGAGCTTCACATGACACTATGTAGTGCTGCCAGAATCAGGTTTTCAGTAGCTTGTCTCCTGTGAGCTAGAACAGAGCTAACATGAATTAGGGTGTCTTCTGTTAGTTCCAGATAGTTTCATAGCTTTTCAGAGCTACTTTAAAGCCATTAAAATAGTATTGGTCTACTCCCAGCTGTATATCCAGGAGAATTGAAAACACATGTTCGTACAGAAATTTGTACATGAATGTTCATAGCATTATTCATAATAGCCAAAAAGTGGAAACAACCCAAATGTCCATTAATTGATGAATGGATAAACAAAGTGTGATATATCCATACAGTGGAATATCATTGAGCCATATAAAGGAATGGAGTATTGACACATGTAACGACATGAATGAACCTTGAAAACATTATGCTAAGTAAAAGAACCCAGTCAAAAAAGACCACATATTATGTAATTCCATTTCTTATGGATATAGGCAAATCCATAGAGACAGAAAGTATATTAGTGGACGAGAAAAGAGGGGAAGTGACTGCTAACCAAAAAATAAAGTACAGGCTTCATTGTCGAATTAGGAATTCAATGATGGTTGCACAACCTTGTGAATACACTATAAATGACTGAATTTCATACTTTAAAATGGGAATTTTACAGTATGTGAATTATATATCAACTTTTAAAAAAAACATTGGGAAAGTAGTGAGGCATTGTCCCTGGAGCTATAAATAGCAATCCAATATCTAAGTGACATGCCTACCTGCCAGCACAGCCAACCATTTATTTATTTACTTAAGCACAGGGCAAGTTAAATATGTTAAATGGTTATAGTTCTGTTTAGCTCTTGCAACATCTGTCTAGGAAATTCTGTTAGAGATATGCTTACTGATGGTGAAGTTACCATTGACTGACTTTACTGTCAACACAAATATCTTCTCTTCGTTACTGCATTTATGGAGAATGAGTTCTCCATCCCCCTATAAACATTCATTAGCATTTCTGGATCTGTCCATTCAAGATAGAAGTATCAAGGTGAGGATTACACGTAAACGGAGCATTAATCACCTTGTACACAGTAGAAGATGAAAAAGACCTGGGTCTTTTTACATGTTTGTTATTCCCCATATTTCTGCTGTTAGACATCTGAGAAAGCTTATTTTCCCTTTCCAGGGATACGGTTTTAAGCCTAAATATGATGGAGAAGACCTTGCTTACACAGTAAAGAATCTCAGACGTAGTACAAAGTATAAATTTAAGGTAAGCTTTGAAAGCCCTTAAAAGATTTATTTGTTATTCTTGTTGTTGTTCCAGTTGTTTTAAAGCTAAGTACAAACCTTACTCCTTGGTTTTAAATCTAAAATAGTTTTGGCCTTGGGGCGCCTGGGTGGCTCAGTCAGTTGGGCATCCAAATCTTGATTTCAGCTCAGATTATGATAACAGGATTGTGAGACTGAGCCCTGCATCACACTCCTCGCACTGGGTGTGGAGCCTGCTTAGGATTCTCTCTCTCCCTCTGCCTCTCTCCACTCACTCTCTCACTCGCTCTCAAAAATACATAAAAATTTTAAAAATTAAATTAAAATAGTTTTGGCCTTTCAGTGAGGATTACTGCTTTACTTTCTTACTATGTAACATTGTCAAACTGTATATATATTTAAATTCAAATCAATTTTAATGTTTTATGGGACTTTTATTTGTATAATGTGAACAAACATCTTCTAAAATGTGGATGTTGTTAAACACATTCAGAATATGCTTTTTAGTCCGTGATACCTGAAAAAGTAATGCTTTTATTTTCTAAGTACATTATATCAAAGGGTGCACAATTTCAGTTTGTCTCATTACTGGTAGTGACTTGATGAAGATTATTTCTACCATGTTTCTTCACCATAAGGTTTTCTTTTTCCCTTTGTAGTATTTTGTAAATACTATGTAAACATCTTGGTTTTTGTCAAACTTTCACCTGTTAGTTTTAACACCCGTTGATAATTCTTGCCTGAGTCAATTATTATTGATTAATAGTTGCCAAGTGGTGATTTTTTTAATATTATCATTCCTTCTACATTTATTAGTTGGCATTATACTATAAAGAAAAGCTTTCTTTTCTCATTTATGTTAGTATGAACTCATGGATTCCTATTTACTGAGTGGGTTATTTTTGTTACTATGATTATCAGTTGTGAGACTCAGATTGTTTCAGATTTAGGAGCCCCTTCAGGCTGGCTTTCAGATCCTTTTGAAATGTGCCCCCCCATCATTCTTTGAGCCTTTCCTTTCTGGCACATGATATTCAAGTCTCATCTTGTACTTTCCCTTCTTCAGCCTTGGGATTGGTTTATTTCTCAAAGCACTTGGGTCCTTTTAGTGGACAATGGTATTTAGAAGCCAAAATCTGGGAATTAAATATACTTTAATTGCTGTAACAGTTTTGCTGCTCCTGGACACCCTCTCAGTGGACAGAGCTATGAACTATATGTATGTATGTATATTATTTATGTGTGCGTACACACACACAAAATTTATATGCACAAATACATTTACATCTGTATTTCTATGTATATATCAATTTTTTAAACCATGAGTTTACACCACATACCTCCAATTTTAATCCAATACCACAGGTTAATTCTAGTTTTCTCCTTTTTCTCATTTCTAGCTCCCTTCGTCATCAGCAAGAAACTTTGCCCCAGTTATGTTCATTATATTTAGTTTGTGGAACAAATTCCTCCCCTCCCGTAAAGTTCTATTCAGGGAGTTTGAGTTCCTACTAGGCAAATGCTGCCTGCCTCCAGCCAACCCACCTATCCCCTAGCACAGATACTTGCCTTGTTTTACCCACCTCTTGGCCTTTACACTGAATTATTTCAGGTGTAAAGCAGAGAGACTCTACATGTCATTTATTGCTTGCTTGAGGCATGGAGACTATACATATCATTCTTGCTCACTTGAAGCAGTAAGTAGCAAGCTTTGAAAATTCATCTACTATGGAGATTCCTGAAATTCTGTATCTTTCATAGTATAGCCTCCATTCTCAGAGTATTTTAACTCTGACTTGATCAGGGATATACATTGCTAGTTCTTGGAGACAGTGTTTGAATTAGTTAATATACCAGTTAATGTAAGCCAGCCTACATTTTTGTGCAGAAGTTTTTCTAAAAATACAACAAAATGCTTATTAGTTGATAAATTCAGCATTTGAATTTTCCTGTTAGTGTTTGTTTAATCAAATCATTTCAAATAAATGATAGAAGCCACTGTAAATTGTTTTCACTATTAAAAAGCAAAGATAAATTTTATTCCTTGAGAACCTTAGAAAATTTTTAATAATGAGAAATTTGATTATGGAGAGCATAATAATTATATTTATTATGCTTTGTCTTATATATTAGCTTCATTTTTAAAACTCACGGTAACACTGAGTGATTTTAATTTCCAAATAGAATTTTCATATTTACAAGATTTATAAAATACCTAAGAGTAAGTACATTCATTCGGTTTTCCTCTTATGATGATGTTGGATTATATTTTGCTTCAGTAATATTGTTATGATCATTCAGTAATGATTAGAAAATGATTAACATTTTCTAAGGGGAAAATGTTAAGATCTTTATAATTTGGTAAGTTTATTAAAATTCTTAGAATTCTTCTATCATTTAACACCATGGTGTTATTGCCACATAGAGACAAAAATCTTATTTACACATATGGGAGTTAAATTTCTCATGATCCACTATTTTAAAAAATTACAAATTTTTATTTAACATTGTTTCACTGTGGCAGTCACATTCAAATTGCAGGGTATATAATCAGAATCTCCAAGGAGACAATAGGTTTTTACAAAAAGTACCCCCAAGTAACTAGAGAGGGGATAGGAAAATAGTGTCTCTAAACAACCTTGTAACAAATCACTGGCTTATAAGAAGGGATTATATAAAGGCTTATTAAATAATAATTTTTTTTAAAGATTTTATTTATTTATTTGACAGAGACACAGCGAAAGAGGGAACACAAGCAGGGGGAATGGGAGAGGGAGAAGCAGGCTTCCCGCTGAGCAGGGAGCCCGATGCGGGACTCGATTCCAAGACCCTGGGATCATGACCTGAGCTGAAGGCAGATGCTTAATGACTGAGCCACCCAGGTGCCCCTAAATAATAAATTTAAATAGTCATAAGAACCCCCAAGTTCTTATCACCAGTAGTTCCCCAAGTGTGATCACCAGACCATTCTATCAGCATTACCTGGGAACTTGTTAGAAATGTAAATTTTCGCGGGGCGCCTGGGTGGCTCAGTCGTTGAGCTTCTGCCTTCGGCTCAGGTCATGATTCCAGGGTCCTGGAATTGAGCCCCACATCGAGCTCCCTGCTCCGCGGGGGGCCTGCTTCTCCCTCTTGCATTCCCCCTGCTTGTGTTCCCTCTCTTGCTGTGTCTCTTTCTGTCAAATACGTAAATAAAATCTTTAAAAAAAAAAAAAAGAAATGTAAATTTTCTGGGCCCCTCAGTTCTACTGAATCAAAAATTCTGGGATAAGACCTAGCAATCTGTTTCAGCAGACTCTCCAAGTGAGTCTGAGGCTCGTTGAAATTTGAGAACCACTGATCTAGAGGAGGAAAAAAATATTAGGAAATAGAAAATGATGACTGTGTGAAGTCTTCTAGAGGCTCAGACATTTTGAATCTGCCTTATGCAGGGTGCCAGGTGAGAGGCTTTTGAATTAAATCCTATTGCTGTCTCAGTCTTTCTTTTCTAGTTTGACATTGCAGACTCCTCTTTCAAGCAAACCATATCAAAATAAAGTCTTAACACTAAAGAAATCTTAGAATACTAAGAAAAAGCAGCAAAATATTATAACCCAGAAAGCAATGACTAGATAGTGTATTACAGTTTGTAAAGAAACAATAAGGGTATGATTAACATAAAATTCTAATATGACCAAGTTTACCAAATGCCAAAGTTCTAGTTTCTACACTACAGACAATCCTAGGACACTCAAAATACTAAAAAGTTGGAACAATGAAAAAATTTAAAGGATAAAAGAAAAAGAAAAGCATAAGAAAGCAGCCAAAATTCTTAAAATCATTTAAAATTCAGAGTGGTGTTAACAAGCATACAATGCTGATTCCATCAAATGGTTCATTGGAAGCTGGGCTAAGACCTGTTGTCCAAATTTAAAATTATAATTATTGTTAATTATAATATTTCTTATAATTAAAGGCTTCAGAGGCTAGTGGCCAGTCCCTATGACTCTGGGCCACTAGGAGGCTGATGTCTTATTTCCTAAAGTTCCTAAAAAGTGTTTTTTCAAGCAGCAAGGCTTCTAAAGATCAAGTTCTGAGTACCTTGAGCTGAGAACCCTTAAATACTTTCACTGCGGCTTGTTGCTATTTTTGAGGTCTTTTTACAGGTGGAGAGAAATCAGTCAGTATTTGGATCCATCAACTTCTCTTATCTTCCATCTTTGAAATTCACTTATACACTTATATGTCAGCATCAATGAAAAAGTACATAAACATATTCCCTTCCTCCTCCTCATCTTGTCCAGTGTCATTTTGTGATGTCTTCCTTTTTCCTTTGCCTTAATCTAAGTGTGCCCAAGTTAGTCCTAAGTTCTTATTATGTCCCTTTCTCCTTTGGATACATCATCTCTTTGCCTTCTATCAGGTATCATTTTTGTTTTGAAGAATACTAAATCTCCAAATCTGTTCTGTGTTGTTATCAATCTGTTCTCTTACCTTCTAATTAGCTTCTAAGTTCTATTTTATACCTAGATTAATCTTTCTGAAATACAGCTTTCCCTCTAAAAAATTTCCTTAGTTTCATGTAAGATTTTTTATATTCTGACGCATTTCGTTTTTAAAATGCACTGCCTTTCACTCCTTACTTGAACTGGCTATCTCACCAGGTTGATTATTTTTCCCTGAGCAGAGCTCACTGTTTACTATTCATTTCTGCTCTATACCCAGGGCTTTCTGTTCTCTCTCTTACCCAAGCTTGCCCTTTTACTGCTCTTGCCCATGAAGACCCCGTAACACTTCCAATCACCTTTTCAAAAAAGGACCATTTTATGCCTTAGTAATCTTTCTTCTATTGCCTAAATCTTTTGATTAGTATCTTGCCTGTTTTCTGCATAAAGATTCTAAACTTGTTGAAGATAAAGAGTGTACCACATCTGGAGTTCCTAGCACAGTGCTCCCTCTGTGGTGGGGAACTGAATGAATGTTTTTTATTATTTATAAAATTGTGGGGGTGGGGAGATAACCATATGGCTTTATAACCTTTATGGCTAACTGAAGTAAAAGGAGGCAGTGCCAAAATATATAGTCTTAAAAATATAGTTAGTGGATCTTTCTGGCTTTTAGGGAGTCTGTTCTTACTTTAATAAGTTTCTTCTAGTTATAGGTTTAAGTAAACACTGTGTACCACATTGAGAAGTGTTTTGACCCTCTTTGTAGTCAATTTGTAAAGCAGCAAATAAAATCCATTTTAGTGCATGGGAGGACTGAGGAAGCCTGAGCAAAACTGAACAATTGAACCGAATTTTACTGAGTTTCTCATGGGCTGCATGAGTTATTTGGGGGTAGATTTACTTAGATCCTTGTGTATATTATCATGTCATATCATAATGGGCCTTGTCTATGAATCATCCATTCATCCTATAATTATTGAGCGTCTATTCTATAATAAAGCACTGTTCTAAACACTAAGAATACAACAGTAATCAAAATAACTAATATTCTGGGCGCCTGTGTGGCTCAGTTGGTTAAGCAACTGCCTTCCGCTCAGGTCATGATCCTGGAGTCCCGGGATCGAGTCCCGCATCGGGCTCCCTGCTCAGCGAGGAGCCTGCTTCTCCCTCTGACCCTCCCCCCTCTCATGTACTCTCTCTCATTCTCACTCTCTCAAATGAATAAATAAATCTTTAAAAAAAAAAAACTAATATTCTAGTTGAGAGAATAGTAAACAAGCAAATAGCAGATGGTGATAAGTGCTATGTGGATTAATCAAATTAGGGTGAGGTGACAGAATGTCTGGGTAGTCAAGAAGTATTTTTGGAAATGACACTTATATCTGAATAACAAGAAGGAGTTAGCATGTCAAGAGCAGAAAGAACATTTTAGGCAGGGGAAATAACTGCTAATGCAAAAGACCGTAAAGTGGAGGTAGTCAGGGGTGAAATCACATAGGGTATCGTAGGCCATAATTTAGATGTTATTTTGAGTAAAATAAGAAGCTGTTGGAAGGTTCTAAGATAAGTAACAAAGTCCCTTTGGCAGTTGTGTAGAAAATGGATAGGGTTGAGAGAAGGAGTGGAAGCTAGGAAACTAGTTAGTAGTATATTATAGTCATTCAGAAAAGATAGAATAAAAGAAGCCTTGACTAACGTGGTAGTAGTAGCAGAAAACAGAAAAGTGGAGGTAGAGTTGACAGGATTTGCTAATAGATTTAAGTTGTAGGTTTAGAGAAGGAAGAATTAAGGATGTTTCTTAGATTTTTGACTTGAACAACTAGGTAGATGATGGTACTTTTTGCTGATGAGGAAGGGCAAAGATGGAGCAGGTTTAGAAAAGAGAAAATCATATCAAGTTGGATATTTGACTTTAGGAGCTCTAAGTTCAGTAGAAGAGATAAAGTAAAATATATATATTGAATTTCTAAAGTCAAATATAAAAATACTTAGATATGAATTATGTTTATTGCTGTGCAACTTTTAATAGTTTGAAAAAACAAGCATTAAGTTTCTCACAGGGTCTTTGGGTCAGGAATTCAGGACTGGCTTAGCTCGGTGATTCTCATGCAGGGTTTATGTGAGGTTGCAGTCAAGATGCCATCTAGGGCTACAGTCATCTGAAGGCTTGACTGGGGCTGGAGGATTTGCTTCCAGATTCACTCAAGTGGTTGTCAGCCCTCAGTTCTCTCTATTGGTCAGAAGCTTCAGTTCCTCACCAAATGGGTTTCTCTGTAGGGAAGCTACACACTCTCATTTCTGTTACATCGTATTGGAAGCAAGTTATTAAGAACAATTCAAAGGGAAGAGGAATTTGCCTTTATCTGAATAAAGGAAGTTCAAAGAATCTGTGGACATCTTTTTAAAACCCAAAGAATGGTAAAAGAATAAATAAATCAAGCCCAAAGCCTATCAAGTATCATCGGGTTATAGCTTACTCCTGTGATGACTCTTGGTTAGTATCAAAATGTTAGACTTAAACTTGTATTCCCAGAACTGATTCCTAACAGGGGATTATACCTAAATATTCTTCATATATGCACAGTCCTTGTTGAAGACAAGCAATTCTCACATAAACAAGCCATCACAATCAGAAAACTTACTTTATCATTTGATTGAGCTTATTTATCTCTCATCACTTTGTTCATTAAGCCATTATCATTAGGTGTCAAATACTAATTGTTTTATGTCTTTGGTTATTTTATGCCATAGGTTATTGCTTACAACTCAGAAGGTAAAAGTAATCCAAGTGAAGTAGTAGAATTTACTACATGCCCCGATAAACCAGGAGTACCTGTGAAGCCTTCAGTTAAAGGAAAGATACATTCACACAGTTTTAAAATAACTTGGGGTAAGATATGCATATTTTTACATCATTACTTTTGTATTTGATTAAAATGATTTGAATATTAAGATAATTCTTAGGATAGTTGGGTACATTTGTTAGCTCAAGCAAGTTCAATAGGAAATGTGAGAATCATTCATTGTTTGAGGATCTTTTTTGTGGAAAACTACACTCACACAAATGCAGAGTTCATAGTTTGATACAGGAAGAACTTGGGATCTGCAGTAAGACTATGAGCAGAGGTAGCACTGCATGAAATGAATGATTACTGAAATTATAGCTAAAGTCACCTGGGTTATCCTAGCTCTCATGAGAAATGAAAATCACTTATTCACTTAAAACAAACATTTGTTGAGGTGCCTGGCCAGCTTAGTCAGAAGAGCATGCAACTCTTGATCTCTCGGGTCGTGAATTTGAGCCCCACAATTGAGTGTGGAGATTGCTTAAATAAATAAAACTTGAAAAAAATAAAACACACTTATTGAACACCTGTTTATACATCACTTGAAATGCTAGTATTAATTAAAAAAGCATTGCAGATGATTCTTTTTATTTTTTAAACAATCTTAGGTTTGGTAATCTGTTTATTAGGATTTCTGTCACTGTTTAATTGTATGTATGTTGCCTAATACCAACTTTTACTTCTTTGGATAGACCCACCAAAAGACAATGGAGGTGCAGCCATCAATAAGTATGTAGTGGAGATGGCAGAAGGTTCTAATGGTAAGAATAACTATTAAAAATTAATAGATTTAGGGATGCCTGGGTGGCTCAGTCGGTTAAGCGTCTGCCTTCAGCTCAGGTCATGATCCCAGGGTCCTGGGATCAAGCCCCACATCGGGCTCCTTGCTCAGCAGGGAACCTGCTTCTCCCTCTCCCTCTGCCTGCCACTCCCCCTGCTTGTGCTCTCTCTCTCTCTCTGACAAATAAAATCTTTTAAAAAAAAAAAGAAAGAAATTAATAGATTTATACCAGTCTGCCTCTCTTCTTCATGACTTTACATTTTATATGATCTCTTTTCTTTCACTTTTCATTTTTTCCTTTGTTCATAGCAGTTAGTATTTTGCCTGTTATGATCCACTTTAAGTTATAATCTCTAGAAATATAGTGAATCAAATGTAAGACTGCTGTACACCTATATTGTTAAATTTACATTTTATTTCCTTTCTCATTTGTTTGCATTGCTCAGTTCCAGTATATCTAAAGTCTTCTGAAGGTTTATTCAGTTAGATTTATAACCAGACGTATCAGAGAAAAAATATCCTGTAAAATTTAACTTACATTATACTAGTTTTATTAATATCCTCTGCGCCTCGTGAACTTTCTTTTTGAATCACACATTTAACAGTCTTTATTTCTATGCAATGACCTGTTTCCTGCAAAATAATAAGAATGTCTTTTAATTAAGGCTAAACTTCCTGTGGTATTGGTTCTTTCTACTCTTTGTGTGTTATAATGTTATTACTGGACCAATAAACACATTTAAAATGCTTAATTAAAAGCAAATTATGAACGTAAGCCAAAGTTTGTACAGAGTTACAGAGATATTTCATTTCAACAAAGCCATGCAGATTTGTCTAGGAAGCTGTAACATAAAGAAAATTAGATCATCTCCAGGAAACTCGAAGCAAGCTTAAATTGTTTCTGACAAATTACATAACCACTTAGTGAAGCTAGGATACCTGCCGTGTCCATGATACCAGAACGTTAAACATTACCTTGTAACTGATTGAACATGAACATAATTCTTCACCTTAACAGGAAACAAATGGGATATGATATACAGTGGAGCTGCTAGAGAACATCTTTGTGATCGACTGAATCCAGGTTGTTTCTACCGTTTACGAGTTTACTGCATCAGTGATGGAGGACTGAGTGCGGTAATACTTACACGTAGATTTTTTTTTTCAAGTTTGGGTCTATTAAGATGGGATCACCAGATGCCACCTCAAAATTTGAAATGTATCCAAAGTAATTTCTGTAACCCAGGTGATTAATTTTATAGTGACCAGAATTTTTCAAATAGTACTTGGCTGAAAGTCCGTATTCAGAGAATATGTATCGTCTGGTTGGTGTTTAGCTTTGGAAAAACAAATACGCAAAAATGTTGTGGGAAAATTTATAAAGATAAATTTTACGATGATGTTCAATAACCATACTTAACAGAAATAGAAATAATTGTAGACTGATTGCTTCATAAATTATGTGTATCAGGACAATCCATAAAATATCATTTACTGTTTAAACACAGATTCTAATATTTACTTATTGCAGAAAAGTTGGTAGTTACTCTTAGATATCCACTAACCAAAATGGACTTAGTGTGCCATTGATTATATATGAAATATATGTAATGTTCTGGAGAGGTATATTTTTTAATAGGAGTGATTTTTTTTTTAATGAATTTAACCAAGAATGGGTTCATGGAGCATTAAGAACTGTTACTATTTTTCAAATGGAATTTAATGCAATAAAGGTACCTTCATTTTTTTGAAGGTACCTTTTTAAAAATGAATTTATAAGTATTGTGTTGAAAATTTGAATATTATGAAACTGAGTGCATGTCCTGCCCACAGGCTTGGGATCCAATTGCTTATTTTATTTAATAAAATCTTCCCGGATTAAAAAAAGCATCCACTGAAAAATGAAGGGGGGGCAATCAGAGTGGGAGACGAACCATGAGAGACTACGGACTCTGAGAACCAAACAGGGTTCTAGAGGGGAGGGGTGTGGGGGGATGGGTTAGCCTGGTGATGGGTATTAAAGAGGGCATGTACTGAATGGAGCACTGGGTGTTATATGCAAACAGTGAATCATGGAACACTACATCAAAAACTAATGATATAATGTATGGTGATTAACATAACATAATCAAAAAAGCATCCACTGCCCCCCAGAAAAGCCTCTAGTTTTCTAATTCAGCATTATAGCATTCTGTATAGGATACCTTTCTGAATAAGGTGATCAAATATTTTATTTATGCTTGGAAAGAAAATTAATACAGTGCAGATAAGGAATATGGCACTGTGTGTCAGTATTTTTAAGAGAAGTCTTTTAAAATAAAACTTAATATATATTTTTTAAATAGCATAAAAACTAAAATAATACCAAATACTTGGAAAAGCTTACCTGATTTTTGAATTATTTTTAGGAGGAAAGGAAAGATTATATATACATATTAGTATTTAGGTTGAAAATACAGTATACAGTAAAGTAACTAAAATAATCTAAACCTCCTGAAAACATGGCAAACAGTGTTTACAGAATGTTAAAACATCCTTCCTTAGAAGAGACTTGTGGACCCATTTGGAAAGGATCAAAAATAATGTCCATTAGGATGTCTTGAAGGTTGTTTTGTTGTTGTTGTTGTTAACTGTAGAAAGAAAAAAGGAAGAGTTTTGGGGGTTTTTTTTCTGGTAACTTTCTTCGTGTATAATAGTCACATAGTATGTGTCTTTGTTTCTATAAAATTAGAGTTTTAATTTAATTGGGCTTTTTATTTTATTTAGAACTTTATTTCTTTTCAGTTGAAAGTCAAGTAGAATTTCAAATTATTGGTGCAGTCTTTGTGTTCATTTTATTTTCCTTTAACAAAAACAGTCTGATTATTTGGTTGGGGCATTTTTGTTTTGTTACTGCTTTTGTTTTGGCAGGTATCTGAATCTTTACTTGTGCAGACTCCAGCTGTGCCTCCTGGCCCATGCCTCCCTCCCAGATTACAGGGTAGACCCAAAGCAAAAGAAATACAGTTACGATGGGGTAATTTCCATTTTGGTAATAAATTTTAATTAAGTTAGTACTAAATATATTCCTTTTGTTAAACTACATAAATCTTTCCACCTTTAGGACCCCCTCTGGTCGATGGTGGATCACCCATTTTCTGTTATGGTGTGGAAATGTCTCCTGTAGAAAAAGATGAACCGAGAGAAGTTTACCAAGGTTCTGAAGTAGAATGTACAGTGAGCAGCCTTCTTCCTGGAAAGACTTACAGCTTCAGACTGCACGCAGCTAACAAAATGGGGGTAGGAAGACTCTGCTGACTGAGTTATAATCACAGTGGTATTTCATAAGTTAGCCATTTTACTTTCAACATGTGATTCCAAAGTTTACAGTTGTTTTTTGTTTTGGTTTTTTTGAGTTTTTTAAGATTTATTTATTTATTTATTTTAGAGAGAGAGAGCGTGCGCGGGGGAAGGGGCAGAGGGAGAGAGAGAGAGAGAGAGTGGGGGAGGGCAGAGGGAGAAGGACAAGCAGAGCATGCTGAGCACGGAGCTCGATCCCAGGACCCTGAGATCATTACCTGAGCTGAAATCAACTGAGCCACCCAGGTGCCCCCAAATTTTACAGTTTTCAGGAAGCCTGTATCAGTAAGAGAGAGGTCAGTGTATACGATAACTTAATTGTTCTAGAATCTCAATATTTTCATGCCCCACTTATAATTTGTGACACTCTGGGCTTCAGCTGGGCTGAAGTTTGCCTTTCAGGTGGTGCTAGTAGGTTTTACTTAGTAAGTTTGAGTAGAAATAAGACTATAAGATGAAATACTTAGACTAATCAAGTTTTTTTAAGACTGGTTATATGCAGCATTTACTTTCAGTTGGCTACTAATTGTAATTCGTTATTTCCTAAGGAAAAAAAGTTATTATTTTAAGCATTTCTGGCTTTATGAGACTTTTTAAAAAGTATCATCTGTGGGTGCGCCTGGGTGGCTCAGTCGTTAAGCATCTGCCTTTGGCTCAGGTCATGATCCCAGGGTCCTGGGATCAAGCCCCGCATCAGGCTCCCCGCTCAGCGGGAAGCCTGCTTCTCCCTCTCCCACTCCCTCTGCTTGTGTTCCCTCTCTCACTGTGTCTCTCTTTGTCAAATAAATAGATAAAATCTTTAAAAAAAAACAAAAAATAAACAAAAAAACTAAAAAGTATTATCTATGTATCTGTACAAGTCCATAAAATAGACAAAATAGGTGATATCTCCATTTTACAGCTGAGGAGGCTAGGGCTCAGAAAAGCTAAATATCTTGCCCACAGTCACACAAGTAAGAAGTGACAGAGATAAGCTACAGACTCACGGCTGTCAGACTCCAGAGCCAAAGCCCTTTCCACTCAACCAGGACATATCTCATCTCTGCATTAAAGCAGGTTCTCTAAGGACAAAGCAGTAGTTTCTTGCCTCAATTGAGTAACATTCTGTTTCCTTATTCTATAACTACAGTTTCACAAAATTAAACTGACAAGTCTCTCCTCTCCCATTATTTCATATTTTAGTGAACCGTACTATATTTTAGTCCCATTCTCCAACTGAGTTCAGTATCTGTATCTGTAAACTTATTTTGAAATTTCTTATGTCAATACTTTGTTGGCATTTCTAACATAAGTCATTGTTTGCTGTCTGAAGTCATTATCTTGTCAGCCTCACAAGGCTTCAGTACACTGGGATAGCATCTTTATTTTTTTTTTTTTAAGATTTTTTATTTTATTTATTTATTTGAGAGAGAGAATGAGAGAGCACAAGAGGGGATAGGGTCAGAGGGAGAAGCAGACTCCCCGCTGAGCAGGGAGCCCGATGTGGGACTCGATCCCGGGATGACAGGATCATGACCTGAGCCAAAGGCAGTTTTCCCAACCAACTCAGCCACCCAGGCACCCTGGGATAGCATCTTTAATACTAGTGTTCTTAATTTGTATTTTCAGGATTCTGATCGTTTGTCAAAATCATCTTAAGTAAATATTTGGTTTCTGCATTTCCAGAGAATATACATTTTAGACTCTTTTTAAAACCATTCTAAATTTTGGGGCACCTGGGTAGTTCAGTTGGTTAAGCATCTGCCTTCAGCTCAGGTCATGATCCTGGGATTGAGTCCCGCATCAGGCTCCCTGCTCAGCAGAGAGCCTGCTTCCTCCTCTCCCTCTGCTGTTCCCCGTCCTGTGCTCAGTCATGCACACGCGCACGCTCTCTCTCAGATAAATAAATAAAATCTTAAAAAAAAAAGTTACTCTAAATTTTAAGATATAGTTTATGCTACCATCTCCCATACCTCGCATACCTTTAGTTGTCTTCACTCCTTATATAATTTCTTCTGACTTACTCCACATACCTAATTCCCTAATACCCTGCCCTTATTACAGGAACAGTTCATGAAGGAAAAAGGTGCAGGAGAAGAAAACACAGTAAATAATTAAAACTTAAAAATAACCCACAGTGACTTCCATGACCATTAAATCTTTTTACTTTCTGTGAATGATTTTAGAATTATATCATGACCAGTTGGTCTTGAAGAAGAGTGATAATACACTTATTTATTATGTGAATTTATGAATATTTATGGAGAGCTGTGCAATCAGTGGGTGAAAAATGAAAATACTGGCTATATTTGTTTTTCTAGTTTGGACCATTTTCAGAAAAATGTGATATTACTACAGCCCCTGGACCACCAGATCAATGCAAGCCTCCTCAAGTTACATGCAGATCTGCAACTTGCGCACAAGTAAATTGGGAGGTATTGTAATTCCCATTGACTTACTTTAAATGATTAGAATAGTTCATATAAAATAATAAAGATACTCTTCATTTCACTTCCTAAATTATGCAGACAGTAAGTCCTAGTGAAATTCATGTGGTAAAAAGTGAATTTTTTTCTCTTCAAAGCACTTAAGTAAGGTATATTTGCATCACAAGTGTTTAGTTTCTTGTTCATGATGTGCTTTGTATTTTTTTCAAAGGCTTTGTCTCATTACTGAGATATTTAGCCCCTGGTGAGTTTAATGTTCAGAATAAACATTCGTAGAAATCAGTATAATACTGTTTCTCTTATAATATTATCTCCTCTGTGTTTATTGTGTATAGTAATAATCAGTAATGATAATTACATTTTCAGTTTCCTTTGAAATTTAACAAAGAAAATGTCCTTACATGATTTAACATTTATATTACTTAACAGAATTATTTTGAAGTATATTTACCTCAAAATTCTCTTTCTGAAGTGATTCAGTCATATTTTTATTGAAAACAAAGTATTTTTTGACCAATCTTACATTCAGGTGACCTTAATGAATAAAAATATAATATTGAACAGTTTTAATTCTACTTAAACATTTTAAAGAAATTCAAAAGCAGTTCAGTTTTTGATATGCTCAGGTAAAGATTTTGCCCAAAAACCATTTATCAGTGTCAAGACTGAAGACCTTTTCCCTTTCTTAATTTAAAGGTCCCATTGAGTAATGGAACTGATGTCACTGAATATCGATTGGAGTGGGGAGGCGTGGAAGGAAGTATGCAGATGTGTTACTGTGGGCCTGGTCTCAGTTATGAATTAAAAGGACTTTCACCAGCAACTACCTATTATTGCAGAGTCCAGGTAAAGGTGGTCAGGGCCTTGCTACTCTAGCCAGAGTTTTGTGTTCTATGAGCATTTTATTGGTCATGTTTTTGTTAACTTATGGGCTCTGTTAATTGTAGGCTCTGAGTATTGTGGGTGCAGGTCCTTTCAGTGAAGTAGTAGCCTGTGTGACCCCACCATCAGTTCCTGCTATTGTGACTTGTCTTCAAGAACTAAATGATGATGAGATAGAAAATCCCCTTTATTCACCTTCTACATGCCTTGCAATAACCTGGGAAAAGCCTTGTGACCATGGTTCGGAAATCCTTGCCTACAGCATAGACTTGGGAGATAAACAGCCCTTGGCAGTGGGAAAGGTTACAAGCTATATTATAGACAATTTGCAACCAGATACAACATACAGGTACGCTCTACAAACTATGTTAATTTTTGCCTAAACCAGAGAGAAACTTTAAGTAGAATAATCATAACTGGATTTTTTTTTTCTTAATGTGGCACTTAGAATACGAATTCAAGCCTTGAATAGCCTTGGAGCTGGTCCTTTCAGCCACATGATAAAATTAAAAACTAAGCCCCTCCCTCCTGATCCACCTCGTCTGGAATGTGTTGCCTTCAGCCACCAGAACCTTAAGCTGAAATGGGGAGAAGGAACCCCAAAAACACTGTCAACAGATTCTATTCAGTACCACCTTCAGATGGAGGATAAGAACGGAAGGTAGGTGTTCTTAATTGCTTCTTTATATAGTTTCTTAGATCTTAAGTATATAAATTTTAATAAACAGAAGTAAATAAGCTTTCAAAAACAAGGTTAGAATTCTGATAAGAAATAATTTTAAATGTGCTATTTTCAAAACACCAGAAGATATAGTGACGATTTCCTGTTTATAACTTGTGAGTGGGATGCCAAGAGAAAAATTAAATGGGCTATTCTTTGGCTCTCTTCTCTTAACCCATTTACTCTCTTCATGCTTATAGTAAAAAAACAGTCTTTGCTACAACAAAGTTCTTCAACCCTTACTTCCAGCAGAGGCAGTTTTGTCAGTAAATGATTAATTGGCTTAAGGCCTCTGAGATCCTTGAGGGTAGGGATTATGTCTCACTTTCCTCCACACCCCTGTCACAGGGCTTGCGCGCTAAGTAAAATACAGTTCAGTTCCTCACTGTCAGATCTTGGTTAGTCTCTGATTATTAGCCAGTCCCCTTGATATTCAGGTTCTTGTCTTTGCTGCCATCTTTTACATTTTCATTACATCCATGCCATATATTATCCCACTAAATCATTTTTAATTATAAATCAAAATATGTGTAATATAAATTATTCAAATGCAAATCTGAGGCTGTTTATTGACATTATATCCCATGTAAACAATGCCATATACCCTCCACAGGTGTTACTCTTCTAATATTTTAAGAATCCGAATTTTACTTTTCTACTTTTCATTCAGCTTGTACGAAACAATTTGTATATCTCATGGATTCAGAATGCTAGTGGCAGTTTTTCCCAAGGTTTTCCGACTTTGTTTTTTGTGTTGTGTTTGCATCTTAGCCAATTATTCAATAATGGAATATTCATGGTACTTGTACATAAGTACTCTCAGAAATACACATTTATAATAACATATGGAATTAAACATACTGTATCACCGGTAAAAGCATTATGCAGAACAAACAATATTGATCATTTTCTGAAATCTGTGCCTTTATGAGTATTAGACTTTATTTTTGGCAGAATTTTATGTTCACTTTGTAAAGCCTTATCTCTAGAAGGAGGTTCTTTGCCTTGCTACAGGTTTTTGGTATAGCCATTTATCTTTAATACATGTTATCATTGAGTGAATTAATTCTGTAAGTTATTTTCATCCCCTTTGTAGCATTTACATTTGGGGTAATGCAAGAAGGTTTACTGGAAATGGGTCTAATTCATGTTTTATTGAAATGTAATAGAATAAAGATTCCATTTAATATAGATTATATTAGTAGGCTAGAACATTAAGTTTAATTAATATTTAGCTATCATCTAGAGAATTGTAAGGTACTGGCTGTGGAAAATAAAGAAATTAAAACTTTCTATGATATTGTAAGTTTACTGTCTAAATTTAATAAATCAGTGTAATAATACCTTTAGTTATACTCTTTCCCTTTGATTTTTCACAACTGTTTTCATTTGCTGTGGGATAGTGTCTGAATGCTATTTCAGGTCTTTGCTGACTGCAGATTTTGTCATTGTTCAGCTTTTTCAATAGTGGTTGAAACTCTTTTGTCCCCTATCCTTTAAAAAAAAAATTGGGGAGATTAAAAAGGCAAGGCTTATTTAATTACTGCTTCTTGGAAATATTGTTACTTCAGGTCATTAACTATTTTTTCATTTTTAACCTTAGTACAGTTTTCAGACTATTAGAACTATGTGAGCATTCATTCCATTACTCATTCCCCAATTTCCAAAAAATTTAAAATAGCCAATCAAAAGTATTGGGGAACATTGAACTAACTTATGGATGACATATATGATATCAAACTTTCATCGAACAGTTCAGGTGGATAATTTATGGCAAATTACACATTCTTTCATACTGCTGTGTAAATCTCTAGAAGACATCACCAAATCATCTAAAATTATGCCTGGAAATTGAGGGTTCTCTTTTTTTTATATAATAAATTGTATGCCTAAGACGCTGATGAAAATTATGGTATTCTGAGTATCTTTAAAAATGTATGGAGTGGAGGGGGATGAGAGAGATGGGGTGGCCGGGTGATAGACATTGGGGCAGGGTATGTGCTGTGGTGAGCACTGTGAATTGTTTAAGTCTGATGAATCACAGACCTCTACCCCTGAAACAAATACATTACATGTTAATAAAAAAAAAATGTATGGACATTAAATGATAGCGATCAGAAACAAAGCTGTACCAGAAACCTGAAAAGTTACTATGATTGGACATAAAATTTAGTAATAATTTTTCAGGAAGCCATGTCAAATTAGGAAATTTACCAATCCTGTGATTTTCATCATCTGATGAAAAAAATAAAGACTTATTTGGAGTGACAAAGCATTCCTGGCATTAAATTCTAAGAGTAACTTATATTTCTAAATAATGTCACAACTGTACTTTTTTAATAGTTTTTAAATATTTTTCATAAAGTAGTCAAGGTTTATTTTTAATAAGGATCATTTCCATTTTAGGTTTGTATCCTTATACAGAGGTCCATGTCATACATACAAAGTACAAAGACTTAATGAGTCAACATCGTATAAATTCTGTATTCAAGCTTGTAATGAATCAGGGGAAGGTCCTCTTTCCCAAGAATATATTTTTACTACTCCAAAATCTGTCCCAGCTGCCTTGAAAGGTAAGTTATACATCCTTAAGTTATTTTCTTTAATAATAAATTTTAAATGCATCTTCACAAATAGCTTTATGTGCTGTTATTACAATTTATCATCCAGTATGTGTCCAACATTTAAGTTATAAAAAAGAAATTATATAGACAAGCCCACCTATTGAGAGTTTCACTCAATAATAAAAGCTGTTTTATCTAGCACGTTGATACTCAGACAAGTACTGGATTTTGTCACTAACCTTTTTAATAATCTAACATAAAAATACTAAATTGAATAGATAATGCTGGTTTTCTTATAGGGTCATTTGCTGTTTCTGCTATTGTTACTTGAAAAAAAATCACAAACTTGAATTGTTTTGAGTTGTTAATATTTCATTCATTTGGATTTCAGGGAGAACGCCGGGTTGCCTGTTAAGGAAAACATAAATACATTCTTAGTTAACTTGAATTTTTTAATCAAATTTGTATACACATTCACACATTTCTATATACAAATATCTTTAAAATTAATTTTAGAGGGGTTCTTATTTTAAAATGATCCTGGCAAGGATTGCACTTTGTATATTTAGCCAAAATCACTAACATTCCTCACACTGAGGACAAATCACAGAGACTTCTAGTACAATGTCCTGGATCGTGTACTTGAATGTGTCATTTGTTAAGCAGATCCACAGTTAGCAGGACTGTTCTTGAATATCTTTCTAATAATGTTGATGGAGTTTTACTGAGTCCTTTTTCTGTTCTGTCATCCAGTTTAATGTTTCTTAGCCTTATGAATATTGCTGATTTTAACCCTTTGTTCCCTACCATTGAGTGAAGCAGTTTTATATCAAGCAACGAGGGGTATTTTTCAACTTATTTTTCAATTTAGGAGATTTCTTAAATTACAAATTTTCATATTCTAGGTATGCTCTTAGAAGCACCATTAATGTTTTAGAACTGACATAACCCCCCTACTGGCTTTTTAACTCAATGAAAACAGTGCTTACCTTGACAGATCTTTTAGTCTATCTGGCCATTGTAGCACCTATAGATTATATGGCCTGGAGATAATAAGAGTGAACCATTAACCATGTCTCTCCAAATTTCAAAAATTCAGGTATATAACTGAGTTTTAAAGGTTTGTTGATTTTGATTAAAACAAGTGTCTGTGTGATGTGCCAAGTTAAAAATCAAGTAGAGCAGATTTTATTTGTATTTGTTCTCTACAGCCCCCAAAATAGAGAAAATAAATGATCACATTTGTGAAATTACATGGGAATGTTTACAGCCAATGAAAGGTGATCCAGTTATTTACAGTCTTCAAGTTATGTTGGGAAAAGATTCAGAATTTAAACAGGTATGTACAAAGATGTAATTCTGTGGATACTTATTTTTATCTTTCTCATTTTTATGTACTTGCAATGCAAGATTTGACTATCTTTATATTCCTAATTCAAAAACATTTATTTAGTACTTACCGTGTTCCAAAGATTAGTAACTACACAGTATCTCAGGATTCAAAATCTTTTAAGTACGAACTATATATTTAACGGATTATTCATTCATTTGACAAGAATTTATTAAACTATGTGCTAGGCACTCAGGATATATAACACTGAACAAAAAGTTCTTGCCTCTATGGCACTTATATTCAGTAGAAAAAGACACTAAAAGCAAATACATTTGTATATCATATGATAGTGATAAGTATAAGTGGAGAATAAATAAAACTGGGTAAAAAGAATAGGCAGTCTTGAGAGGAGAGACAGCTAGTGCTATTTCATACAGGGCAGTCAGGTAACAATAGAGACCCAAAGGAGGTGAATATGGGGAGAACAGTGTTCCAGGAAGAGGAAGTAGTAGGTACAGAGGCCCTGAGGTAGGAGCATGAGTGTTAAATTTAATGAACAACAAGGAGGCCAATATGGGGTTATGTGAGCAATGGGAAAAATAGTAGATAAAGTCAAGTAGTTAATGGTAAAGAGGATCTGTGAGTGGTATGAAGGTTATGTAGGGCATTATAGGCCACACTGTGACTTTTTTACTCCACGTAAAATGAGAAACCAGTAGCGGATTTTGACCAGAGTAGTCACAAGATCAGACACAAGGTCATTTTGGCTAGAATGGGACACAGGTAGAAGCAGAGAACATTAAGGAGGCTTTCACAATAACAGTAATGATCATAATTATAATGTAGTGTTGTAAATATGATAATAGTCCTTATGGAAGCCTAGCAGAAGTGTCACCTACCTGGCTGAAGAATTTCAGAGATGGCTTTCTGGTGGAGGGTGAATAGCAGTGAGATCAAGTGGGGAGCTACCAGTGTTCACTGAATCTTTTATAAAGTTGTTTTTATGCAACTCAGAAGCCTAATTTCTATAAGCATTTCATCTGATTCTCCCTTTTTTCTGTCAGCCTTCTTGATTTTGAATGCTTTTAAGCTGGGTTTTCATTTGTGCATCTTGTATTTTCTTTTCCCACTAGGAGCTCAGTCATTCACCTGTTTTATTTCAGTCTCATGCTATTATAGCTATTAATAATAGATTTTTCAATATAGATATAATTTTTTCTTTCAAGTTTTGTTAAGTATGGAAGTGTTATTTCTTTTTCTTTTTTTTCTTTTTTTTTTAAGATTTTATTTATTTGTCAGAGAGCACAAGCAGGGGGAGCGGCAGGTAGAGGGAGAAGCAGGCTCCCTGCTGAGCAAGGAGCCCGATGTGGAACTTGATCCCAGGACCCTGGGATCATGACCTGAGCCAAAGGCAAACACTTAACCAACTGAGGCACCCAGGCGTCCCTTTCTTAAGTGAAATTACAAAAGGCTCCAAAGAGTCAGATTAAATTTGGCATGTGATTGTTTTTCTTTATTAAGCCATTTGCAAATTGACATGATAATCAGATTTGAATATAATTTACAGATAAGCAGGTTTCCTTCCAAGGAGGAAGCAAAATTAATATTAAAAAAAATGTAATTGCATTACATGTTTAAAGGAAATAGGGGCCCCACATTTGAGTAGTGTATGAATTTTAATAAACATATCACTACATGAAACAGCAGTGCTAATTCTAATTTATAAAACCCAAACGCTAAATTAACCCTGTCGTCACTTTCACTTACTTAAGATTGTAAGCATGCCGTAAAACTTAAAATACTAATTTCCTTAGAACCTCGTAGTATATTTGCTCATCTAAATCTCTTAAATGTTTATAATTTTACAATTTATTGGCAAGTTATACTCCAAAAGTTTGAAGGTTGTTTTTTTAAGCGTTCAGTTTCATTCATGGAATTTAATATTTTACTTAAGATTTATTTAATATTCAGCACACATGTATTAAATACCATGTATAAAGAATTATGGGGGGGCTACAATATTAATAGGTTACTGTTCTGATTTCAAAAAGTTGTTCAGAATTTATTTATTTATTTATTTTTAAAGATTTTATTTATTTATTTGAGAGAGAGAGAATGAGAGACAGAGAGCAGGAGAGGGGGTAGGGTCAGAGGGAGAAGCAGACTCCCTGCCGAGCAGGGAGCCCGATGCGGGACTCGATCCCGGGACTCCAGGATCATGACCTGAGCCGAAGGCAGTCGCTTAACCAACTGAGCCACCCAGGCGCCCCTGTTCAGAATTTAACAAGCAGAAATTTTATAATCGTGATATTTTATATAGCCAAACAAAAGATCATAAAAAGATAAAACCGTACTTTATAAAAAAGAATGATTTATTCCAGCTGGACTTCGGAATGTTTTCTAAAAGGAGTGCCATTTAAGTGAGGGCTGGAGGAGGGGGACATGGTGGCACTGGTGAGCTGAGAAGGAGCCAGGAACTCTGAAGTGTGACTGGAGTAAGACTCAAGAATGAAGTGTGTAGTTAAGGAAGCCGGGTCCTGAAGGTCTGTATTCCATAGCAGTAGAAATGGCTGATGTTTTTAAGAAGGGATTATTACTTGTAAGTTGGTGGTTGAGTTTCTAAACTAGCCTATAAAAACCTGTCTAACCTATAATGTTGCTGGGATTAGGGATCTGGAAACAAATTCCCCTGGCAGCAACAAGTACTCATGACCCTGGGCCAAACTTAGAGGGACATAGAAGGGAAAAGTAGAAACAAATGGATTTCTTTGTATTCTTCCCTTTCTTCGTCCCTTTCTGATCAGCTTTGAGAAAACTCTTAACTGCCTTCTCACTGCCCCGTGCCCCGTTCTGTAGCACGTCACCTAAAATTGCCTGCATTCTCTAAAATCACACTCTCCCTCTGACTCTTGCCTCCCTGTCTGACACATCGTAGCTCCCATATACAAAGTATAGCTGACCTTATTGGCATTAGGAGAAAGACTAATTTGCATGGGAAAATTCATACCAAAGGTAAGTGTCTTCTGGTTCTGTAATCCCCTCGGGGAAGTGTATACATTTTTAAAAGCAAGTGCTTTTTTACCAAAATGGCATTTCAAGTAGTATAACAAGGTAAAATAAAAATATTGGGGGACAGTAAAGTCATTTTCAAAGCTGATCCCATCTGGGAGTCTGTACCTAAGGCACTTCTGTGTCACAGCTCATTATGTTGCAAGTACCATAAAAACCAACTCAGACTAGCACAATTAAGTGTAAATCCTCTTAGGGAGAAGCCTGAAGGTAGGCTTCAGGAGGCTTGATTCAGAAGCTCAGTGAAGTCATCAGGGGCATGGTTTTTCTCAACAGTCTTCAGTGACTGCCCTTAGCTGTGAGGAACTTACTTTCACTCATTCACATTCAGGGAAGACAAAGCACTTAGATTGCAAAGCCATCCCTGAACCAATGACTGTTTCAGGATTTAGAGGCCTCCTCTGCAGTTAATAATGAGGCAAGCTTCTCCAAGTACAAGGATTGGGTAAGGGAGAGTTTGATACCCCATCAAAAATCAGTACTGTTGACAGTGTCAGAGAATGGGTACTAGGACAGTGGCTTGGTGGATTCTATACAACTTTTTTTTTTTCTTAAAACTTCTGAACTTAGATTCCCAAAAGCAGTGCCCCTCTGAGTGGCCTGCAGACCTAGTGAACCTGAATGTCTAAGAACAGGACCCATGATTGTTTTCTTTTTTTTTTTAAGTTCTAAGTGGTGCTTATGCACAGTAAACCTAAGAACTGCTCTAAAATTCCAAGTTCACTTATAACTCCCTCAACAATAATAGAGGAGAGGAATGGTATAGACAAGAGCCATGTGGCTAGTTGTCTACATTCCGTTGTTTTCAGGGTTTTTTACTGTTCTCTTCATGTATTGATCACTACGAAGTAAGTATTTGCAATTATATATCCATAAATTACAGAAGGATGATATATGACCATATGTGCCATATTATATACATATATATGACCATATGTGCCATATTATATATATTATATTATATGACAAGATAATGCCTTTTATCATATGTCATAATGAATAATTACTTTTAAATGTAATCAAATGCAAAATAAACCTTAAAAAAGCTACAAACAAGTCTGCACGTAACATACTGTTAAAATCATTCTTATACTAACTGCTGTAAATAATATATATAGTGCGTATTACTCAGTGTAAAATCAGATTGTGGATGTGAAACATGCAGAAAGTAGAAATAGTTAAACAGAATTTGTTCCTTTGTAATGACAACTTCAAAAGTGGTTATCTTTGATAGTAAACATGTTCACTTATCCTTGAAAGATAAAAAAGGACTATTTTGCATTTTTGTATGAGTACTTGGTAAATTAATCTAGCCAACCAAATAGGTTTCTAGAATGTGTGGATATGGAGAGAGATAAACAGGTAAGATACTGGTTTCATTTTTATTGGCCCCTGTTCTATAGTTGTTATTTTCTTCATGCTATGACATATTCACAAAGCTAAAATAAGGACAAGGCGCCTGGGTGGCTCAGTCAGTTAAGCGTCTGCCTTCTGCTCAGGTCATGATCCCAGGGTACTGGGATTGAGTTCCACGTGGGGCTCCCTGCTCAGCGGGAAGCCTGCTTCTCCCTCTCCCTCTGCCCCTCCCCCTGCTCGTGCTCTCTTTCTCTCTCTCTCTCATAAATACAATCTTTAAAAAAAAACTAAAAGACAAATACCAACTTATAAAAATCTAAACTTTAAAAGTTTTCCTATAAAATTCTGTTGCAGCTGGTGTACTATTTCAGAGTTCTTTAGCCAGCTATACATGCACAAACTTCACAAGCTTTAGTCTGCATTTCTCCATTAAGATGAAAAATGAAAAAAATAAAATGCAAAATGAAAACCGTACTCTCTCTTATCTGCCATTTTCTTAATTGTAAATCTGCATTAATTGATATTTGCCATACTCTGCCTATAAATGGATAGTTGATTGATAGCAAATATAAAGAGCTGTTTTTTCATTTTGTTTTAATTATATGTAATTTATCTAAGTAATCTGTGAGCGATAGCTACAAGCCAAAAAATTATGAATTTAATTATTAGAGTTTTACTTGCCTTTTTCTGTTTACTAAGATCGCAACAATTTTATCTTGTCAGTATGAAATGGAGGAGTGGAAATGGTGTTATTTCTCAGTCTCAGACTTAACCACCTTATCTCAAGCTTGAGGCTTATTTTGAATAGCTTCACTGAGCTATATGAACATTTCTATAAATATGCTTTAGCAAGTTTATCTGTTTTCTTCAGTCCTAGATCTACAATTATCTAAGATGTCTCCCTGTTTAGATATCCTTCTAACATCTGAAACATAAAACTGAAAACTTGACCTCATTATCTTCCCTCCCAATCTCTCCTCTCCAAACTCTTCACTTCATCAGTGTCATAAATACTAACATCTTTTTGGTCCCCAAGCTTTGAACTCTTGAAAGAATTTTTTTTTGCCTGCCTACTCAACTAAAAATCATTTCTAGAAATGATACATAAAAACTATACCAAAGCCTCATAGCCTTGTGCTTTTATACAGCAGGAGCCCCTATTGTGCCCAACTCCCTCAATCCCTCATTCAGCTTTATGATCAGGATTCCTTAAACACTGTTGTAAATATCACACACCTAAAGTGGCCCCAGTGGAATTAGACCTAAATTTCCAACTAGTGTTACGAACATATTCCTACTCTCTGTCAGATCTCGTCACCTATCACCCTCATACCATTTGTTGAGGTTACCATGCCCATTTGAAGACAAATGGAAAGTAAAGAAAATTTTAAAGACAAATACCACCTATTACATCTATATGACAAATACATATTTTTTTTATTTTTACTATTTTGGGTTCATTGTGTACTCTTTCACACTGCTTTCTAATACAGTCTTCTAATTTACTGATATCACTGCTTTTACCATGGTCCAGATGTGAACATTACTACATTCCCACTCCCTGTATTGCTTGTGTGCATCCTCAGAACTAATGCATATTTACCATTTTCTTTGTTTCATCATAAGTCTTACTTCCTTCAATAAAAGCTCCTTTATAGATTTTCAGCATCCACTGACACACATTTTGACCTATACTTAGTGTAATTCACTAATTTAGGGGTGCCTGGGTGGCTCAGTCGTTAAACATCTGCCTTCGGCTCAGGTCATGATCCCAGAGTCCTGAGATCGAGCCTCACATTGGGCTCCCTGCTCAGCGGGAGGCCTCTTTCTCCCTCTCCCACTCCCCCTGCTTGTGTTCTCTCTCTCTCTCTGTCTCTCTCTGTCAAATAAAATCTAAAAAAATTTTTTTAAATGCTAAAAAAAATAATTCACTAATTAGTTGCCTTGAGTATCAGTTATACTGGGTTCTGAAGAGACAAAGTGAGACAAAGCTCTTGACCTTGCTCCTTCAGGAGCAAACCAGTATGTAAAAATTTAGATTTACAACACAGATACAGTTGAAGCAGCTAAAATTGCTTGAAAAAGAAGGCTAGCCCAGGTTTGGGTTGATCTCACTTAGAGCCCACCAACTAGCTGGAAGAACTCAATTGAGCAGTCACTATGAGCCTTAGTTTTCTCATTTATAGAATGAGGGGAGGGACTCATTAACAGAAATCATAGCTTCCATATATTGAACACTCGCCATGTGCTGGACACTGTGTTAAGTCCTTTAACAAGTATTAGTTTATTTCACTCTCATAATTACCATACAACATAACTATTCTCATTGTACTAAGGTAATTGGTCTAAGATAACATGAAGTGTGAACGGCAGAGCGGTGCTTGGACCAGGAGTGACCAGTCCCAATACATTTCCTCTTAATCACTAGCATTCTTGAAAATCCATGGAATTCCATTCTTGTTATTTCCTTTCTAAGGGATGGGCAGAGGAGTTGGGTTTTAAGATCCAACTCTGTGATTCTAAGTGGTTTCTTTAAAGTTTATAAAATAATTTGCCATAGACAACTGTAGAAAGCTCCCCTTATTCATTCATTGTTTCAGCAGATGTTTGAAATTGTACAGAAACCAGTTTTACAAAGATTTATATATAATGAAGAAGCATGATTAGACGTAGTTTCTCTTTTCATGGAATGGTTTCACAAAAGTTTCATGGAATGGTTTCACAAAAAGCTGTGATCACTTTACATTTGAGAAAACCAAGGAAATGCCTGTGGGCTGATTTTGCTTGTTCTGTGAGGATAGATCTCACATCCTCACTTTTCCACTTTTTCCTGCCCTTATACAGCAGATAAGCTCTTTAATGTAAAGGTAGGTATTTTTAAAATGCCATTTAAAAGACAAAAGCAGTGGCACTCACAAGCTTCCATGTCAAAAATAATTCTAAAGCTAGCCAGTTGTAAAACAGATTTTCTGCCTATCCTTCATACATAATTCTTTTTCCACTATCTTATTAACAGATTTACAAGGGTCCTGACTCTTCATTCCGGTATTCAAGCCTTCAGCTGAACTGTGAATATCGTTTCCGTGTGTGTGCCATTCGCCAGTGCCAAGACCCTGTCGGGCATCAGGACCTGGTAGGTCCCTACAGCACAACAGTGCTCTTCATCTCTCAGAGGACTGACCCACCAGCCAGCACTAACAGAGACACTGTGGAAAGCACAAGGACCCGGCGGGCACTGAGTGACGAGCAGTGTGCCGCCGTCATCCTCGTGCTGTTTGCTTTCTTTTCCATTTTGATTGCCTTTATCATTCAGTACTTTGTAATCAAGTGAAAATATAACTTTATTTTTAATACTGTATTACATTTTATTTTGTCATGTACTAAAATTATTTCTGTATTGCTTTTACAAAAACAGTGGCATTTAGCACTGGCATTGAGACTATAATACATCATTTTTGCCATTTTCAATGCTTATATCGTTAGGTAGAGGCTGCACCTTATTAGAATGCAAGCCACAGAAATAGCAATTTTTGGTTTTTTGTTTGGTTGGGACTTTTTTCTTTCCTTTTCTTTTTTTTTTTTTTTTATATGCCTTCTTGTAAAACAAACTTTCTAAGAGGCAACAATATATAATTGATATTTTGACCAGTCAGCATGAGTGTAACAGTGACAACCTGATCTGTTTGTTCTAAAGATATTACCTAGTGAAAATTCAGAATGATTAAAATTTACACTAACATGCTATAAAAAAAAAAAAATGTTAAAGTCTGATGCTGTGAAAGCAATCTAGTGCTATATTTCTACCTCCTCATTTGTCTTAATTATTTGGTAAATGGGATTATGATGAATAACTGGAGGGGCTTAGCAGACAAAAACTGGATGAAAGAATATGCATGAAAAAAGAAACTTCTTATTTGATAAATGTGGAGTTCTTCATTACAAGTATATATTCATGAATTTACAGATAAATCACTTAAAGAAAGCACAGACAGTTTACTTGGCCTAAAAATATTTTAATGTTTACTCAAAAAGCACCTCTTCAGGTCTTGAGAACATGGAAAAGAATAGAGGGCTTTATACTTTTTAAAAGTAATCATACTCAGCTCTGAATTTCAAACCTATTTAATTTGGTTTTTATGAGCCTCTGAACTATATGTATGTGTATGAGGACATGCATATACATATATGGCATATATATAAACTATACATACCAAGTGTAGAAATATATATACACACACACACACACACACACACACACTCACTCCATCTATCTGGAATAGCCTAATTTTGAAGAACTCCCATAAGTTTTGCTGCTTCTCCCATAACTACTGCCATCACCATCAGAATTCATAATCAAACCTAACCTTTTTGTTTGGGGCACCAAATCTGAAGACAAAATTAATTTGCACCAGTAAACTTCAAGCTGCTTTCTTTCTTGAAAAACTAATGTTTTAATGTAATGTCTGTCTGGATACTGTTCCAAATTGTTGATTGCATGTGGTTAATGTTGCATTAGAGCACTTTGCAATTGCATAATTCATTAATGTTTTGTGAGCTTGCATTTGTGAGTTATTGGATGATCAGATTGAATTTTGTCAAGTATCACATTGTACATCTTGCATAGATGTCGATGACTGCCAGTAATAATACAGTTTGTAATGAAACTATCTAAAATTCTTGTTTTATCACATCTGTTGTTATCTGTAAAACACTTGTAACTAGCCTTTTTAATTTATTATTTGAATTTTAGGATAGTGAATCACTAATTTTTAGTTGCTGAGGTTAGCATTTTAGTGATTACTAAGCACTTCTGTCAGTCTTTGAAAAAAGGACATATGTTTTGTGCTTTGAAGATCTCTGAAGAATTTCTCTTATATTAGAATGGGCATGTATTGTAATTGTTTTATGTCAAATGATCTGTGCTGTAGAAAAAACATTAACCTTTGTTCAAAAAAGAAACGGATAAACTTGGCCTTTCCAAGTGGTAAGAATGATCTGTCACTATAATATACTGTATGTTTACATTTTATTTAAATTTAATCTCATGTATAGGCTAACTTCCCCCCCAAAACAACAGTGATTGCGATTATTTTCTAGAAACTTCTTAAAAGTGCCACATTTGGCAGTACAAATGAGTTTGAGTGTAATAGCCCAGAGATTTCTATATAGTTGAATGTCTAAAATGGTAAAATATGCCACTGTGGCGGTTACAGTGGCTTATGTTTTTCATAGTAACTCAAATGAACTCCTATTTTTGATAGTAAATGTCATTTAATAGTGTGCTTGCCATTTGAGCCTCACTGCAAAATCAGTGCAGAGGAGAAAACAATTTTTAATGTAATCTTGATTTTACCTCATATACTGTACATTCCAAAAACTCTAAACTTTTTAAAGATTATACACTACCAAACATATCACCTTAAAATTGTATAAGGTTGAACTTCATACAAATGAAAAAATATAATCTCATAAAAATACATAACTATGTAGCAAAAGTATCTTTAAAATCCATGGAAAATAAAAGTTGTATCATTCTTTTTTGAGATATGTTTATTGTATTCCTATACACTCATTATTTGCTGCCTCTTTTAGAGAATGAAATGTTAAGGTCTCCCTTCTTGCAGTGGGTTTACAATAGTTTTTTTTATCAGTATTCAAATCTTCAGTGTGAGAGGACCCATATTCAAGAAGGTAACATCCAGTAGATTAAAGAATGAAATAAGTTTTATCCTAGTGACTTGATTTTATGCAGTTCTCTAGACATCTTGCTTCTTTTACATGTATAAAGAATAAGGATGGCTCTGAGGTAAAGTTCTCATTGGAAAGGAAATCTGACCTTCATACCATTCCTGCATTCTTCTATTTCCTAGTTAGTACCTTCTTTTTCCCAGCTTTCAGGGACCTAGAACCTTCCTATTACTGGCACTGCTATCTGCCGCCATGTCTGCCCTCCACCAGGAAGTTCAGCATGTCCACCTACAATACCATGCCAGAAAGTTCAGCCCATGCCTGAAAATTCTCACGTACCAGAAAATTCAGTGTTCCCTCTCACTTACCCCTGTTAACATTTCCATCCACAGATCTCAAAGGGGGTACATTGCCCTTTTTTTTTTTAAGTTTTTTTTAAGATTTTATTTGAGAGAGAAAGAGCATTAGAGGGGGGAGGGTCAGAGGGAGAAGCAGACTCCCCACTGAGCAAGGAGACTGATGCGGGACTCGATCCTGGGACTCCAGGATCATGACCTGAGCCAAAGGCAGTCGCTTAACCAACTGAGCCACCCAGGCGCCCTTTTTTTAAGTTTGTATTTAAATTCCAGTTAATGTACAGTGTAATACTAGTTTTAGGTGTACAACATAGTGATTCAACACTTCATACATCACCTGCTGCTAATCATAACAAGTGCACTTCTTAATCCCCATCACCTATTTAACCCATCCTCCCACCACCTCCCCTCTGGTAACCATCAGTTTGTTCTCTATAGTTGAGAGTCTGTTTCTTGGTTTGCTTCTCTTCTTTTTTTTCCCCTTTGCTCGTTTGTTTCTTAAATTCCCCATATTGAGTGAAATTGTACACTATTTGTCTTTTTCTTACTGATTCTGCTCAGCATAATCTCTAGGTCTATCCGTGTTGCAAATGGCAAGATTTCATTCTTTTTATGGCTAATATTCCATCATATATATATATTTATATTTGTTTTTCTTTCGTATTTTTTAGATAAATACCTAGTAGTGTGATTGCTGAAGTGTAGGGTAGTTCTATTTTTAACTTTGTGAGGAACCTCCATACTGTTTTCCAGAGTAGCCGCACCAGTTTGCATTCCCATCAACAGTGCAGAAGGGTTCCTTTTTCTCCACATCCTTGCCAACACCTTTTGTTGCTTGTGTTGTTGATTTTAGCCATTCTCACTGGTGTGGAGTGGTATCTCAGTGTAGCTTTGATATGCATTTCCCTGATGATCAGTGATGTTGAGCAACTTTTCATGTTTCTATTGGCCATCTATATGCCTTCTTTGGAAAAATGTCTGTTCATGTCTTCTGCCTGTTTTTTAATTGGATTATTAACTTTTTGGGTGTTGAGTTTTATAAGTTGTTTGTATTTTAGGTGCTCTTTATCAGATATGTCATTTGCAAATACCTTATCCCATTCGGTAAGTTGCCTTTAAGTTTTGTTGATTGTTTCCTTCTCTATGCAGAAACTTTTTATTTTGATGTAATCCCAATAGTTTATTTTTGCTTTTGTTTCCCTTGCCTCAGGAGACATATCTAGAAAGCAGTTGCTATGAAGTTACTGCCAGTGTTATAGGATTTTTATGGTTTCAGGTCTCACATTTAGGTCTTTAATCCATTTTGAATTTATTTTTTTGTATGGTGTAAGAAAGTGCTCCAGTTTCATTCTTTTGCATGTTACTCTCCAGTTTTCCCAACACTATGGATACACTGCTTTTTAAAATCCAGGTACAGGGATGCCTGGTTGGCTCAGTTGTTAAGTGTCTGCCTTCGGCTCAGGTCATGATCCCAGGGTCCTGGGATCGAGCCCCGCATCGGGCTCCCTGCTCAGCGGGAAGCCTGCTTCTCCCTCTCCCACTCCCCCTGCTTGTGTTCCCTCTCTCGCTGTGTCTCTCTCTGTCAAACAAAATCTTTAAAAAAAAATTTAAAAATCCAGGTACATCCCTAAGTGTCACAACTGTAGGTACCATAATAAAGCTTAAAATGTTAGGTTGGGGAAGAGGAGATATTTTGAATATAGGGGCATCACTTCACAGAAGCAACAAAGTATGAATCCAGCCTTGAGAAGAATATGATACTGACTCACAGTGTTGCATGTCACTTCTTTTTTCTGTAGTTTGGAAAAGAAATTTGTATGTCCTGTTTGAACTCCATGGATTGCATGATGGTCCTTACCATCATGAACATTCTCTATAGAAGGATCCCTTGTGGGTGGTGGCTTAATCAGGCAGACAGATTACAAAAGAAAATGATTCTCCAAAACCTAAAACCAGGCATACTGTAACCTAGCCACCTACCATCAATATTGGTGATGATAATTAATGCCTTATATTTTTAAAGAACTTTTTAAAAATTCTATTTTCAGGGCGCCTGGGTGGCTCAGTTGGTTGAGCGACTGCCTTTGGCTCAGGTCATGATCCTGGAGTCCCGGGATCGAGTCCCACGTCGGGCTCCCTGCTTGGCGGGGAGTCTGCTTCTCCCTCTGACCCTCCCCCTTCTTGTGTGCTCTCTCTCTCTCATTCTCTCTCTCAAATAGATAAATAAAATCTTTAAAAAAATTTTTTTAAATTCTATTTTCATATATACTTTTTAAGATAGTGTATATACCCTCAATAGTATCCCTTAAATTACTCATTCATTATTCTCTCCCTGACACTCTTAAAAGGGAGAAAATACAAAAAAGAAAGTTGACAGAACTAAGATTTTAATAGTTACAGTCATCAAATCTTCCATGTACAGAGTGGAGCCTTCAAACGTTTAGATGCTATAATGACTATTTTTCATCTTATATAATAAAAAGGATACTTGCTATGGGAAATTTGCCAAGGAAAAGATCTTTGAAGCAATAGATTTTGAAGCCACGTGATTTATTCAAATCATAATGGTTTGCATCTGTTCACCACTCAATGCATGCTAGGCGTTATATTCAGTGCTTTACCTTAGTTATATAATCCTCTTAATTGCCGTATTAAATATCAACTGAAGCATGGAGGAGTTAAGCACCTGCCAAAAGTCACATGGCTAACAAATGATGGAGCTGAGATTTGAATCCAGGTGACTGGTCTAGTGCCTCCCCACACTATCCTCTGCTGTCTCTCTCACAAATCCTGAATTCAATAAGGAAATCAAATTAATAATATTGCATTTATAATAGTATTTATTGAGTACTTTCTGCAAGCCAGGCATTGTACTAAACACTTCCCCCTATCCAAAACAATCCACAGCCCTCTAAGGATTGAACAGAAATCAGACAAGGACAATCTGATACAAGTAACAAACTAAATGAGCAGCTCTAATTTCTTTCCTCTACGGTTTCATCTTTTGACACTTTGACTTCCATTTTGAGCTTACACTCAGCCCCAGAAATAACCCTCTGTCTTAAATACTCATCCCTCCAAGGATGAAAGTACCTTTATTGCCCCTTGCACGAATGAGACAAGCTAACATGTTCAAAAAGGGAATATAGCTACAATGTGGATGAACCTGGAAAACATGCTAAATCAAAGAAACCAGACACAAAAGATCACATGTTGTATGATTCTATTCATATGAATTACCTAGATAATTCCGCAAAGGTAAATCCGCAAAGACTAAAGATTAGTGGTTGCCAGGGGCTGGAGGGAGGAGGAAATGGAGAGTAATTGCTTAATGGGTATGGGGTTTTATTTTGGAAATGTTTTGGAACTCTACAGAGGTCATGGTTGCACAACAGTGTGAACATACTAAATACCATTGAATTGTTCTCTTTAAAATGGTTAATTTTATGTAAATTTCACCTCAATTTTTTGAAAAGGGAATATAAGATAAACCTAAAGACTAATATACAGACAGCACAGGACTAGAGAATCCTGGACATCATCAAATCAATAAACTGACCTAATCATTAAATCCATTTTGCTAAGGACACAGACCAACTTCTCACTTCCTGATTTTCAAACTTCCCAGACCCCCTTGGATGTCACTACTACTTTCAGTGGGTGGGCTGAATTTTTTATGGATGTCCATGATAATTATTAAATGATTTGGCCTGCCCAGGCCAAAGTTATCAGCTCTGACACTCTTCATTATTTCTAGGATGATTCAGTGGTCTTAGAGAAAATACGTTTTGCAGTTACACACTTCACCAATGACAACTGCTTGCAGTAAGAATGCCCATATATAGTAGTATAAGGCCTTGTTTCTCACAGCCTATGTTCTGAAAAGTAACCTAGAAAACCACGTTTGAGGAAAATTCATGTATTGGGTGCTCCAGTAATACTAATAATTAATGTCTCTAACTTTTATACCAGCATGAAATCTAGTGTCTAATCATGCTGTGGAAAATTTGGTGTCCAGTCCCTGCGAATCTGGCTCAGAATGACCTCCAAAGGGTGAAGAGGGTAAAACTGCAAAAAGCCCCAGGAGTACACACATTTCCAGAAAGAGTGTACACAGTTTATGACAATATAGTTAAGAATTTTTTTAAAGGGACACCAAGTTTTATTTTTATTTTTTAAGATTTTATTTATTTGACAGAGACACAGCGAGAGAGGGAACACAAGCAGGGGGAGTGGGAGAGGGAGAAGCAGGCTTCCTGGTGAGCAGGGAGCCCGATGCGGAGCTTGATCCCAGGACCCTGGGATCATGACCTGAGCCAAAGGCAGACACTTAAAGACTGAGCCACCCAGGTACCCCAAAGGGACACCAAGTTTTAAAAGATACTATAAACCCACTGTAAATAAAAGAGTATGGCACCGCCATTCATTTGGAAAAATAAAAATAGAAAAACTCTGGTCCCGCATCGGGCTCTCTGCTCCGCGGGGAGCCTGCTTCTCCCTCTGCCTCTGTCTCTCTCTTTGTCTCTCATGAATAAATAAAAAAAATAAAATCTTTAAAAAAAAAAAAAAAAGAGGGCACCTGGGTAGCTCAGTTGGTTAAGCGACAGCCTTCGGCTCAGGTCATGTTCCTGGAGTCCCAGGATCGAGTCCCGCATCGGGCTCCCTGCTGAGCAGGGAGTCTGTTCTCCCTCTGACCCTCCCCCCTTTCATGTGCTCTCTCTCATTCTCTCTCTCAAATAAATAAATAAAAATCTTTATAAAAAAAAAAATAGAAAAACTCTGAAAAAGAGCAATGAGAGGAAACTAGCCCCACTAAATTATAATGCCTCAATAACTTATGAGTACTGAAAAAAAAAACCTAAAGGAACAGAACAGAAAGTCCATAGTCTCAAGAACACGTAGGAATTCAGTATTTTACAAAGCTGGCACCTCAAGTCAGTGAAGTAAAAATGAGCAATTCAATAGATGATGTTGGGACAACTGGATAGCCACCTAGAAATTAAAAGTTGGATCCATATTGGGGAGCCTCGGTGGCTCAGTCATTAAGCGTCTGCCTTCGGCTCAGGTCATGATCCCAGGGTCCTGGGATCGAGGCCCGCATCGGGCTCCCCGCTCAGCGGAGAGCCTGCTTCTCCCTCCCCCACTCCCCCTGCTTGTGTTCCCTCTGTCGCTGTGTCTCTCTCTGTCAAATAAATAAATAAAATCTTTAAAAAAAAAAAAAAAGTTGGATCCATATCACCCACACTTTACACCAGAATGAATTCCAAATGAATCAAACATTTAAATGGAAACAAACGAAATAAAAGATGTGAAAGAATTCCTATATAATCCTGGCATGGAAGTGGCCTTTCAAATCATGCCTCAAGATACAGAATCCACAAAAGGAAAGATTGATCATTTCAATGTCATATAAATAAAAACTTCTGCATAGCAATTAAAAAAAAAAAGTTCAAGGAAATAGCAAACCTGGGGAAAAAATAGTTGCCATTCATATTCCAGAAAGGGCTAATCTATCTAATCTCTCTAATATAGAAAAACATAATAAATTCTTAAATATGTGAAGATGAAATAACCAATAACCCAATATAAAAGCAGGCAAAGGATTCAAGCAGTTCACAGAAAAGGAAATACAAAGAACTCAAACATATGACAAGATGCTCAATCTTACTCATAACAAGAGAAATGCAAAGTAAAACACAAAAAACCATTTGTCACTATCATTGGCAAAACTGCAAAATTTTGGTTACACACTATGTCAGTAATACAGTAGAAAAACAAGACATTGCTGGTGGAGTTTAAGCTGTACAATTCCTACGAAGGGATATTACACATTGCACATACTCTTTGATCAGGCAGGTCCACCGACAAATATTTAACCTACCCATTTAATCACCCACTTGTGACACACTGGACACTATTCATTGCAGACCTGTTTGTAACAGCAAAAGACTGGGGAAATACCTAAATGAGCAACGATGGGAAAATGATTAAATAAATTGTACACTCAACGTAATGGAATGCTATGCAGCTATAGCAAAAAGAATACAGCAGCCTTCTGTTTACTGATCTGGAAAGAACACCAAGGCATGTTATGAAGTTAAAAAGCAAAGTGCAGAATAATGCAAGCACTCCAGTCAGGCATCCCACTCTTCGAGTCTCCTGGGTCCAGGCACCAGACAGGTGAGTGAATGAGACTCCAGGGGCTGGCCCCTAGCTGTCGAGCCACTCCCAGCTTTTGGATCTTTGCAGCTGAGGTCCCAGATAACAGGAAGCAAAGACAAGCCATTCCTGTATTCCTAACCCACAGAATTAGCACAATCAAAGGGTTGTCTTAAGCCACCGAGTGGTCAGAAATTCTGCTATCCGGCACTAGTTACTGGAACACATGGTTTGAATTCCAAAATACAAGGTTCCTGGCCAAATACTGGTTCTCCTTCAGGGCACTCCCCACCTACCTGAGGTTGGAAGAGGCCAGATGACTTCTGGCTAATGAAAGGTAAGCAGAAAAGACATTCATCCCTCTATTCATTAGGGTTCAGCCAGGAAAACAGATGCCACACTAGATACTTAATAAGGCTCATTTAACATTGGACCTTGGGATAACAAGTGTTAGAAGGCCGTGAAAGCAAACAGGTGACACAGACGTAATAAATACCTGGGAAAAGCTGCCACTCTTTGGGCTGGAAGCCAAAGGAAGATGCTGCAGGTATCAGAACCTAGGAGGTTCGAGGAGGAGCCCCGGGAACTGGGAACCAGACCTCTGAGGAGGGGAGGCTGCCTGCCTGCTGCTGGTGGGGCTTCTGTTTGTGCCCAGAGGAGCTGGAGGCTGAAGCCAGTGCTGCTGGGAGGGCACGGGGCCCTCGCGGGATGGCGGTGAAAGGGGCACGAACAGGAAGGCGCAAGTGTCTTCTTTGCTGCCCTGCCCTCCAGCACTCCTGCTGACAAGCCCAATAGGGAGTGGGGGGGCCAAGGAGATGAGTATGTGCAGAATCCCAGTAGGGGGGCTTTGGAGCCCAGAGACTTGCAGCTTGAAGCTGGTACAGTCACTTCCAGGCAGGAGCATTTAATTTTCTCTCTTCCCCTGCCTTAGAGATGAAGGGGGCACCTGCTCTTATGGAGATGTCATATGCCTAGAACAGTGAGCCACCAAATGGAGATAAGCCCCCTAGGAGTGTCCCCCACACTCGAGGCAGGCTCTAGGGGAACAAGAAACAAATGTGTGAGGTGTTAGGGGGCACTGGTCTTTGGAGGCTGTTGGCTCAGGCAGCAGCCCCTGCCCTGCGCTGCCCACGCGCTGCACCTGCACACCTGGCTTGTTTGCAACGGGCCCAGCCCCAGCCACCTGCACAGACGCAAGAGGCTGGAACGGGGGTGGGGGGGGAGGGGACAGTTCTCCAGGGAGGTGAAGATGAGAGGCAAGAGTCAGCTCACCCATGCCTCAACCCGATCTGTCAGGGGTACCAGGGAGCTAACGAGAGCCCTGAGGGCATCAGAGACAACACTCGCATCACACTGAGGGCCTTGGGAAACTTGACCTAGAAACTACCATTCTGAGTGCTCTTGAAAGGCAAGTGGATTGGGCTTTCGACAGAAAGCAATGGAAAGAGAGCTAAGAGCAGGGGCACAGGTATGGGGGCCAGAAGGCATAAGAGTTGACCAAAGAAAGAAGTAGATAGGGGGCTCGTTTGGACCCAAAGATAGCCTCTTTTTTATGTTATTATCATGATTAAGAAGAACTAACAGAGAGGGCTCACTGCATGCCAGGCACCCAGCTAAGGACTTGATTGATGTTGACTCACGGGAACAACCCAGTGAGGTGGTCCCTATACACAGATGAGAGTCGCAGGCTCAGAGACATCAAGTCACTTGCCCAAGTCCACATACTAAGTGGTGGGCTCTGCCCCACACTCTTCATCACTCTGTGCAGGGTTCCCTGAAGAAAGCCTCCACACTGACCCCCGCACAAAAGATGGAGGGATTCCCCAAAGACAGAGTCCTTCTACCTCCCTCCATTCCACTCCACAGAAAGAGTTAAGAACATTCATGCCTAATACCTAAGACAGAAAGTTATACCTAGCCAGCCCCCTTAAGAGGTAGAAACAGCCAACAACAACTCTGTCCCCTTAGAAGATGAATATAGGGGTGAGGGTGCCCAGAAATTTTTCCTTATTACTTTAGACACGTCTTCCTCACTGTATGGACATGGCCATTGTGGGGCATTCTGACTGGACAGACAGTGTGCTGAAAAACTTGGAAGAAGGGAAGGCAGGAGCAGAGTACTCTAAGGTAGCATTTGCAGGTCTTCCCAGATGTTGCAATTCAGACCAGCTGCATCATAAACAACATTCATAGTTTTCCCTTTTTATTTTCATCGTCATGAACATGCTGAGATTTTTGCTATTACAGGAGCCCAGAGAAGTGTGGCTTATGTCTCAGCATCTCCTTAGCTTCGAGGGTGGTACAACACTTCAAGCAGGGGGGCTTAGCTCTCTAAGTGCGCTCCTGTGGCTGATGGTGCAGAAGACGCCAGCGACCACAGCACAGCAGAGAAAGCATGGCCGGGGGAGCCCAACTGGGCCCAGGGTGACCATGGGAGCCGGGACGGTCATTCTTGACCAGGGACTATCCACTGGGGCTGGGAAAGGGGTACCAGAATCTCCAGGAGGGATTTCCCCAGGTCCTACACCCTTTTCCCGGCCACCCTTCCCAGGAACTTGCTCTCTCTCCACCAACACCCTTGATAATCATTGCCAGGGGGAGCCTGTCTCTCTTAGGAGAAACTAGGACCAAGAGAAAATTGCTTCGGCAACAATCACAGCATATCCGGAATCTCTGCAGCCCACAGGGTCTTGCCTGAATGTGCCCTGCCATGTCCCTGCTGTGCAGAGAGAAATCTGGGAAAGCCTGAGGCCCGGGGTCAAGGTAGTGGTCAGGTTCTGGAGATGAGGGCCAGCCAGAGCCAGCCCTCAGCCTTTTCTGCCAGGGGTTCGTACCCCTTCCAGGGCGGAGCTCTGCCATCTCTGTATTTTATTAAATAAGGTGCCATTTCCTGGCACCTGGGGTCTATAGGAGCCAGCAGGTCTTTAAGTGAAGAAGGCGCTGGGTGTGGGGCCCACAGAGCCACCATGTGAGGGATGAAGGCTGTGGAGTGCCCACTGAGTGGGTGTCTGTCTAAACACAGCAGCCCCTGCTCAGCCTGGATTGCCACCACCTTTGGGGAATGTGGGCCCAGAGCTGCCAGATCTTACCATTTTGCAAGACAAACTGAAAAGCTGGAACGTCATGGGAAATTTCCCAACTATATAATGTTGACGCAAAACGTTATGAAACATGGGTCAATTGCTGTGTGCATTCAGCTTTCAACCTCTGCCTCCCATCCTGCTCTTCTGTGGAGAAGCGAGTATTAAACCTGTGGAGTTTCTACAAATGTCAACAGGTAAATTGCAAGTTATGGATGTATCCTAATGCTCCTTAAAACTTTCAGTATCCTGGGCGCCTGGGTGGCTCAGTTGGTTAAGCGACTGCTTTCGGCTCAGGTCATGATCCTGGAGTCCCGGGATTGAGTCCCACATCGGGCTCCCTGCTCGGTGGGGAGTCTGCTTCTCCCTCTGACCCTCCTCCCTCTCATGCTCTCTCTATCTCATTCTCTCTGTCTCAAATAAATAAATAAAATCTTTAAAAAAAAAAAAAAAACTTTCAGTATCCTTCCATTTGTCCAGCTCATATCTGGAATATGAGCTAAAAGACACTTTCCTAACAGAATCCAGAACATGCCAACCACTCCCAAGGCTGGTATTGCTGTGGTGTGTATAGGGCACAGTGGTCGTGGCCCCCGGACGTGAGAAACAGTAACTCCGCTTACAGAGATAGCTTCTCTGTGCTTTGTTTTCCTCCCCTGGAAAAGGGACATACTGAGGGGCACATGGCGGGCTCAGTTGGTGGAGCATGAGACTCTTGATCGCGGGGCTGTAAGTACACCACGTTGGGTGTAGAGATTACCTAAAGATAAAATCTTTTAAAAATAAAATAAAATGGGGCGCCTGGGTGGCCTCAGTCGGTTAAGCGACTGCCTTCGGCTCAGGTCATGATCCTGGAGTCGCGGGATCCAGTCCCACATCGGGCTCCCAGCTCAGCGGGGAGTCTGCTTCTCCCTCTGACCCTCTTCCCTCTCATGCTCTCTCTCATTCTCTCTCTCTCAAATAAATAAATAAAATCTTTAAAATAAAATAAAATACACCCAAACGGGTGTACTGAAAAGACCCACCTCATAATGCAGTTATTGAAGAGTAAATGAGTTAAAATATGCAAATACTTGGAACAGCACCTTGCACACTACCAGCGTTAGCTTTATTTTTAGTCAGGACATCCCAGCCCGCCAAAAAGCCAACCTATGAGGCCTCCAGCCAAGGGATGATACCAATCTCTTGCTTCCAGGGACATAGAGCCATAGCAGGGCCAGACCTGGCCTCGCTCTCACCCCACACAAGTACCAGGCGCAGACACACCCATAAGGGAGAGGGGAGAGGTGTCCACACCCCTGACGACATCCTCTTCCTCCCATCAGATGAAGTATGAAGTCAGTAAGCTGGTGGATAACCTTAGAAATACAAAGTAGAAAGCAGATTTAGTCATTCTCCAGATAGCTCATCCCATTTCTTCCTAAAACACGGACCGCCAAGCCATTATAATAAGGATTCAGATCTGCCTGACAGACCAAGTCCTGCTTGAGTTGCAGCATCATGATGTAGAAAAAGCCTGGGGCGAACCCATCTCTCCATATCAGTATCCTATCTGGAACCTGAATATCAACAAACACTTGCTGAACACCCACTATAATCAAAGTACTGTTCTCAGTCACTGGGAATTGTAAAGAAAATAATGGTACCTGGTTCTGCAGAAGCTTATCCGTTCCCTGAGTTAACAAATATTTATTAAATTCTCACTTTGTACCAGGTACTGATCCAGACACTAGGGAAAGAGCACAGCACACAACAGATCACAGCCCAGCCTTCTGGACCACAGGATGTCGGTAGGGGAAGGGGCAGGGCAGATAACAAACAAAGAGTTAAGTAGATTAAATAGTAGAGCAGTTGGTAACAAGCAGTGTAGAGAGAATACAACAAAGAAGAGGAGTGTGTGAATGGAGGACAAGTATACAGAATAGTAGGAGACGGTGTAGTAACCCTTGTGAGCCTGCATGGCGCGGGCCGCCATGGTGGGTGGGGAAAGGAGCAAGGAGCCTTCAGCAGACGTTGGGTAGACCAAGCTCTGGGGCAGAATGGAGAAAAGGGAAGAACCTCAGGGACTGCAGCCGTGAGAGCCAAGGGGAAGGTGTCAGGTACTCCAGCGAGCATCCCTTGAGTCAAAAAAAGGGACCACAAATTCACTAACCACAGACCTCTCCTCTGGGGTTAGCAGAGCACCTGGTGGCCAGGCAAGAAGGGGGCACCGAACTGGAATGTGGCAAATGCCAACCCTGGGCCCCCAAGATCCCACACGAAGCGAGGTGACCCCCTCCGTTTTATTTCATAAGGACCTTCAAGCTCCCTGACCTCTCCTCCCAAACACCTGGGCTCCCCTAGGGAAAAGCGGGGAAGGAAGAGGAGGTTGTGGGATAAGCATGCTATCCAGAACGGAACACCACACAGAGGCATGGTTCCATTCTTCCAACTGGACTAGGCTTTATTCAGGCTAATTTTCTCTTGCTCCCCAGCCAGTGAACGCTCAAGGGAAAATCAGATCAACAATAGATGACGAAATTGCATTTTCTTTGTTTGGGGGTAGAGGGAGGGAGAGAGAAAAAGTGGAGGTCCCAGGGTGGGTGGAGGATTGCAGGAGTTGAGGCATTAGAGAAAGTGAGCTAGAAAGCCAGGGGTCGAGGTCAGAAAGGGGATGACTGAGGCTGAGATGCAGGAGGGCTGGCAGGTCCTGGCAATGATACTGTGTGATGGACGCCGGCAGGAGTCGATGCCTGAGATGCCCCGGAGGACCAGCTCATCCACAGGGAGACCGAGGCATTGCAAGACTCCTGTGTGTGTGGTGTGCATTTTATCAGGAGACAAAATCACAAGCGAGTCCCACTTTGCTCAGGGGTAAAATGAGCTCCCAAGGACATGAGTATTAAATGGAAAGCAAAGGGCCAAACAGGCCCTAAGCACTCAGTAAGGGTCATCTATTGTCATTAAGACCGCAATGAACTGGCTCATAAATCAGTTTTAGTCTTTTCCCCAGAATTTTAGTTCTTCCTAGCGTTGGCAAATACTCTGCTTTTTTGTTCATAAAATATTTTGTACATAGGAACAATGCAACACACGTAAGCCCGCAAATACACACGTGCATACTTCACCCTTGTTCTTTAAAACCAGTAGACATGGTCATGCCCACCGATTTCAGGGTTTTAAGGGATGGCTGAAATTATCTGCTCAAGTCCCTCCACTCCTACTTGAAAACTTACAGAAGAGGAGACCTGGGCTGGGCGAGGCTGGGACTGGTCTAAGATCACTTGGTTGTAGAGTCATAACTAGAACCCGGGGTCTAAACTCCTCTCCTGTTTGTACGGAGGCAGGCTTTCCTAAGCGCCTGGACACAGCCACCAGCCGAGGTCCCTGAGAAGGTCCCCCTCTGTGCTCGAGCGGCCGGAGCGCCCGCGCTCCGCTGGGGTCAGCAACCCACCTCACCGGGGTTCGGCAACCGCTGCCCTGGACGGGGCAGGACTCGTGCGCCGCGGCCGCCTCCCGTGTTCCAGTTAGCGGGGAGGGAAGCTCCCTGGCACGCGACGGGCCGAGGAGAGGTCGCGGGAGTGGCGCGGGCGTGGGGCGGGCCTGTGGCGGGCGGAGGCCGGGGGCGGAGACTGCGCGCCGCCCGCGTGGGAGGGCCTCAAAGCGGACCCTGCAGACTCGCGTCCTCGCGCGCGGCGCCGCAGAGCTCGGGCGGTGCGGACGGGGGCCGGTGAGCCGCTGCGCGCGGGCTGCCCGAGGAAGCGCGTCGCCAGCCGGGCCCTGCGCTCGGCCCCCCGGGCCCTGCGCTCGGCCCCCCGGGCCAGCCGGGGGTGCGGCGGCGCGGACGGGCGCCGAGCGTGTGTCCTCGCGTCCGCCCGGCGCGGTGCGTCCATGGGCAGCCCCTGGAACCGCAGCGACGGCGCGGAGGGCGCCCCGCTGCCCTGTGACGAGCGTCTCTGCTCGCCCTTCCCCCTGGGGGCGCTGGTGCCGGTGACCGCCGTGTGCCTCGGTCTGTTCGCCGTCGGGGTGAGCGGCAACGTGGTGACGGTGCTGCTGATCGGGTGCTACCAGGACATGCGGACCACCACCAACCTGTACCTGGGCAGCATGGCCGTGTCCGACCTGCTCATCCTGCTCGGGCTCCCCTTCGACCTGTACCGCCTCTGGCGCTCGCGGCCCTGGGTGTTCGGGCAGCTGCTCTGCCGCCTCTCGCTCTACGTGGGCGAGGGCTGCACCTACGCCACGCTGCTGCACATGACGGCGCTCAGCGTCGAGCGCTACCTCGCCATCTGCCGCCCGCTCCGCGCCCGCGTCCTAGTCACCCGGCGCCGCGTCCGCGCACTCATCGCGGCGCTCTGGGCCGTGGCGCTGCTCTCCGCGGGGCCCTTCTTCTTTCTGGTGGGCGTCGAGCAAGACCCCGGCATCGACGCGGTTCCAGACCTTAACGGCAGCGCGCCGTTCACCCCCTCGCCCCGCACCTGGCCGCCGCCGTCGCCGTCCCCGCCGTCGGGGCCCGAGGCCGCGGAGGCCGCGGCCGCCGCGGCCGCCGCGGCGCTGTTCAGTCGCGAGTGCCGGCCGAGCCCGTCTCAGATGGGCGCGCTGCGCGTCATGCTGTGGGTCACCACCGCCTACTTCTTCCTGCCCTTTCTGTGCCTCAGCGTCCTCTACGGGCTCATCGGGCGGGAGCTGTGGAGGAGCCGGGGCCCGCTGCGAGGCCCGGCCGCCTCCGGGCGCGAGAAGGGCCACCGGCAGACGGTCCGCGTCCTGCGTAAGTGGCGCCCCCTCTGTTCCAAACACGCCAGCCCGCGGTCCAGGCAGCGTCCCCTTCCCCTTGTCTCCCAACGCCTCTTCTAGCTACAATTCCTTGTGTCATTTTGCTCCAGCCTCCACCTGCCGGTCCTGCCCGTCTCCAGAGAAAACCATCTCCAGTCCTCTGATAGTTCTGGGTAACCCCAGGGCGCCCCCGAGGAGTGTGGTATTTGGTGGGATGCCTGGGTCCGCTAAGCCGCTGGATCCGTGAGCCGGGCTGATCCAGGATGGGGAAACCAACCGCCTGTCTCTGTTAGATGCCATAGATGTGAATTACTCATAGTACCTTTGAGAACATGGGGTAGAGTGCATTAAGCTAAATTAAAAAAAAAAACAAAAAAACTTAATGTTAAGTTATCCTGCAGGCTAAAGTGAACCATGCCCATATCAAAACAAAAAATTGTGCTGGAAGGAAGCCTGCCAGAACATCTTGTTAGTAGAAATTTCTCCTTCTGGTTTATGTCCAGCCGTGATAACGCATATATGCAGTTTTAAAGCAAATGTCGATGCTGTTTGCAGCCTGGTAGTTGTCCTGGGGTGGGAATCGGCTAGGTAAAAGTTTATTTAATTTGTTTGCTGTTACTTATTATTTCGGATGGTTTCGCGGCGGGGGGGAGGGGGGCTTATTTGTTTTCGGATGCTTTAGCTAACTCTGGTGCCTGTGTCTTGTTTTACAGTGGTGGTGGTTCTGGCATTTGTAGTTTGCTGGTTGCCTTTTCACGTGGGCAGGATCATTTACATAAATACAGAAGATTCTCGGATGATGAACTTCTCTCAGTACTTTAACATTGTAGCTTTGCAACTTTTCTATCTGAGTGCGTCCATCAACCCGATCCTCTACAACTTCATTTCAAAGAAGTACAGAACAGCGGCCTGGAACCTGCTGCTGGCCAGGCAGTCCAGACAGAGAAGTTTCTGCAGAAGCAGGGACATGGTGGGGGACACAGGAGGAGATACTGCTGGCTACACAGAGCAGAGCACCAAAGTACAGACGTCATCGACCAGCATGGCCAAGCAAGTGGCTTCCTCCCACAACGTGGGGACTTCAGGGAAAACAGGTCTATAGGGAAAGAAGGACTGCAAGTGGGCAACTGATGCCATTAGGAAGAATTGGGAAGAGTGGTCAGCATTTTGCAGATTGATCGGCAACTTTGTCAGCATGATTTTTTTTTTCCTTTTTTAAACCAAGCTACGCAATTTAACCACCTCCCGGCATACCCCTCAAGGACGTTGATTTCAGCCTCGGGAAATCCCACAACACAAAATGTGCTCTGGGGAGGTTTTCTAAGTTTTCATTCTCCTAGACTTTGCAAATATGATTGCTCATTTTCTGGTTAATAAGTCATACAGAGAGATGCTGTCATGAGACTTGTCTCCTCTGAGATCAGGGGTGTATTTGTATTTTCATGTTCTGGATATACATGTAATGGTGCATATACAAGGAGCCCAGGATAATTAGAGCTTTTATTCAAGAAATTATTTAATGCCTACATAAGGTAGCAGAATTTTTTAGAAGCAAATGAAAGGAATTGTGGGTAAAGGCCAATGTTCAGGGGTCCCACCTCACTCCTGGCTGAGAACAAATCATAGAGTTGAGGGACAATACCGTCTTTTGGAACTGCTGTGCATCAGCAAGTGTGTTGCCACCCACTTGTCCCCGAGACTGCCCCCCAGGTTTGCCCAGTGCCCTGGCTTCAAGGCAGCGCCCCGGACACCGAAGCCTGAGGGCAGGGAGCAACTGCAGGGCTTGGCTTCCCTGCAAAGTGACTGCTAATGACATTTATAAAGATCGTTATTGTGCCTTATTTGCCTCCGCTTGGTGGGATACGTATTACCATCATTCCTGTTTTACTGGTGACGAAATCGAGTCTTCGATGTCCCAGGGTGGGTATGAGTCTGAGCGCCAGTCTTTAGATTCTTACCCATTCCCGCCATGAGACGCTGCTCTTACTGCAAAACACAGGAGTCAATGGATGTAATCAGGGCTGAAAGAGAATGTGTCCGCCTTTCTGACCAACAACTCTGTCCCTGTTTTGTGTTTTACAGTTTAAAACACAGACCTGTTTTCAGAGGGCTGCTGCCCGCCCCCCAAAGGGCCTCATTGACTCCACCGTCTGTAAGAATGGCGCCCCCTGCAGGCGGGCAGGGCACAGAGTCTCTGTTGTAAACTACAGACGGTGAATCCATAGAGTCCACTCAGCGTGCTGACAAAGGTCTGTCACTTTTACACTGACCAACCAAATACAGTGATGCCTTTAGGTCCCCGTGAAGGGTCCTGACACCCTGGTCCTGCCCTCAACTGGGACAGCAGAGAAGTCTTTCGTCTGCATTGTGTCTCTGCCAAGTGGAGGGACAAGCAGATAGTGGCTGCTTGGGGCGGCCGTCCCCAGACTGTACATGGCAGGTATTTGGTGATTACTTGCAAAAAGGACTCTGTGGAGTCACCACAGCACGTATCACATCAGAGGTCCCAAGTTGTCGCACCCAGCTTTCCTTGACTTCTTTTGTCCCAGAACAATCTCCCCATCCTCCCTCCTCAAGAACTCTTTGAAACCTGGGGGACTGAGGAACACTGTTGGAGCCAGCAGGGTTCGCACAGGGGGGACGTGCCAGCCTTGTGCCCCGGCCACTCCTCGGCTTGGTGGCCCTTCGTAGGGGTGTGCTGGAGCTGATGCCGCACACAGTGTCTCTGCTCGTGGGGGTTCGTCTGTGGGGCAGTCAGATGAGGCCTGTTCCCTATGGAAGGTCATGGCTAAGAACCTTACTGATATCTTAAGTGTAATAGAGCTATAGAAGCAAAGACCTCTCCTTTGAGTTTTTTCGGTGAGATTCCAGAAGAGAGGGATTTATATCCCACTTCCCTGTGACCTAAGTGTGTTCCCAGGTGTGTGGGAGTGGGGAGGATCCCCCTTCCTTCACCACTGGGTGCCTGAGGCGGAGGGTGTGAAGCCCATCCCTCCTGCAGGTCACTGTGCAGTTGTTTCTGAAGTGCTGGCCTCACTCATTAATGGACTGTGAAATCAGTGGACTCTGTCACTTTTTTTTTTTGTAACAGGAAGGAGTGGGGCAAGAACAGAATAGAGAAACCAGGCCTTCACGTGTGGTAAGGGGAACTGTTATGTTGTAAAACTTGTTTCAACTATTAGCCCGTGTCTTTCCTGGTTCACAAAATAAAATGTGTTCTTACTGTGGGTCGTGGTCAAGAATATTTGAAAAATTGTTCTCAGATCTAAAATTGTTCTCTACCCCAGCAGAAAGCGTCCTTCTGTAACAAGAGGGGGATTCCTCAGAAGACCCAGGATGGCTGGTCAGGGATCATTGGAGAGTGTGGTTTTCGGTCCTGGGCCCCCCTCCCTCTTCCCAGGGGTGGTGTCATCAAGGCTGTTCCCCAGGGCCACTCCCCACACCCTCCACGTGCTGGCGTCCCTGCAAGGTTCTCTTGAACCCTCTCTGCTGTCTGCAGACCAAAATGCTTTTGTTAGGTGAGGCATCAGCCTTGGGGAAGGGTTTGTGTTTCATTCATTCACATGGCAAATATTTACCAAGCGAAGGCTAAGTGTATGACCGAACACGCTAGAAAGATAAGTCCATGTCATGGCATCCAAGTCAATCTCCTTTCTAATGGCACTATCTTGTTTGAAATGTGTAATCGTGTCATCCAGACTAACCCAGATTTCGCTCACAGGGTAATAAAATCACCTACATCAGATGGGCGTGCAGAATATCACGGTGGTGTTACTCACAGAGACATACATTCCTCCCTTTTCCATATGTGACATTTCCACTTCTGAGGAAATGTTCAAAGAAGCTATTGCACAACACCTCCTGGGAACCTAGAGTCCCCTGCACAAGCCCTCAATGGGACATGAGAGGGCAACATGTTTAATGTTTGAACACGTCCCCTCCTGACCATTTCTACTCCTGTAACAATAACGCTCACCAGCATGTGAAAGCGTTGGGGACATAAGTGTTCATGGTTGTGCAGGTCGAGTGTTTTAAGGGGAGCTTTGAAAAGACTTTTCTTAAACATAGATGCAAGGCAGTTTTTCATTGTGAGCCAACTTTTTTTTTTTAACGTATTTATTTGACAGAGAGAGCAGGAGCAGGGGGAGCAGCAGAGGGAGAGGGAGAAGCAGGCTCCCTGTTGAGCAGGGAGCCCGATGCGGGGCTCGATCCCAGGACCCTGAGATCATGACCTGAGCTGAAGTCAGATGCCTAACCGACTGAACCACCCAGGCGCCCTGTGAGCCAACTTGCTGAAGATTCTGAATTCTTAAATATTACGTAGATGGGATCGGCTCTGAGCCGACTTCCGAAGTCAGCATCCTGTCCTGGGAGCGCGGGAGCGTCTGTCCATGCTTGGTGGCCTGGCGCTCAGCGTGTCCCCTGCTCTGCGTAAGCTATAAGGAAGTGACAGAGACAGACTCTACCTGTCCCCTTCTTAGGGAAACAACCCACACTTTTTAAAGAATAACGGACGCCTGTGTAAATAAGGGCTAAAAAGTGCCAGGCGGACCAGGAGAGCCGAGTGTGCACGGGCCGCGGCGCGAGGCTTTGTGTGAATCTCTCTCACAGCACCCAGCATGTCCCCTGGCAGGTGGCTGGTTCCCAGGGTTTGAAGACAAACCATGTCTTATTCCCCTTGGCATCTCCTGCCCAGGGAGACAACATGTGTTGAACACCGGCCGCAAGGGAGGGGACAGAGATGGACAGATGGCTGCGATGTGTGATCTGAGCTACCAGACAACACAAGGGAAGATGCAAAACAGCAGCGCAAGGGCTGAAGGGAGTCGAGGAGGGGCCTCCGAGGGACGGGGGGGTGGGGGGGACGGAGGGCACTGATGTCCCCAGGGGCTGGAGCCCGCAGAACAGACCGGGCACTGCTGGAGGAGGCTGAGCCTGGGAGGCCAGTTGGGAGCAGTTACTGACTGTCACCCAGGCGTAGCGCACTTGTGGGGCAGAGCGTGACACCGGAGCAGTGACATTACCAGGGGTAGCACCTCTGGTGGCCAGGAGCCCCAGCAGCATCGTGGCCTCAGAGCGGCCAGCAAGCCCCAGAGCCGGGCGCTGCCGCCTGAGCTTCCGGCGCCCGTAGCAGCTCCTCCCCGCGGGCAGCCCGGAAGGCCACGGTTTGACGTTTCCTTTCTCCCGTCTTTGCAGGGAGTGTGCTCGTCTCGAAAATGTCCCTAAGAATTTCTACTACTTGTGAGGATATGGGGATTTAAAAAGAGAGAGAGAGATTATTTTATTATAATGGTTATACTTGTTCGTAACTGTAACGTAAATAGAAGAAAACCTGATCTTTGTTTCTGTCTTACTTGAACGATAATTCATTACTTTGTCCTTAGAGCGAATATCAGCTCCCTTCCCATTGGCCGGTCAGATTCTCTACAAGAGTGGTTCTCAAACTTCAGCCTGCGTCAGAATCACCAGAGGTGTGTTCGGGCACAGGGGACTGGGCTCCACCCCCAGTTTCCGATTCAGTGGGTCTGGGGTGGGGCCCGAGAACTTGCATTTCTCTCAAGTTCCCAGGCGATACTGATTCTGGTGGTCTAGGGACCACCCTCAGAGCAGCTCTGCTTTAGATTGTGCTACAGAAAATCCACAGACCGGTGGTATCAGCATCACTTGGGATCTTGTTGAAATGCCGATTTTCAGGCCCCACACCAAACCTTCTAAATCAGACTCTCCATTTTAACAAGATGCTCAGGTGATTCCAATGCACATTAAAATTCGAGTGGCATTGATCCGGAGATTGGAACTGTAGCATCAGGATCTCTGAGGATTGGACGCAGATGTAGCTCTGAAAGCTCTCCAGGTGGTTCTAATGTGCAAACAAGACTGTGAATCATCAATAAGATCTCCCTTACATCAGTCTTTTCCATTCTCACCCTATCCCACTTCCCCTTCCCGCCCTTTTCCATCCTTTTCCTGTATTTACCCCAGGATAAAGGAAGAGATACAAAGATAGTGAATAAAGATACTAAAGTTGGGTTTGGTGATGGACTCATATGGAAGTCTTTTATGTTCTGGCAGAAACTCACGACTGTGGTCCAGTAGCGACTCCCTGGTACCTGAGCCCTTCAGTCCCCTGAGCCTCTCCCTGTGGGTGTGGCCCAGCCACCATCAATGCTGACATCCTCCTCGCTGCAGGCCAGGCTGGCCCCAGCCTCTCCATGGCTACTCATCTCAGTAACCCCACCTCCACCAGGTCTTCAGCTCTTCAAAGCATGTTCTGTTTTTCTTTGACCTCAATACCTGGTTTGGTTCCTTGCCCTCTTCCTCAGTTCCTCCAGGACAGGCCTGCTCAGCTCTTCATGGCCCTCTTGGGGTCTTGAGTTCTTTTTTTTTTTTTTTTTTAAGATTTTATTTATTTATTTATTTATTTATTTGAAAGAAAGAGAGAGAGAGCATGCACAAGTGGGGGGGAGTGGCAGAGGGAGAGGGACAAGCAGACTCCCCGCTGAGCAGAGGACCCAATGCAGGGCTCGATCCCAGGATGCTGGGATCATGACCTGAACCAAAGGCAGACACTTAACTGACTGAGCCACCCAGGTGTCCCTGGGGTCTTGGGTTCTATCCCTAATTCCTTGACCTCATGTCACTGTGGCTCTGTGGGTAGCCCTGGAGCTGTCTACCTGTCGCCTCAGATTTCTGCTGGGTGCTTGGTGTTGAGATCAGCCAGAATTGCCTTTGGGGTGGATGGGCTGTTCTCCAGGTCCCAGTGAAGAGGTGCCTCCTGAGCCTTGACTCTGATAAGCCACAACAGCTTGTTTGACCCTTGAGAGTCACTCTTGGTCTCCTACCTTCCAACACTATCATGACTGAGTCCCTAAAACTCAGAGGCTGATTGGATACAAGAAGGGTCTTACCTCCAATATTTTAAGCCTACTTAACTAGGAGAACATTGGGGCTCTGTGAAAGAAACAGGTTGTCAGAGGTAGAGGTGATTTAGCAGGGGACGATAATGAAGTCCATTTTGATTGCTCTGTTTGCACTGAAGCCGTCCATCTGTTGTTTTTCCACAACCTCCTGGGAGGAAGTCCCGATAGTCAAATACCTTTAAGATATGCTGCAATACCACGTAAACCCCATCTGACCAGCTTATTTTTGCCTTTTCTTTCATATATTAACATTCCACAGAACACTCCAATTTGAAATGCTAGAGGGAAGTTTGGGTGTGAAATCAAGGCCAATAATAAAGATTTGGGAGTCCAGGTTACTACCTGATGGTCCCAGCGCAGACTCCAGAAGTCACTGAAGCAGGCAGAAGAAGCAGAAAAAGGAAAAGTGACAAACATGAGACAACCCAAATTTGAGGAGGATTGGAGGCCATAGGGTCACACACCACAGAGGACACAAAGAGAATAAAGTAAGGTTGTCAGATGAGATGCAGGACTCCCAGTTCAACTGGAATTTTGGATGAACAATGATGATTTTTTTTTCAGTATAACTTTAATATATTAAAAGTATCATTCATTATTTACCTGAAATTCAAATTTAACTGGACACTGTGTTTTGATTTGTTAAATCTGGTAATCCTAGGGCACCTGGGTGGCTCAGTTGGTTGGGCGACTGCCTTCGGCTCAGGTCATGATCCTGGAGTCCCGGGATCGAGTCCCGCATCAGGCTCCCTGCTCAGCAGGGAGTCTGCTTCTCCTTCTGACCCTCCTCCCTCTCATGCTCTCTGTCTCTCATTCTCTGTCTCAAATAAGTAAATAAAATCTTAAAAAAAAAAAAAAACAAGTCACCATTTAAAAAAAAAAAAAATCTGGTAATCCTAGAATGAGGGCAATGGAAAGGCCACAGGATATGGCAAAAGGAAAGAAGCCGGAGAGCCTTTCAACAGAGCATTGGGGCAGGATCCAGACAATGGTAAGTTACACAGGAAACGGTTGCTGAGCAACAGGGTTTAGGCTGGTCCAGCCTCGGGGCCGCCGTGTGCAGGGTGTCCAGAAGCCAGCCCGTCTTGCTGTGTCTTGTGCACAACCTCCCTGCGGCGGCTGCTGGGTAATTGTAACCCACACTGATGTTTTTTAAATCACAAAACTGAAGAAATAAGCATCTGATTCCAAACCTCCTGGAACGTGGTGTGTAATAAAAATGTGTTGGACCGAGTAAGTTAATTTATATATAACCTGCTCCTGGGTGTTTATACATAGACAATTTTGTAAGGCTTTATTGGTTTGGGATTTTTTTCTGCCAAAAGGACTGAATGAAATAAAATAGTCAAATGACTGATTAATTCACAATGAGGGGGATTCTCCTGAAAAACTGTAACTCTGTATGACAAATGACACCATGGAGGATAATGAACTCATATTTTAATGTATGCAAATCACCTAGCACACTGCCTGGCATGTCCTGGGACTTGATCAAAGTTCCTATGTGCTTATGGAGGATACTATACATTTTGGGCAAGGAGAGAGACTGATTTCTTTTTTTTTTTAAGATTTCATTTATTTATTTGATAGAGACAGATAGTGACAGAGATAGTGACCCCCTGCTAAATCACCTCTACCTCTGACAACCTGTTTCTTTCACAGAGCCCCAATGTTCTCCTAGTTAAGTAGGCTTAAAATATTGGAGGTAAGACCCTTCTTGTATCCAATCAGCCTCTGAGTTTTAGGGACTCAGTCATGATAGTGTTGGAAGGTAGGAGACCAAGAGTGACTCTCAAGGGTCACTATCTCTGTCACTATCTGTCAGAGATAGCGAGAGAGAGCACAAGCAGAGGCAAAGGGAGAGGGAGAAGCGGGCTCCCCGTGGAGCAGGGAGCCCGACGTGGGGCTCGATCCCAGGACCCTGGGATCATGACCTGAGCCGAAGGCAGACACTTAACCGACTGAGCCACCCAGGTGCCCCGAGAGACTCATTTCTTAAAAACTTAGTGCATTGCCATTATTACAATAGAATGTTCAATTATATACTCATTGCAACGTATATATAATATATAATAATACAATGTACTTGGTTCGCACCGTCGGGCATGCAGTAATCCTGTCAATGTAAACTAGCATATTGTCCTCAGTTCATATCCTACTAGCTTTCACTTGTTAGGATCAGTCTTTCTCTCTGTCCAAAATGTGTGGTGGCCGCCATATGCACACATGGCGGGGCTGCTTATGGAGCAGCGATGCGGTCAGGTACAGTGAGTTTCCTCTCAAAATCAAAGCCCTGTGCACGAGGCTTTTAGAGAATATTCCCAAGGTATCAACACACTCGGCTCTTCTTGGAAAGTCAGGGCTTATTGTCTGTGGCATTGAGAACAACTGGGGAAGACTGTTCTTTTTTCTCCAACAGTCACTGCCACTGCTTTTCGGATTTGACAATGTAGTGTCTGCCTTTTTTCAGAGAAGCAAAGAAAGGTAGAGTAACAGAAGGAAATGGGCCTTCCTCAATAGGCAGGCAGATATGATGCTTTCAAAATTTAAGTGGAGCTCTTGCAAGCATTTGTTTTATATAGAGACAGTATGAAGAATGACACATATGCTGGATGGAGTAGCTTTATGGAAGGTCAAGCATTTGGCTCTCTGGTACATTAACAGTTTTCTATTGCATTGGTTTCATTTGTCATTCTTAAAAATGTCCTATCTTAACAAGAGCCCTTGGCGGGGGGGGACCCAGCAGCAAATGTCTGGCATCTTCACAGCAGCTTGACTACGGCGTCACATTTACGAGTGAACTGATGGAAAATAGTGAATTTTATTATGATTTTTGGTTTAAGGATGCCACAAATTTGGCCACGAAACAGGGAGTTCAAGTGAAACTTTCTGGGAAGTTCTACAGGACTTGCTAAGTTAACCTTTGAGGTTACTGTTCTAAGGTGGAAGAGGTTGGTGTTCTCATGGTGGAAGACATTATTCTGTAACTACAAGAGAGTTCCCAGGTCAGCATCTCAAAGCCTTCACATGAAGACATGGGATCTCAGAGAAACACCATGCCAACATGTAGAAAATGACTTACTCTCTGTGGAGCTTCATTGTCAGAGGTTCAAGTGCAAACAGAGGGAAAGAAAAAGAGCTTCTGTCCACAATTTATGATGCTCTATTGTCTACCTGTTACTTATGTAATTTTTCCTAATGTTTCTGTTCTGCTTAAGGTCCTGTGGTTTCTTCCCAGGATGAAGACTGAGGAGCATGGATGTAAGCATCACAAAACATAGCCCAAACATGGACTGAACAGAGGTCAAGTCTTGCGGCCTTGTGGCTATAACTCAATACAGAACATGACCTGGATTTCATGATAGACACATATATAAATGTGTCAGAGCATTCCAAAGCTAATTCAGAAATCACTGAAAATGTCTAAGAGAATGTTTTAGGATGCCTTTTGTCAGTTATTAGCAGGTAAAGCTGTAGGATACATCCAGGCCACTTAGTCATTGAAGGCAAATTTGCCTACAGGCCTCCCACTAACCTGTTAAGTCACTGACCACTCACCTGTAAATGGCCATGGTCTGAACTCACACATGTCCTGTGTTCTCCAAGAAGACAGTATTAAAAATGCAGAGTTTCATTTCTATGTGATTCCTTCAGGAGGCACAATGGAGGGGTTGAAGTCATCTGGGGCATGACATTTATGATCATTGATCTAATGACAAGGATTTGAGTCATCACTTCTTGGAAGAAAAAAATGGTGAGGACGGAGGGGGTAAGAGGGGAGGAAAATAATTTATAAAATGTAATGAAGTGTCTGACTTCAATGCAAGTACAGTGTGTTTTAAATATATTGTTAAAAATCTGTAATGGTTGTTTATATAGTGTTAAGAAACCGTGTCCTCACCTAAAGAGGATTTCGGTGTAGATTTTGTCTTCATCAATGAGATGTAAATACATAAATTACTTTTACTGTTAAATGGAAGAATGGGCCATTGTTGCCTCCCGCACGTTGCTGCTGCACGTGTCCCTTTGTTGCGCCCACACCCTAACTGCGCCATCAGCTTTTTAGCAGATGTACGGTAAGCACTAATTTCCAGGCATGACAGAACCTGAGTCCACAGACACTGATAACTGATTTGTCTGGTTTTCCCTATTTTCTTTTTTTTTCATAACCAACATCTATCGTGTCATCTTGATTTATATACACAGCCAGGAAAATGGGTCTTATTGCAAAAATAAGTTTTGTGGTTTACCTAGGAATAATACAGAAAATATTGCTTTTAGGTGAGGACATTTTTCACAGTTTATTTCAATCTAATAAAATGTGAATTTTGTTTGAAAAACAAAACAAAAGAGAAATACTGCAGATTAACTGTCTAGATCATTTAGATCCCTTTAGGTGAGGTATGTGTGGTACACATGCCAACTAAGAACAGACAACTTTTGTCATAGGGTGGATGACGTAAATGTGAGTATATTACATTTAGCCTGTTGTCAAGGACATCATATGTATTGTTTTTGGAGTATGCAAATATCATCTTCATTTCCTCTTCCTTCTCAAGGCACATTAAACTAAAGAATCCTCCAATCCGAACATACTCTTTATTTAAATAAATTTGTATTCCAAAAAGAACATAAGGCAATTTACAAAAATGCCCAAAATAAGATAAAAATTAAGTTAATGGAGAAAGTAGGAAATAAATACAAATGAGGGTAGATAAAATAAGATTATACCAGGGATAAAGTGAGGACACAAAACTCATTCCCGGTGTCTGGTTAGGAAGGTTACATGATTCACAGCAGAAAGGAGAATTTATCCCGTGGGTACTCCAAGATGACATCCTGTAAGTTAGAAAACTATGTCTTCAACAAAAATCTTTACAGCAAACAGTACTCAACTTCACGGGGCTTTTTCTTATAATGACAAAAATTACTCCACACCTGGAAAATGATAAAATGGGGATTACTTGTCACCATTTTTTTTTTAATTAATAGCACATACTTGATAGAAACAGTGTCAATTTGTAGCCCTGCAGGTGAGAAGTTACCTTGCAGAAACTGATAAAGGATCAGGATTTTATAACCCAGTGGAAAAGGTGTTACAATTCAGCCTGAAGAAAGTTAACCGGGAATACTGTGTTGAGGGGGTTCAGAATAAGCCACCCCAGAATGTGCTAATTTGGCATGTGGATTATTTTGAGCTGAAGATAATCAAGGCCCAGCAGTCTCAGGAAAAGCTTTTTACTACTTCTTAACTACCTAAAAAAATTAGAAAAGGGGCCTATACCAGGAAGAGAGCTATTACCAGAGAAAGCTTTTTCATTTGAGCGACTTACCTGTATGGCAGGGCAAACATTTGCTTCCCAAACATTTGCTCCTCTCATCTTCCTGTGAATTGTCTTCCTCCCCTTTAAAGCCCCAGACCTCTATCCTTTTCCTTAGCTCAGGATGGTACATAAGTCTCAACTGCCTGGCTGGCTTTGAGTCTCATATCTTTGTGGGGCTCCCTTACATACATAATTAAAATTGTTTTTCTCTCGTTAATCTGTCTTTTATCACAGGGGTGGGAGGATTCTCAGCCAAGAACCTAGAAGAGTAGAGGAAAATTGTTTTTCTTCCCCTACAGTATTAGCTATTTTACTTAAGAGTCCCTTCCTCTCCAAGTATTTAAATCTCCACTCTTCAAATACATGCCAAACTAGGTCTCAATGAGATCACGAGAGGTTCTCTGCTATTGGCCAAATGAAGGGGAGAGTTAACTGAGCTGTATCAGTCAATCATTCATATTGCCTGTGGCTGCTTTCAGGACATACGGCAGAGAGTGAATGGTCCCCAAAGCCTAAAATATTTACTCTCTGGGCCTTTAAAAAAGTATGTTAACCCCAAGTCAAATAAAACTTTGATACTTATGCCTTAACCAGTATGGAAATTTTGCTTTTTAACATCAGCTAATGTTGGTAGATAATGTGATACCCAAAACTACTTGGCAGAAGCTATTCTACAGAGGGCCAAAATACTACTGCTAAACACCAGAGACTCAGAATCTCTAGCAGCCGGCCCGTGGAATCGGGGTTTTAACATAGTCTCTGGGTGACAGTTACTCATGTGCAAGTTTGAGACCTGCTGGAGTCCTCTGGTCCTGGCCAGCGGTTCTGTCCAGCTTCTGGTTCCATAGGTCTGAAGTGGGGCTCACGATTCTGCATTTCTAATAAGCTCCTGAGGGACACTGATGTTGATGGTCCGAGGGTCTTCATTCCCTCACCTGTAAAGCAGAGAGGACAAAAGTCTGAATCATAGCCTTTTTGGGAGTATTAAATGAAGTAGTGTACACTTATATCCTGCTCCCACATCTTTCAAGTGATACCATTTGGGCAAGTTACTCCATGTCTTGGTTCCTCTAAGTAGTGATAATAATAGTGATACCCACTTCATAAGGCTGCTGGAAGGTGTAAATAATATGTGTAAAGTACCTAGAACATAGTAAATAGTAGGATACTATTGTTACTGTTACCATTACTGATACTCCATCAACTCCCTCTCTATTCTCTCCCGTTTGGTCCCTCTAGCGTCTTCTGTTGATTTCTAACACGTCTAATTGCAGAACCTCTTCAGGGGCGCTGATCGAGAAATACTCAAACCAGTCCAGAGGGCACCACACAAATGGGGACCCAAGAGTGGCGAGGATATGGCCTGTGGTGGCCGGGCCCACCTGCCCAGCCTCTGTTGGGTGGCCTTGTGGCAGAGCACCTCAGGACAGAGCGGGCAGCGGGCTTGCCAGTCCTTCCCACCTCGCGGGAGCACAGACATTCCCAAGGTTCCTGGGCATTCTGACTTTGTAGCACACCATCTATGTGGTACCAACTTTTCTTTTCTGAGGACACCATTTGGGACAATATACGGTAAGCCTGAGAAGTCACTTCTCTTCGGCAGCACTGCCCTCCATAACAAAGCGAATGTTCTGTGAAGGGTGTCTGGATTTTGTTTCAGGCTTCTCTTTGCTTCCTTGGGGCTTAAGTGCTGCCAGGAACTGCTCTCTGAGAATTGTTTGGGAAACCTTAATTTCTGGATTCAGGGTGGTGTTTATGGTCACATCTTCACTTGAAATGACCAAATTAGGGCCAATCCTGTCCACAAGGGTGTACCAACCACCAGCAGTCCCAAGCAGTCCTGCAGCCACCTTCTCTCCAGGCCTGCAGGACACAGTCACTGGTCATGATGTGCCTTCCAGGTCGGAGAGCAGGACTGAGCGTGAGGTACATTTTCTTCTGCAAGTTGGGTATGTGGTCTCTGCCAACACCAACAGTATCAACAAATCCAGTATAGATACCATGTCTTTATGATCAGCTCCATGGAACCCCAGCTTGTTTTGCTGAGAAGATTCTGTCCAAATAAACACACTGCTAGGACTAATATTCCCAACATAGGACCTAGGATAAAATAAGTTTCAGGTTTTCTATAAAGAATAAGCAAATGAAAGACAAAGAAGGGAAGGACAATAATTAATGATATTGAGCACCTATTCTTTGCCAAGCACTGTGCTACTTGGGATCATTTAGTCTTTAAGAAAAATTTTTTTAAATTTTATTTATTTGTCAGAGAGAAAGCAAATAAGCAGGGGGAGCGGCAGAGGGAGAAGCAGGCTCCCTGCCGAGCCCAATGCAGGACTCGATCCCAGGACCCTGGGATCATGACCTGAGCCGAAGGCAGACACTTAACTGACTGAGCCACCCAGGCATCCCTAGTCTTCAGGAAAATCTGTGATAAACCTATTACCACTGTACTTCCCTTCCTCCCTCCTTCCCTTCCTGTCTTCTTTCCTCCCTCTCTGAATAATTCAGTCAAAAAGCCATTTTACAGCTCCCCTTTCCTCGCTTCCCTTCCCTTGGAGGCCAAAGGGGCTGTGGAGGCAGCAGCAACAGGGGTGGGGCAGCCAAGGAGGCAACCAATGTGCTAGAGAAATTAGATTAGGGGAATTGGGTGCATGGGAGAAGGAAAGGAAAAGAGAAAAAAAAAAGAAAAAAAAATGGGAACCAGGTTTCTTGCTGTTTGAGAAGAGATTTACAAATACAACAAAGGTAGAGGCTAGGAATAACCCTGATGTGCTGGACTCTGGAATTGAAGGTATCAATGGGAACTCTTAGACAGATAGCTACTGAAAGAGATACATGAGTATGTGTGTATATGGATATAGATATTCATATATTTTCTAGATCTAGCTTCTCAGAAGGTTTAGTAGAAATGACATAGCACACTTACTGCCTAGATCTTAGTTTTTAAACACTAAGAGGAACCAGGGCTCCTTGGAGAAACGGTCGGCTCTACATATGGTGCAGGGAATGTAGAAAACGAGTCTGGAGCATCTTGTTGCACTAGAATGTAAGGAAGTGCTCAAAGACTTATGCGGGTGTGTCAAAAGGCTAAAAGAGACAACTTGAGGATTTCATCAAATATGGGACAATTTGAGCACAAAATAAATGATAACAGATTACAGCTCATTGAATAAAACAGGAAAGACAAGTCCATACACATATGAATGAATGAGGAAGAGGGAAAAACTCTTACTTTAGAATGACAACTGTATGTAGGAGGAATGATGGAAATAACAAATCACCACTGGACAGCCGTCACAATGGTGGTTAATTCATATGGGAATCACCAACAGATGCTAAAGTTGGTACGTGGAGGTTTAATGGGTATAGGACATTGGCATAATTGGGGGAATTTCTCGCCACAAAATACTGAGCAATTACAGAGGGAAAAATACTGACTTTACTAGTGACTTTAGAAACCTGACAGGCGCTAACTTGCCAGGTGAACAAGGCTGGTGTCACCATGGCTGGGATGTGTGAACACTGAGCTGCCCCCTGATGGGATCCGTGGAAAAGAGCATAGTATCACTTCTGTAGCATTCCTACCAAGAATGGATGGCCTGAGTCTGGTTGTGAGGAAACATCAGAATCATCCTCGTGGAAAAGAATCTTACAGAATGAAAAGCCTAGATCCTTTAAAACTTTTAATGTTGTGAGACAGAGGGAAGAGCCAAGGAAATGTTCCAGGTTGAAGGAAAATAGAGAGGGTCAAAACTCAGTGAATCTGGATGGGATGCTGAAATCAGAACGGAAATGACACATGTTGAAACACTTTTCAAAATGTGAATGGTGTCTGTGGATTGCCTTGTAGTGACTGATCAACATTGATTTCCTGTTTTGGACTGTCGGATTAGCATGTGTTAGAATGTCCTTGTTTTGGAGAAATAAATACTGGAGTTTTTAGGGGGGATTGGGCACAGTGTCTGTCACCTGCTCTCAAATGACTCAGAAAAAGAATAGGATGGGGAGGTATGCAAATGTAACAGAAAGAATAATAAAAATGGTACAAATGTGGTAAAATGTTGAAAACTGCAGATTCTGGAAAAGGGGATATGGAGTTCTTTGTTCTGACAAGACATGAAGTAACAGGCAAAGGATCCATGATTAGTAAAGCCAATTTACTAATATTGCATTATTATCGGGATATTTGCTGTACCCCCCTTTTCGGCATCCCTGAAACAGGATTATGCATCCCATCTCACGGGTGTCTGGCTTGACATGAGACTTGCCCTAAGAGTCATCATGTAATTCTGCCATCTCTTTTCCTTCTGCCAGGAGAAAAGAATATCCAAAGGCTGCTCCTTTAGCCTGGATCCCAGAGCCAATCCACAGGAACAGTGCCGTAGCATGTAATGTTGAGCCAGAAGGAAAGATTTGTTGTGGCAAGCCACTGAGATTTGGTGGGTATTTGTTACCCACAGCTAACATTGTCTCAGCTAAGTCATAGTTAACTAGTAAATAGCTTGGGTGGTTAGAGATGTCAGTTTATCTATCTGACATCAAAGTCCATGTTCTGTCCATCAATTATTTATTGATTTTAAAACCATTTTATTGACTAAGCTAGGCTTTTTTGTGCTCACCTGAACTGAGGTTTGTCCATTTCTTAGCACTTAGGTAGCATTTGTCTTATACTCCTTTTTAGTCCTTATTCTTTGTAGCAGAACTGTTATTTCCAGTAATATTGTAGATAAGATAGCCCAAACAAATTTGTTACAAAGCACCCAAAAATGCTAGATCAAATATGGCTGAACCAGCAAGAAAGTAAAGGAAATAGAGCATTTACACAACTCTGAAATACTACAGGACTGAAAATGGAATGAAAACAGCAATCTAAAAAGAAGGAAGTGAGCAAAAAAGCTAATGGTTGTTCTAAGGGTAGATTTTACTCACAGAGATGAAAGATAATATATTGTATATATTAAATATATAATCACATACATATGCATATATATAAGATAGATACTGATATCTTTTTATTTTTAAAGAATTTAAAACTCAAACAAGTTGCAAAAATAATAGAGAGCTCCTATGTACCTTTCTCCAAGTTTCTGCAATGATAATATCTTACATTATCATAGTATATTGGGAAAACCAGGAAACACATGGTACAGTACTATTAATTCAGGTATAGACCTTATTTGGAGTTCAGTAATCCTTAATGCACTATTTTTTATTTTAGGTGTATGTTCTATGAAATTTTATCACATGTGTAGATGAGTAACTATCAACACAAAGAAACTCTCTTGTGTTACCTCCTTTTTTTTTCTTCTTTTTTTTTTGTAAGTAATCTCTACTGCCCAAGGTGGGGCTTGAACTCACCACCCGAGATCAAGAGTCGCAGGCTCTGCCCACTGAGCCAGCCAGAGCCCCTCCTTGTGTTACCTCTTAATAGTGGTACCCTTTTCCCAACCATAACACTTGGAAACCACTGATCTGTTCTCCATCACTAATATTTTCACTTTGAGAATGGTATATAAATACAATCATACAGTGCATAACCCTTTAAGATTGTTTTCCCACTCTACACAATGTCTTGGAGATTCATCCAAGTTGACACATGTATCCTTCCTGTTTATTGAGTAGTATTCCATTGCAAGGATGTTCCTAGTTTGTCATCTATTCACTCACTGAAGGTTGTCTGGTTTATTTCCAGTTTTTGACTATTACAAATAAAACTCCCATGAACACTCATGTACAGAATTTTGTGTAAACCTAAGTTTTCATTTTTCTAGTATAAATACTCAGGAGTGTGATTGCTGGGTGATACGATAAGCATACGTTTGTAAGAAACCATCAAGCTGTTCCAGAGTGGCTGTGCCATTTTATATTCCCCCCAGCAATGTAAGAGATAATCCGGCAGTCTGCATGCTTGCCAACATCTGGTTCTGTCGGTACCTTTTATTTGAGCCATTTTAATATGTATGCAGCCGTATCTCATTATGTTTTTTTTTATTATGGTTTTAATTTGTACTTCTATAATGGTTAATGATGGTGAACATCTTTTCATGTGCTTGTCATTTTATACCTTCTTTGATGAAGTGACTATTCAAGTCTTTTGCCCATTTTCTAACTGGATTGTTTACTTATTCTTCAGTTTAGAAAGTTCTTTTTTTTTTTTTAAGATTTTATTTACCTGACAAAGAGATAGAGAGAGAGCACAAGTAGGCAGAGCAGCAGGCAGAGGGAGAGGGAGAAGCAGACTCCCCACTGAGCAGGGAGCCCAACGTGGGGCTCGATCCCATCCTGGGATCATGACCCAAGCCAAAGGCAGCCGCTTAATTGACTGAGCCACCCAGGCGTCCCTAGAAGTTCTTGAAATTAAGATAGTGAGAGAACATTTCATAAATTTGTATATTTAGAAAATTTTATTATAAAGTTTATAAATTTATGCCAATTAATTTTAAAACATATAAAATGAACAAAATTCAAGAAAAATATAGCTTACCAAAAACTGACTGAGGAAAAAATAGTTTGAATAGTCTCTTAACCCATAAAGGAATTGAATTAGTAGTGAAATGTCTTTCCACCTTACAAAGCACTAGGCTCAAATGGCGTTTCCAGGTAAGTTTTAATAAACATTCAAGGAACAAGTAATTTCAATCTTATACAAACTCTTCCTGACAAAAGAAAAATAGGAAACCCTACCTAACTCATTTATGAGGGTAGCCTAATCAAGACATCAAAACCAAACAAAAAGACCATGATAAATTATATACCAAACTCACTCATGAACATAGATTAAAAAATCTTAAATTAAAATATTAGCAAATTTAGGGGCGCCTGTGTGGCTCAGTCGTTAAGCGTCTGCCTTCGGCTCAGGTCATGATCTTAGGGTCCTGGGATCGAGCCCTACATCGGGCTCCCTGCTCCACGGGAAGCCTGCTTCTCCCTCTCCCACTCCCCCTGCTTGTGTTCCCTCTCTCGCTGTGTCTCTCTCTGTCAAATAAATAAATAAAACCTTAAAAAAAAAAAATTAGCAAATTTAATCCTGCAGTGAATAAGAAAGTAGCACACAATGACCACGATGGGTCTACCAAAGGAAGACAAGGTTGATTTAATATCAAGCAATCTGTTAGTATAATTCACCACATTAACTGACTAAGGGAGGAAAACTATAGGATCATCTTAACAGACATAAGATATGTTTGATAAAACTCAACATCCATTCATGATAATAATTCTCAGCAAGCCAGTAGAGAAAGAACTTTCTTAAGCTGATAAAAGGCACCTAACATGAGCATTTAATAAAGTTCAACATCTGATTAAAAAAAAACAACAGAAATAGAAGGGAATTTGCATAATCTGATAAAGGACAGCTACCAAAAGCCTACAGCAAAACCATACTTTAAAGTTTAACATTAAAATCATTTCCTGGGGCGCCTGGGTGGCTCAGTCAGTTAAGTGTCTGCCTTCGGCTCAGGTCACACATGATCTCAGGGTCCTGGGATTGAGTCCCGCATCAGGCTCCTTGCTCAGAAGGGAGCCTGCTTCTCCCTCTGCCTGACATTCCCCTGCTTGTGCGCTCTCTCTCTCTGAGAAATAAATAAATAAAATTCTTTAAAAAAAAAAAAAAAATCATTTCCTTTTAAATCAGAAACAAGAAAGGATGCCTGTTACCATAACTTCTATTCAATATTTCTCTGACATCCTAGACTGCAGTAAGATAATAAAATATTAAAGGTTTGAATATTAGAAAACTGTAAGTAAAATTGTCATTATTTGTAGATGATATCCTTTCCACCTAGACAACAAAAGAAACTAAAAATAAATAGTATTAAAATTAATAAGAAATTTTAGCAAGATGGCTCAATATAAAATACATAAAAATTACTTGCATTTCTATATATTAGCCACAAATACTTACAAATATAATTTTTTTAAAAGATTTCATTTACAGGGTGCTTGGTTGTCTCAGTTGGTAGAACATGCGACTCTTGATCTTGGGGTTGTGAGCTCAAGCCCCATGTTGCAGGTAGAGTTTATTTAAAAAAATTTTTTCATTTGGGGCACCTGGGTGGCTCAGTTGGTTAGGTGACTGCCTTCGGCTCAGGTCATGATCCCAGGGTCCTGGGATCGAGCCCCGCATCGGGGTCCCTGCTCAGCGGGAAGCCTGCTTCTCCCTCTCCCACCCCGCCGCTTGTGTTCCCTCTCTCACGGTCTCTCTCTCTCTCAATTAAATAAATAAATAATCTTAAAAAAATTTTTTTTATTTACAATACCAACAAAAAACCTAGAATTAAATCATAAAATATATGTAAAATCTTTGTGGGAAAAAATCATAAATCCTTTTGAAACTTTCTGAAAACCCAGTATACCATGTTCACACACATGTACTATGTTCAGGGACAGGAAGCCTATATATCTCAAATTGATCTATAAATTCAATGCACTTCCAATCAATATTCCAGTGGGATATTTGAGGAATGTGACAATATGATTCTAAATTTACACAGATTCTAAAAGGCCAAGAATAGCCAAGATATTCCTGAAGAAAATAAGATCCTTTTTGGGGGGAGGGAGGTAAATAAACAAATGATATGCAATACAAAGACCAAAAACAGTCTCATGTGTGTATGGAAATTTGATATATGACACAGGTGACATTGCATATCAATGGGGAAATAGTGTTGGTGTTAACTGACTATCAAATGGAAAATAAAATTGGATCCCTTCCTCAGACGATGCACAAAAATGAATTCTACATGCATGCATATGTAAATGTCAAAGGAAAAACTTATTTAGAGGAAATACAAAAGAATATTTCTATAACCTTGGGTAGGAAAGACATTTTATAAAGATACTAAAATATAAAACCCATTAAAGAGAATTATTGGCATGTTTGGCACTTTAAAATAAAACACTGCACTGAAAGACATAATAAAGTAAGTGAAAAAGCAAGTGGCAAATGGGAGAAGATATTTATCATACACACTCCCAACTGAGAATGAATATCCAGAATATATAAAGAACGCTTACAAATGAATAAGAAATAAGAAACAACCAAAGAGAAAAATGGTTAATAGGTATTTCATAGAGGACACACATATGGCCAACCAACATACAAGATGTCCAACCAAAGTAGAAATCAGGGAAAATCAAAACCACAGGGTATCATTTTATGCCAGCCCAATTGTCAAACATTGTAAGTTTGACAATACCAAGAGTTAGTGGTGACGTAGAGCTATATAAACTGGTCCAATTCCTTTATAAAAATTTTCAGCATTATCTGGTAAACTTGACAATAACAACCCAACAATTCTACTCCTAAGTATAGTCCCTAAAGATAAGGAGACATACAAAAATGTTTATAGCAGTGTTATTTGCAATAGCAAAGAACTGGAGATGGTCCAAATGTTTCTTGGCTCAAACATGGATAAATAAATTGTGGTATATAGCTATAGTTAAATACTATACAGAAGTGAAAATAAGGAACTATAAGCCATACCATTATCACCGAAGATTACCACTTCAGTCCTTTACAAAATGATGCCTTTTTAGTAACGTTCAACTTTTGCTTTCAAAAAGCTGTTTTCATGTCTTGATATTTGTCAGTATTTCAAGTTGTGAGAACAGAATGGGTTGGTGAGGGAAACTGGGCTCTGAGTCACTGGGGAGGAGCTTCATTTTGAGTCATGACTGGGACACTTACAAATAATCAAATAAAATGCACTGGGCACAAACCTACAATGTCAATATGGCACTCCCCATATTTTCCAGGAGCCACTTGCTACTTCCTCCTACCCCCACCTTTCTCATAATCACAGTTGGCCTTTTTTTTTTTTTAAGACTTTATTTATTTATTTATTTATTTGAGAGAGAGAGAGAATCTGAAACAGACTCCACGCTGAGTGCAGAGTCCGACAGCGGGCTCGATCCCCCGACCATGAGATCATGACCTGAGCTGAAACTAAGAGTCCGACTGAGCCACCCAGGTGCCCCTACAGTAGGACTTCTTGAGGTGATACGTTTGATGAGAAGCAGAATGTCCCTATGGTAGTCCCTGGCACTGAGTTCCTAAGGGCTGGCCAATCTCTGATGGTAACAACCACCTGGACCGCCCAGGTCCTACCTTCCCAACCCCACCTCCCCCTTCTCTAAGATCTCCACCGTGACAGATGGGGCAGCATTCCATTCCAATTCCCCTTCACTCTCTCACCAAAACTCTCAAGTCTGCGCAGGCCTCATCACTCTATCAGAGTCCGCACAACCTGGGACTTCCAGGCCAAAAACATCGACAGTTAAAGTCAGGCCTCATATGATTTATTGCAGTTTCTTACCTATGCAGCCGCCCCTGAAGGGGCAGCCCTGCGCCGCCGCGTCCACGCCTCGCTAATACGACACACGAGGCGCCCGGAAGTGGCGGTCGGGCTCCTACGTCACTGGCTGCGCCCAGTTGGCGGTTGCCGTATAGTTGCTGGGAGGAGGCGGGAGGTGGAGCCGCTGGGGCTAAGATCATGCCAGACAGCGAGAGGTATTCTGGGCAGCAGAGGCCGCTAGGCTTGGGATGAAAGAAGCAGGGCAGATGCAAAATCTGGAGAGCGCGGGGGCCGGGCGGTCAGTCAGCACCCAGACTGGCAGCATGACTGGTGAGTGCCTCGGACCCTGCTGCTGCCATCCCAGCCTTTCGCTCTGCCCTGAGCCTCTGCCTCCATGTAACTCCGCTTTCCCTGCCTATCCCTCTTCGCCCGCGCTTCTGCCCCGGGATGTGTCATTCCCGCCCTAGGCGCGTGCTCGCCTCGGTCACCAGGAACCCCTGGCCTGGCAACACCTGCTTTTGAAGTCGCGCTCATTCCCTCTTACCCCCACCCCCACGCCCCCGCCCTTTACTTTTCCTCCCAGGACCTAGAGCTGGGATCTCAGGTATTGAGCCTGAAAATTCCGTGCTTTTGACTTGATTTCCGAATTAACCACACACGACGCTTTCCTGTATTTCAACTGCCTTCCCCGCGAAGGTCACCGCACTGCCCTTCTTGCAACACCACAATTTAAAGAAAAGCTTGCTTCACGATAACATCAGACGCAAGGACTTTTCATAACTTCCTTTGGATTGTTCCCATAGTTAAATTTATCAGTTGTACCATGTTTTTTTCCTTGTCATGTGATGGCTGGAGAAAGGGCCCAACTTTGAAAAGTGCCAGAGGAGGTCGCCGAAAGTGAGGTTGTAGCCAGGCTCCTGCCCTTTGATTCTTTTGTCCTCTCATCCTTTTTCTCTGCCTCCTACTAAAGCAGCTGAGTTCAGGCTGCAGCACCCAAATGGCATTGAGGATGAGTTCCTATTTTCATCATTAGTAAAAATTTTAAAGTGTCTACCCTCTCTTTTGTAGGTCAAATACCAAGGCTTTCTAAAGTCAACCTTTTCACTCTGCTCAGTCTCTGGATGGAGCTCTTCCCAGCAGTAAAAGCCCAAAGACAAAAATCTCAGGTATATTTTGTTTCCTTAGTTTTTCCCACTTAGTCGTGGTTTAAATTTGGTTTTTCCAGTTTCTGTCACACTTAAAAGCAAACTCAAAAACCTTAAAATTTGCAAAATACTTCTGTGGTTTAGTGTGATATTTATAACTCATAGCTGTAATAGCTCATCTTTCTAATCTAAAAATAGAATTGTTACTTTCTCAGACTTTGCCATGTTTATCAGGTATTAATGGTATTTATATGTTGGTTTGGACAATTAGATTGCATAATTCATCACCCAGTTGCATACTATTGATGTTTCATGTGAGTAGTTTTCCCCTTCTCCCACTGAACTGTAAATTACGGGAAGATGGAGATCATGTCTTATTTTACCTTATTTTTATTACTGTGTCTTATTTTACCATGTCTTATTTATACCCCTTTAGCATCTACTCTTGGAATAGGTAATCTGTGAATGCTAATTGGTTTCTTGTTCCATGTAAATAGTCTCTTTTTTGGATCTAAAAGAGGTGATCAAAACAGGTTAGGAATATATAGAAAGAATAATCATGAAAGCCTACATCTTTACTTTCTCCAACCCTTGGGCAGCAAGGTGCTTACCTTCTCATCTTTTTCCTCCATGCTTGGAGTGGCATGGTGTTAGGTTCTCAACCAGTTGGTTTGGTAGATTAGTAAGTTTAGAATGTTTTAGGGGGCCAAGGCCATATAGGGAGAATAGTATTAAGTTGTTTAAGCATTTAAGACATTTTTTGAAAAAGGGAAAGGGGGAAGAATTACCCATGGCTTTTCACCATTCTAACAACATCACTTTTAACATTTTGGTACTTCCCTTCAGTCTTTTTTTAAGCACATGCTTGTTTTTCTCTTACAAAATTGCACTTGTATTCTGCATATGCTTATGGAAGTTTCCAACTTGCCAATAATTGTGCTGAAAGATTGCTTCACATTTTCCACAAAATGACTTTTTGTAAATCCTTAAACACAATTGTACTCTTATGAGGTCATTCATAACCATTCTTTCTTTTTTTTCTTTTTGGCGTCTTTGTTACGGTGGATAAGGTTGTGTGCTTGGCATTGGAGATACGAAAAGAAAGATTTGGTTCTTATTTTCTAAATGGAGACAAAAGTTAGGTATTTAAACAAGATGCAATAAGCAGAGATGCTGCCAAGACTGAAGACTGCAAACCAGGCTCTGCAGGGGGAAGTGAGGGAAGGATGCACAGGGGAGGCTCCGTTTGCACTGAGACATGAAGAATGAGTAGATATTTACCAAGCCAAGGGACTCCATATGGAAAAGATTGAAGGAGTGAGAGAACTTGTGGTCCTCATGGGGGAGGGTGAAGTTGGGTGAAGGGAAGAGACTGAAGATGAGCTTGGAAAGGTATACAGGAATCAGAAAATAAAAAATATTGTATGCCTTGCAAGAGAGTCTAGATTTTATAAGTAGGGACTACACTGACGAATTTTAACAGGGAATTAAGGAATTAACTTTTTAATAATTAGAACTTTATCTTTTTAAAGCACTTACAGGTTCACAGCAAAATTTCCGGGAAAGTACACAGATTTCCTCTATACTCCCTGCTCCCCCCTACATGAATAGCCTCCGCCATTAACCACATCCTCTCCAGAGTGGTACATTTGCTACCACTGATGAACCTACATTGACACATCATGATCGCCCAAAGACTATAGTTTACATTATAGTTCAGTCTTGGTACTGTACATCCTGTGTACCTCAAAGGTATAATGACATGTATCCATCATTATGGTATCATACAGAATATTTTCATTGCCCTAAAAATTCTCTGTGATTCACCTATTTATTTTTCCCCCACCACCCCCAACCATGGCAACCACTGATTTTTTTTTTTAACTGTCTCCATAATTTTGCCTTTCCCCAGAACATCATATAGTTGGAATCATACAGTAGTACGTAGCCTTTTAGGGTTGGTTTCTCTCACTTAGCAATATGCATTTAAGGTTCTTCCATGTCCTTTCATGGCTTGATCACTCACTTCTTTTCAGTGCTGAGTAAGATCCCTTGCCTGGATATACCACACATAATTTATCCATTCACCTGCTGAAGGATATCTTGGTTGCTTCCAAATTATTGCAATTATGAATGAAGCTGCTATAAATATCTGTATGCAGATTTTTGTGTGGACGTGAGTTTTCAACTCCTTTGGGTAAATACCAAGGAGCATGATTGCTGGATTGTATGATGAAGAGTATATTTAGTTTTGCCAGAAACTACCAAACTGTCTGTACCATTTTGCATTCCCACCAGCAATGAATGGAGTTCCTGTTGCTTCACACCGTCTCCAGTATTTGGTGTTGTCAGTGTTCTGGATTTGGGGCATTCTTATAGGCATGTAGTGGTATCTCGTTTTAATTTGCATTTCTCTCATGACATGTGATGTGCAGCATTTTTTCATATGCTAATTTGTCAGCCATATATCTTCTTTGGTGAGGTTTCTGTTAAGCTCTTTGGCCCATATTTTAGTCAGGTTATTTTCTTATTGTTAGGTTTTAAGAGTTCTTTGTATATTTTGGATAACAGTCTTACATCAGATGTGTCTTTGCAAACATTTTCTCCCAGTCTGTTGCTTGTCTTCTCATTCTCTTGAAAGTGTCTTACACAGAGGAGAAATTTTCAATTTTAATAAAGTCCAGTTTATCACTGATTTCTTTCATGGATCGTTCCTTTGTGTATCTAAAATGCCATCGCCATACCCAGTGTTATCTAGGTTTTCTCCTATGCAATTTTTTGTGGAGTTTTTTAGTTTCACGTTTTACATTTGGGTCTATGATCCATTTTGAGTTGATTTTTGTGAAGGGTGTAAAGTCTTTGTATATAGAGAATTCACTTTTCCTGATAAAATGATATCTCTTGGAGTAGTTTTCTTCTCCAACTACTATGTGAAATATTTAATAAATAGTAAAATATTATTTAAAATGTTTTGCATTTTTACGCCCTATTAATCACTCCCTCAACCCCCGCCCTGGCTCCATATATTATTAATGGCTTTGAGAAAGTCTTCATTTCCTTCATGATTTTGAAGTCTTTTATTCTTTCTGCCTCTTAGTAACTTAATATTATTTTATGAAAGTGGAAGATTTTCAAACTGTTTGGGTTTTTTGGTTTGTTTTTGTTTTTTTGCAGATAAAATTGTCTTGAAGAGACAGATTAGAAGCAAATGCTTAGAAATTTAAGACTTTTATTTTTTTAGAAGATTTTATTTATTTATTAGAGAGAGAGTATACATGCATGTGACAGTGGGGGGCGGTGCATAGGGAGAGGGAGAGAGAGAATCTCAAGCAGACTCCCCACTGAGCATGGAGCGGTCACATGGCTCTACACAGGGTGGATGTGGGGCTCAATCTCATCTGAGATCATGATCCTGAGATCATGACCTGAGCTGAAATCAAGAGTCAGTTGCTTAACTGACTGAGCCACCCAGGTACCCCGAGATTTAAGACTTTTTAAAAGCACATTTAAAAAGCTGGGCTTCTTGGGCGCCTGGGTGGCTCAGTTGGTTAAGCAACTGCCTTCAGCTCAGGTCATGATCCCAGGGTCCTGGGATCGAGTCCCGCATCGGGCTCCCTGCTCTGCGGGGAGCCTGCTTCTCCCTCTCCCACTCCCCCTGCTTGTGTTCCCTCTCTCGCTGTGTCTCTCTCTCTCAAATAAATAAATAAAATCTTTAAAAAAATAAATAAATAAAAATAAAAATAAAAAGCTGGGCTTCTTAGAGATTGAGTACTAATTTTGAAGACACTTTTTTTTTAATATGAAGATTTGATCTCATTTTAATTCACATATATATACACATATATTTAGATATTTATATGTGTGTGTGTATATGTGTGTGTGTGTGTATATATATATATATATCAAGAATAAATCCTCTGCTGAAATTAACTTCTTTTTCAACAGGGATGTGTATTAAATTAAATAAATTCAGTATTTTTTTTTTTTTAAAGATTTTATTTATTTATTTGACAGAGACACAGCGAGAGAGGGAACACAAGCAGGGGGAGCAGGAGAGGGAGAAGCAGGCTTCCCGCTGAGCAGGGAGCCCGATGCGGGGCTTGATCCCAGGACCCTGGGATCATGACCTGAGCCGAAGGCAGACGCTTAATGACTGAGCCACCCAGGTGCCCCTAAATAAATTCAGTATTAATTACACATTATGTTCACAGGGTTGAGTAAGATCTTTCTCCTTTTAAGAGAAGAAAAATGTTCTTTAAGCTAAAATATTAAGTTTGTTTCACTTAAATTCTTTATTCTGCTTTTGCTATACAAAGTAAGTCATAGAAACTCTTAAGATGCATTTTGACATGTAATTATATTGGAAATACTGCCTTTGACGCTTTACCAACCTTTTGTCTTCTTAAAACATTTTTATTTGTTACCAAACTAATGTATGTCTATTATTTATAAAATGGACTGAAGGAAAAATTTTTTTTCACAATTTCACTATCTAGTGACTACTGACATTGTTGTACTGTTTCTCAATCTTTCCTCTCTCTCTCTGTCTCTCTTTGAGTTATTTGAGATCATTTACTTCTGGATCTAGCCTTTTTCACTTAACACAGGAAAATGCTTATGCTGTAATATTATTATACACATTGGACAGCAACTTAGTCTAATAGTTTAAGATTAGTCAGTGGTTTTGGAGTTAGCCTGCCTGGGTTCAAATCTGGACTCCACCTCTTACTGTTGTGTGATCTTGAGTAAGTGACTTTCCCTCTCTCAACTTCCTCATCCATAGAATGGAATGTTACTGGTACATACTACAGGAGGCTTTTATGAAAAGTGGATGAGTTAGTATTTGTAAAGCTCTCAGATAGTGCCTGGCACAAACTATGTACTATATGTGTTTGTTATTATCATTTTAATGTTGGCATAACAGTCCATTGTATTGATGTACCATGTGTATTCCCTTAGCACTGGACATTTAGATTGTCATTCATTTTACCAGCCTCAGTGTATTTTATTTTATTTTATTTTTTAAGATTTTATTTATTCACTTGAGACACCGAGATACAGAGAGAGAGAGAGCATGAGCAGGGAGAGAGGCAGAGGGAGAGGGAGAAGCAGGCTCCCCGCTGAGCCAGGAGCCTGATGTGGGGCTCGATCCCAGGACCCTGGGATCATGACCTGAGCCGAAGGCAGATGCTTAACCACCTGAGCCACCCAGGCGCCCCCTCAGTGTATTTTAACTTACAACCACTTCTAAATATGACTGATATCTGAGATTTTCTGTGTTGTCAAATATTTACACTGTATGGATGCTCTTTGAAGATTGTTCAGCAAAGTTTACATTAAGTATAAAATCCAAGCATTTTTAAGAATCCAGCCCAAAACTAGATAAATGAGTGGGAGAGAAACTGTTTATGAGACTTGGGAAAAGCACAGTTAACTACAAGTTTCAGAAGTCGGCACTACTAAAAATGGCCATCGTTTTAAAATAATCTCTCCTATTGGTTCATAGTTTTTAGTTAAGTTAAACATATCAAAATTGCCTGAATGGTACTGTAGTATAAGAATTAGAGTAAGTGTATTGTTGCCTCGTTTTTTACACATCATGTACTGTCCCTCTCTCCCAGTTCTTCCCACTGTGTACTCACTGTACTTTTCCAGAACAGTAACAGGGTAGCATAATGGTTAAGACGATGGACTTGGGGCTCGGGTCCTGGCCTTCCCATTGACTAGCTATGCAGTTATTTGATCTCTCTCAACCACAATGTCTTCGTGTCTAAAATGGAAACGATAGGGGCTACTTTGTAAAGTTCTGAGGATTAAATGAGATAGTTTCGAGCCTGGTGCTTGGGAAACACTGGTAGGTACTTTATTATTATCACTCATACCATCCTCACCACCACTACTACCATCTCATTCGCGCCATTCCACTACCAGCATCATCACTTCTTCCACTTCCTGTTCTGCTGGAATAGAAACGTGATTCCCAGGACATGGCTTTTCTTGTAAACTTTTTAGAGGTTATTCCTTTTCTAGCATCCAGCATTTGTTTCATAAGACTGAGAGTTCAGCATTCACCAAGTTTACCATTCCCACTTTGAAACTTTCTCCAATTTATTACGTATCCCACCTACCCTGGGGCTCCCAGAAGCCTGCTGTATCATTCTGTCTTAATTATCTGCTCACTTCATAGTCATTTTCCTGTGTCATAAGCTCGGTAAGGGCTGCATCCTGAGCAACTAGGTCTCTGGCTGGCACATGGCAAGCATTCAGTAAATATTTGTGGAATTAATAAGTGGAGGAATCTTGCCCTGGCTCAAAACTTTCTACTTCAAGTTTTACTTTTAGAAGAGACTCGTGGACTTCCATGCGTTAGTGTCCTCTTCTAAAACAAATTACCATGAAGTCGGTGGCTTAAAGCACATATTATATGTAGTTATTGTCCTACAGTTCTGGAGGTCAGAACCCTGAAATGGGTCTCAGTGGACTAAACTCAGAGTGTCAGCAGGGCTGTTTTCCTTCTGGAGGCTCGGGGCAGATTCCATTTCCTCGCCTTTTGCAGTTTCTTGAGGCTGCCCACTTGCCTTGGACAAGGCTCTTCTTCCATCTTTGGAGCCAGCAGTGGCAGACTGAGTCTCATGTTGCATCACGCTGGCACTGATTTGCCTCTCTCACTTATAAGGACCTTTGTAATTACACTGGGTCCATCTCAAGGTCAGATGATTAGCAGCCTTAATTCCATCTACGATCTTGCCACAGTAACATAGTAACGTAACAGTCGCCAGGGAGTGGGACAGGCAAGTCTTTGGGGGACCACTATTCTGCCTACCACAATCCATATCTACAGATAGTTCCTTATCTTCCCAATTCCAGTTAATTTACCCCTACCCCCCTTTAGCCCTTTTTAGCTATGGCCACACTCTGGACTGCTCCTTAAAACTGCCCAACTCCAAAATCTTAAACTACAGAATTTTATTTTCTGACCACAACTTTCAGTCCTTCTGTATTTTGCAAAAGTATGTAGGGGCCTGATTGTAAAGGCCTTATGTACTAGGTTAAGTAGTCTGAACTTGAACCTGAACAAAGCGTGAAGTCAATGCAGATTTTCATCAGGAGAAAAAAAAAATGAATGATCCAAAACCAAGAAAACCAGCCTTCAAATAGGAAATATTGAGTTAATTCTATGTTTTGTGCACTAATCTTTTTTTCTCCTTAATCCGCTTTTAATTAGGAAAAGGAAGAGGGAAAACATGGACCCTTAGGAGATAATGAAGAGATGGCCAGGATATCTACTGACAAAAAACAGGTGAATTTTTATGACTTTTAAGAAGACGTGTTTGTAATAACAAAGCAAAAACAATGGTATAAAGTAGACCAAAAGTCCTTCTTATACTCAAGTTTCCCATTTCCACTTACAAGGCAGGTTCTTATATACCCTTCATATCCTTCTAAAAGTTTTCAGTGCATTTACAAGACTATACATGTCTCTCCTCTAAAAAACAAAACAAACCCAGATTATTTTATAATATGCTCCCACATCTTTTTTTTTTAACTTTCAAAGTTAACTCTTGATACATTTCCATATTAGTTTGCATAAATGTGTTGAGAAACACTCTTGCACAGTTCTCTCGTACTCCAGCACATCTTGCTGGTTTAAAGAATGCAAGGCCCTAACTGTTCTTTACCTAGGCCATTTCTCAGAGTTGTGTTTGCAGCAAGCAACCTTGAGGGTTGAGCTAATGTCTCCCTCTGGGACAGAAAGGAGGTTTGCTTACTGTCTATGATAAAACAGCAATCCCCAGGCTTGGTGTTCCTTTCCTATAACACAACCCACTTCCTGTCCAGGAATCCATCTGGGCCATCTGCACGACACCCGTGGGACTTGTGGGCAAGGGAAACATCACAAACATGGTGCTCATACTGCTTGCTGGGCTGTGAATGATCAAGTAGTCTCTGAGCCCAGAGGTTCATGTGTTCTGTCAGCATCAATGGAACCGTAGCAGGCTAATTTACTAGCTTGTAAGAAGGGTAAAATCAAACCCAGGCCCGATAAGATGAACTTTGTTCTTTTTACTATTGCACAGTATTTCCTCGTTATTTTAATCTTTTGAGTTTTCCAGAGAGATTCTGATTTATTGGGTGTCTAATGGAGACAAAACACGTATATTTTGAAAAAAGTTACCTTCGTGATTCTGATGTGCATTCCTGGAGATCTCTTGATAAGTTCTGAGAGTGAGTCTCTAAAATGCCCAACAAGAATATAGAAATAATTTGTCTCCGAATATTTAGATGTTTTTCATTTTAAGAAAGGCGAAGGCAAAAAAATAGTGACTCACCACTTAATATACTAATTTGTTTACCAAAACGCAGACTGTCCTCTTTTGCTTACATTTTACTGTAAATCCCTGTGACTAAGATAATACAGAGGGCTTTCCAAGATGTTAGTGAAGTGAAGCAGTCAGGATCCAGAACAGTGATTCACTAAAAAGTTTTAGTCTCCTGGGAGTTGCAGTCAGTGGAAGTGCAAAATGGAATGCAACTTAGGCTGTTATTTGCTTTGTTTTGTTTTAAGTTTGGGATGGAAAAATCTTTGTCTCAAACTTGACATTTTGGCCTTAGCTAAAAACAAATGAAAGATAAAAGATATTTTCTGAGGTGAAGAGGACTCTAGACAAAAAAGTGATAAATTAAACTTAGCCTAAAAGGTTGTTCGTTTTTTGTTGTTGTTTGTTTTGTCTCTGCACCTATGCTGAGGGGCAAGGGAGGGGTAAAAGATTGTTCTAATAATAAATCGAGTACTTTTCCCGCTTATTAGGAATAGTTTTGGGTCTTGAGAGGTTTTTTTAGGAATAGTTTTTGTTTTTTTAAGATTTTATTTATTTATTTGACAGAGAGAGGGCACAGCAGGGGAAGCTGCAGAGGGAGAGAGAGAAGCAGACTCCCCCAAGTGGAGAGTCCAAGGTGGGACTCGATCCCAGGACCCCCGGGATCATGACCTCAGCCAAAGACAGATGCTTAACCCACTGAGCCACCAGGTGCCCTAGGAATAGTTTTTTTAAAAGTCTTTTGTGGAGGGCACCTGGGTGGCTCAGATGGTTAGGCGTCTGCCTTTGGCTCAGGTCATGATCCCAGGGTCCTGGGATAGAGTCCCACATCGGTCTCCCTCTCCTTCTACTGCTCCCCCTGCTTGTGCTCTCTCTCTCTCTCTCTGTCAAATAAATAAATAAAATCTTAAAAAAAAAAAAAAAAGTCTTTTGTCGCCACAGTTTCTGGCTTTATTTCTGTCTGCTTAACTACTGAGAAAATCTAAAGCTAAAATCATTTAATTGCAGCCATTTCTGTTTGTCACAATTGGTTCATTTTATTTTATTATTTTATTTTACTTTATTTTTAAACATTTTATTTTTTAAAGTAATGTCTGTACCCAACGTGGGGCTTGAATCCACAACCCCAAGATCAAGAGTTGCATACTCCACCAAATGAGCCAGCCAGGTGCCCCACAATTGGTTCGTTTTAATAAAGTGAGCTCTAGCATGTTGGGATCTCTTGATAAGGCATGATCAGTTCTTTTTCAAAGTTATAATTTAAAAAGAAAAACTCACTGGAACTATTCAGAAGTAGATACTAACATATACTTTGTATTTGGGGAACATAAAACTCTTAAGAAATTTTGGGATGGGAAGGGGAAAGGGCTTATAAATTCACGGTAAATTTAAAGCTTGTTTTAAAAGCCAATATAGATCTTTCATGTTTTAGATATATTTTTGGAAGTATAGTTTGTAAAGGAAAGATTTTTTGTATTCCTTTTAAATGTCCTTCTAGTTTAGGAAATGATTGGTTAACTCAGGAAAGGAATTCTGTAAAATTTTCTCTATTCTTTCTTTTTAGGCATTTTACAAAATACCATTCTCCATAGTTGCAGACATTTATACTCGTAACTGAAACTGAATTAGTTAATAAAGTTCTGGTCTGATCTTTAAAATAATTTCAAGATGTGTCCTATTGGGGATAACTATAGAATAAAATCCCTTTGAAAGGGAGTAGGGAATAACAGGTACCCTGTGCTCAGCCCAAGTTCCCCACATGCTGTAACAATGAGTCCCAAACCCAAAGATTGGGTTTACATTCCTTACCTCAGAGCCCTTTCCTGTGAAAACGGCATAGACTACGTTGTGCCTTACATAGAACTGATTTTTAACTTAGTCTATTTTATCTGATATTAATATTGTCACACCAACTTTTTCGATTAGTATCTGTGTAAGTTAGGACACTTTAGGTTTAAAGTAACACCTCTTTAGAATCCCAGCCCGCCCCCGGTCTCCAGGGCTTAGAAGCACAGTCAGCCCAGTCCCCTACCTGTGGGTGGGATACTGCTGAGGTAGCTCAGGCTTACTGCTCTGGCTTTGAGTTCTCTTCATTTTTAACACCTGAGCAGGTATCTTCTTTTGAGCTTCACTATGCATTTAAAACTTTTTTTTTTTTTTGTAAATCTATATATTTGTGGGAGGTGGGACCTACCCACATTAGTCTAGACTGCCATAGTGCGAAAAATTGGGAGAGCCAGTTTTTAGAAAGAAGTTGAGAATTATCTTTTAGTCAGTATTTAAAATATTTTAAGATTTAAGATGACCTCTGCTTTAGTTCTGCCTTTAACCATTTGTGGGGGGGTCTTTCAGAAGGTCACATGATCTCTTTGGGCTTCACTTATTCATGTGTAAAACCACAGGGTTTTCTACCTTTTTCATTATACCACGTAGAAGCTTAATACTAAATAGTTACAGACTGGATGCTGTAAGAAACAAGTCAAATCAACTTGGTTCTCGCCCTTTCCTAGGTTAAAGTGTATTTATTTTTCAGTCAGACATATTAATGGATAATTAAATGCTTCACTGTTCAGTTAAGAATGCCTAGATTTAGAAAATTTCTGGTATAAAGCCAACATTAAATTTTCAGAAAAGTTTTTGGACTTAATGAGAAATGTGCTTTTGTTCAAACTATGTTCAGATAAAGAACTAAATAAAAATTCTCATTTTATTAATAAATCAAGTATAATCTATGATTAATCATTAGATATGTTAAAAAACAAAGTTCAACTGAGTAAATTTAAAGATCTGATTGCATTATTCAATGATTCATGAATCAGGCAGCATCCCTCTGCATCACTGCAAAAAAGGGAGACTTCTACAGGCAGAAGGGGTGGGAAAAGGAAGTGTCTAGCAAAAAGTGGATTGTTTCAGACAAGGTTACCTTCCTCTGTGGGACTGCAGGAGTTTATCAGGTGGGTTGCCTCACTAGCTGACTAGGAAATTCCAGTCTGACTGGTTAAGATTATATTCCTGGAAGAGGCCAAAACCTCAGTTAGGTTAGGCATTAAGTCTCAGTCTGATGATGTGGGCTTAACATGAGTGACTCCATATGGGGCCCGTTGTCAGTTGCTCGGACCCCTACGCCTGAGAGATGTGATCAAAACTTAAGGCATTAGCCCCACCCCTGGCTGTTGCTCTGAAAATTCTTACAGTTTTGCTGATCCTCTGTGGTGGTATTCACAGGTCATGAGTTTTGGTTTTGTTTTTGGTGTTTTTTTCTTGAATCTTTGTGGTATTCACAGACCGTGACTTCAGGTTCACATTTTTAAAGCCAGTCATTCTCTTCATTCCTTTTCTGATGTTCCAGTCTTAGGGAGATGATTTGTTCGGTGGTTAGTGGCTGCGAACACACATTTCAAGCTGTATTTGAGAGAATACAGCATGCCGGAGAGACCACTGGATTATTACAAGCAGGGTAATCCCCAATATCTAGAGTGCGTTTGGAGCTGTGGTCCCAACACCCAAACCAATCAAAATTAAATAAGTTAAAGGAAGACCCCGCTGAAGGAGTCACTTTCTTTTTTTTTTTTTTTTTAAGATTTTATTTATTTATTTGACAGAGAGAGACACAGCGAGAGAGGGAACACAAGCAGGGGGAGTGGGAGAGGGAGAAGCAGGCTTCCCACGGAGCAGGGAGCCCGATGTGGGGCTCGATCTCAGGACCCTGGGATCATGACCTGAGCCGAAGCAGACGCTTAATGTCTGAGCCACCCAGGCGCCCTGAAGGAGTCACTTTCTTGAGCCAAGTTGCTCGTTCAGTGGTTTTATAGCTGAGTTTCAACTTTCCCACAAGCGTTAATCCATGTGCAGCAAGTGGTGTTGGTCACGGCACAGACACCTCCTTGTTCAGCCAAAAAATAATCAAGGGCCATCCTGTTACCAAGAACAACTTTGGTTAGAGGGTCTAAGGATTTTGTTGGGCAGCTGTTTTTTTTTTAAGCAGCAGATTCTGTAGTATTTTAAAGAGTTAAGGAGAGTTTCCTGATCATAGCCTCATTCATACTCACTCCAGGGGAAGGGAGCTAATTTTCTGAGTCTGTGGCCCAGAACTGGAAAGGTGACAGCCATGGAAGCTAGTACAGTTTCAGAGTCTGTAGACTGTACATGCAGTTTTTATTCTGGTTACTCTTGCTTCATGTCCCTCTCTTTGTGCAGAGCTTGGATGCAAGTTTCCCTGGGTTTGGGGTTAACGAGACAGGGTTTGTTCCAGAGAAACTGAGGCATTGGAAATCAGGGAGAAGTTTGTGATAGGCAGACTGCAGAATCACCAGCATCAAGGCAAGTCCAACAGTTGTTTGGAAGTTGGATTTAACCCCTTTGTAAGGGCCTCAGATACCACTGTCTTTCAAGGCCAGAGCAAGGCAAAATGTGGACCAAATCATAAAGACCTTCATGCTGTAAGAATTAGGAAAAAGGATGGTCAGAGAGGGAAGAAGGAATGGAAAGAAATGTTCTTGATCCCACATCTTGGGAGAGAAAGCAGTATACCTCAATGTTGGCTCCTCTTCCTAGTGAATTTGATTTTGAGGCCTCCAGCTTTGTCAAAAATATTGAAAGTTTTTAAAACACTTGGTCATCGCTTCTCGGCCTTTTGGCTAAGATCAAGTGTAAAACACTTGGTCAAATAGGATCATGGGTCACTGTGAAACAATACTTAGTTATCTACTTCAACCATAGTGACAAAGACTTCAAAGGCAAATACAGAAAGTTAAATCGTTGTAAAAAAAAATTAGCTCTTTTAATAGTGAAGAATCCGGTTTTTTAAGTAATCAAAGACCTGATGAAGACAACATGAAACACATAAGATTATTTTGAGAAGACACAAAATCTTTGTTTTATGAGCAGATTATTTAAAAGGTAAAGAAAAACCTTTTACAATCTCTTATCAAGAACAGACCAGTAGTCCAAGAAAACTTTATCCTTTTAACAGAGAGAAAACTAAATTTTAATTTTGTGCCAGCTTACTTTTGATATTAAAATACATTCATTTAAAAAAACCCTTAATTTAATTTATTTTAATCTTAGCCAGCTTGATCACACACAGTATTCCTTTCCAAAGACTCCTTTTCCACAAATCTTCTACAACCCTTTTAGTAACCCTTCAGATTTTGTCCTATGTCTTTCCTCTTTCCCATTCTGAAATAACCAATCTCACTTTAGGACAAAATTACTTTCTTTTTCCTCAACAAAAAAATGCATTCCTAATTCCTAATGCCTTCTTTTACTGAAATACACATCCTACTCTCCTTGCATATGGAGGTTTTTTTTTTTTTTAGTAGCTTTAATTAAATATATTATAATGTGTAACCCTTAAAAACCTTAATTTCTAATAAAAATAAAGAAGTAAACATTGTGAATTATCTTTTACATTAGCTTTCTGTGACTTGGCAAATTTATAAATACTTTTCATAATTTCTAGAAATATATGCCTTCTCATAGTAAATTTTTCAGGGTAGCACAAAACATGTTTAATAACAAACCCTAAAATTTTTAGTTCCTCTGTAAAAGGAAGCCAAAAAGTAGATAAACCTATGTTCAGTAATTACTGTTTCAGTCTTTTATATTATTGGAAATAATCTAGATATTCAGTGACTATCCATCATTTAATTTAACTTAGCAAAACTTTAAGGTTTCAGGTTCCCAATAAGATTTGGGGAAATTGTTTAAAAAGTTTGCCTAAAAACTTTTATCTCACATTTATTTAGTTCACTTATTTTGAACAATTATATTTAGACTGCTTATGAAATTTCATCATTCCAAGTTATTTTTCTACCTGTCAGATTTTGTAACAGAGATAACATGAACTTTTTTGACTAGTAAAGCCAGGTAGAATAAAATTGTATGACTGCATTACATTCAGTGTTGATAACTCTAAAGGCATGTCTATTTTAATTAAACCAACAAGCTTAAATTAGCCTTAATACTGAATATTTTTCCAGATTATGTGAACCTGAAACGCATTTGGGTTAGTTTCTATTATATTTTGGAGAATTTTATGAATAATCCATTTAAATGCTTAATTTTCTTTAAGCCAATTAAATGGAACTTTTTTACAAATTAATTTTGGCAGTACTATCCAGAGGTAGAAAATACCACACATCTACAACGCATTTACATAGATGCACATAAACATATAGGGAGATGCAAACGGAGACCTTAGAGCTTTCATTTGAAGATTTTAGCCATGAAAAGAAATCAATTAATAAAAATAAAAATAAAATTTTAGCCATGAGACAGGTATGATAATGCAAAACTCACTGGTTTATAAAAGAACAGTTGGAATAAGTTAAATTTACCTGTTCAGACGGTTAAGGCTTTTTCTGTAATATTTGTGGAGAAGACATTTAAGATTTGTATTTGTCGGGCGCCTGGGTGGCTCAGTTGGTTACGCGACTGCCTTCGGCTCAGGTCATGATCCCGGAGTCCCTGGATCGAGTCCCGCATCAGGCTCCCTGCTCGGCAGGGAGTCTGCTTCTCCCTCTGACCCTCCCCCCTCTCATGTGCTCTCTCTCATTCTCTCTCAAATAAATAAATAAAATCTTTAAAAAAAAAAAAAGATTTGTATTTGTCCTTGACAAGCATTTTATGAAAGCTGTGAACTAAATTTTGGGCAAGGGAGCTTCTGTAGCAGTTTGTATTCATAAAAAGCACCCCCCACCCCAACCCTGCCACACACAGTTTTTTTTCTTCAGTCTTAGGAATTGGGGATGGTTTAGATTAGAGTTCCAGGGGAAGACCTGGTAAAACATGTACATCTCAAAGGCACAGGGAAAGAACATTAAGTTCCTGCAAAACTACTTATAAGCCTTTTGAGATAAATATGGGAGGTTTGGGGATTGGTAAAAAGAATAGGTGGACTTTGAATTGTTTCTAGAGCTGCATTTCTGGTTTTGCAAAGATCTGTAAGAGAAGAACAGTTGCTTTTAATTTCTCAAGGAATTGGATTGTAACTTAAATGACACCATAGGTTGGTCCCCCCATCTAACCACATTATCTTCAATTTGCTTTTTTATATCAAGGAAAATATTTCCAACTAAGATGGAAATCAAAAGACTTCTGTGTTCTGGATTTAGAGCTACTTATCGTTATAATGTTTTAGTAAATCCTTCCACAAAAGTGTGAGAAGGTTATTTTCTTTCCATCTAGGTTCATAGTTTTTATTTTAGCTTAGGGGAGAATGCCTAGGAAAAACTCCGATCAGGCTTTAATATCAGCTTTTAATCTGGCCTTCTGACCACAGGACAAGCTACTTAAAAAAAATCCTTTTAAATATCGTGTCAATTCTCAGCTGAGACAAACAGTAAATATTCCTGGCAATATTAAATAACTCCTTGGACTTAAAGGCATCCCCAAAGAGGGTTCAAAAGATTTTTTCTCTCTCTCTGTCTCTACCAGTTACTGTAGACAGAGATCCAGAGAGCTGACTCTGATAAGAGTTCTCTCCCTTAGCCAGCTTCAGCCAGTTTTTCCTAGGATCCCATCTGCAGACTCCTAGTGAGGTGTAAAATAGGGTATAGCTTTGGTATCTACCAAAAGTTGGCAAGGATTTCCATTCATTTTAATTTTAGTTTCCCTTGGCCGTTTAAGGGACTAAGGTAGCAATTTACCTGACACTCGCTCGGAGCCCTGTCAGCCCTCCTTCAAGGCTAGATATGGGGTGTCTATAAGGCCCCTAACTTGGTGGACTTTTGTTTGTGGTCTTGTAGTCTCCTCAGAGTGGAAAGAAAATTCAGACAGAGGATTACTAGAATGAATACTTAATTAAAGGAGGATAGAGGGTAATGGTAGGAGTTACCTCAGTTTTATAGTCCTGTTTTATGTGCCTCTTGTGTCTTTAATTTTTCATGAGTGATTTGCAACAAATCTTTCAATGAAGGTATTTTGGAATTTTGAAGCCTTTTGGAGGCTTCTATATGCCAGTTAAAACAGGTATATACCATTCTGTTTGTTTGATTTGGGAACCCTTGCTTTTTTTTTTAAGATTTTATTTATTTATCTGACAGAGTGAGAGAGCACAAGCAGGAGGAGTGGCAGGCAGAGGGGAGAGGGAGAAGCAGGCTCCCCGCTCCCTGGGACTCCAGGATCATGACCTGAGCTGAAGGCAGTCGCTTAAACAACTGAGCCACCCAGGCACCCTGGGGACCCTTGCTTTTTGAATGATCTTATCTAACTGGACCATTCCTCCTAATGTCCATTGCATTCTAGGCTGTTATTTACTTGAGGGCTTATAGCAGTTTGGTAGGGCCCTAGCCAGAAAGGGAGTTTAACCCATATTTTCTATCCAGCCGTAGCTAGTGGTAAAGGAGGTGCAACCCACATTTCTGTCTGGCCATATTTTGGGGCCCCCAGCCTGATGATTGTTACCAAGGCAACTTCTTAGGACACAAAAAGGCTTGGTAAGATTTTGTCATTTTGTAGATATTTATAGCTCCCAGGATTATAATTTTTAGACTTACATAAGTATGCCAGAAGGTGGTATGTTTTGGAATTTAAAGATATCTCTCTCTCTCTCTTTTTTTTAAAGATTTTATTTATTTATGAGAGAGAGAGCAGAGGGAGAGGGACAAGCAGACTATACACTCAGCGTGGAGCCCGATGCAGGGCTCGATCTCACAACCCTGAGATCATGACCTGAGCTGAAACCAAGACTTGGATGCTTAACCAACTGAGTCACGCCCCTCTTTTTTTTTAAGCCAAGTGGGTGTCTCAGAGCCAAACTAATACCAAAGAGGGACATGCTGCTGGGTTGGGGTTGGGAGTTGTGTGGTGTTTTACCCTGTACCTAGTTGCATCAAAATTTTCTTGAGGTTGGTGGGTGTCCTAGTGTCAACCTAACCCATTCTATGACCAACTTATCCTAACACAGGAGTTAGGTGGTGATCGCTGTAATAGCTTTTAAGTGCTCAACCTGTGTCCACCAATTTTGTGGCTTTTGGTCTCCCACGATTGCAATTAGCAATAGCCTTTACCTACACAAAATAGAGACATGTTCACCTTAACACACCAGCAGTAATCAAGAGATGGTACCTTAGCCTGGCCAAGAGAAGGCCCTGTGCACACCACTACCAGTTCTCAACATGGAATCTGGGCCTGGGGAGAGGACTGAACCAGCAGACCTCAAGAAATGGGGACCATAGCCTGGGATTCCGCAATGTGGAATCTGGGGGCTAAATCAAGGAATGGGAGTTCCAATCAAATGGGGAATTTTGGACTGGAAAGCCAATCAGATAAGGAGCTCAGTGCAAAGACAGCAGAGCTCAGAACCAAAAGGAACTTACCTATGGCCCTTAGATATGGCAAGAAGGACAGAGAGCTCAAAGGGTTCACAGGTACCATGCTTGTGTTTCTTGTTGTCCCCGAAGCCATCAGTTTTCCTTTGGATCCAAATGCTGCCACCAAATCAGTTAAAAAACAAAACTAAACAAAATTCAGCTGAGTAAACTTAAAGATCTAATTGCTTTATTCAATGATTCATGAGTCATATAGTTTCCCATCTAGTAAATAGAGAGGGGCTCTGAAGAGCTGCAAAAAGGGGAAGATTCTATAGGCAGAAGGGGCAGGAAAAGGAAGTTGCTAGCAAAAAGTGGATTGATTCAGGCAAGGTCACCTTCTTTTTGGGGACTACAGGAGTTTATCAGGTGGATTTCCTCACTAGCTCAGCAGGAAATTACGGTCTGACTGGTTAAGGTTATATTCCTGGGAGAGGCCAAAACTGCAATTAGGTATTAAGTCTCAGTCTGATAATGTGGACTTAGCACAAGTGACTCCATTTGGGACCTGTTTCTTTTTTAACAGATGTTATAACTAATACATTATTATTTTGTATTTTAATGTAGGTGAAGAGAACTGGTCTTGTGGTGGTGAAAAACACGAAAATTGTTGGTCTCCACTGTTCTAGTGAAGATTTACATGCTGGAAAAATTGCTCTTATAAAACATGGGTCAAGGCTGAAAAACTGTGATCTCTATTTTTCCAGAAAACCATGTTCTGCTTGTTTGAAAATGATTGTAAATGGTAAGTGTAGATAAGGCTTGGTTGGGGATTAATAGTATTTATCTAAGAATAACCAAGATAAATTGCCTAAACACCACTGCGATCATTTAGAAATATAAATACATATCAGAATATAGTTTGATACACTGTAAGAAGAGTCAAAAAACATGGATTCTGGTCTCAGCCCTTTCACTAACTAATTAGATGACCCTTCGTGTATTAATAGACTAATGCTAGCTGCTATAACAAACATTAAAATTTCAGTGGCTTAATATACTAGACCTTTATCACCCATGTAATAGTCCAACATAGGTGTTGCTGAACAGCAGGTGGTTTTTCTCCATTGGCTGTTTCATGGGTGTAGGCATCTTCTGTCATGTTGCTACTGTCCTCTTCTAGAGCCTTGAGTCCTCTGCATCCAGAGGCAGACTGAGACAGAGAATAGAGAAGGCACACTGTTCCTAAAAATGCTGGCCTGGAAGTCACATGCATCATTTCTGTTCACATCCACTGTGGGCTTGTAGCTCCTGGCTGAACGGCTGTCTCCCAGGGACTGCTCTGTACTTGGGAAGAAGAAGCACAGATTATTAATGTTTAACTATCCATCTCTGCTACACCAGGCTACTCACTAAAGCTCTTTATGCTTATGATTCTGTTTTGTACCCAGGTAATACCCTTTTTTTTTTTCCATTCTTCCATTTTAAAAATATTGCATCTTTTATATAGGCACTGTGGTATTGTGACAGAATATGAGTTATATATTTGGTCTTCATCCCATTCCTGGTACAAAGCAACTAAAACCCTTGGAATTTCCTGAGTGATGAGAGTGATAGAGGTGTCTTTTGTTATTCTTAACAAGCCCCCTTCAGTCACACCTGAGTGTGTTAGTGAAGTGACTTCTGGGAAACCCCGTAGATGGGGGCCTGCTTGCCAGCAGAACCACCCAGGTGATTAGAGGGTTGGAGTTTTCAGTCTCACTCCTGAGACATCTGGGGAAGAGAGAGAGACTGGGGTTTGAGTTCAGTTACCAGTGGCCAATAATTTAATCGATCATGCCTATGTAATGAGACCTCCTTAAAAACCCAAGACGGGGTTTGGAGAGCTTCTGGGGAAAAAAAGGGCTTATATGGTTGTTGTTGTTGTTTTAAGATTTTATTTATTTATTTGACAGAGAGAGAGAGAGCACAAGCAGGGGGAACAGCAGGCAAAGGGAGAGGGAGAAGCAGGCTTCCCACTGAGCAAGGAGCCTGATGTGGGGCTCAATCCCAGAACCCTGGGACCATGACCTGAGTCGAAGGCAGACGCTTAACTGACTGAGCCACCCAAGCATCCCAGAAAAGGCTTATGCAGTTTTAATCTGTTCCCTCAATTTGCTACTTGGGTTACTTGTGTTACAACTTAATGTAACACATCATCTAGTACCAAAATGAGTGATAAAGGCTCTTAAGTGATATATGAATTCAGAGGCGAACTAGTGATCTATGCAGGTTGGCATGTAATGAAAGTCTGGGGCTTAAGCTGGATCTTGACGGGTCAGATGGAGAGGAGGAAGAACACATTCCTAGGTCATGGGGACAGCACATGTGTGGTCATCTGTTTGTGAGAAGCAAGGTTCTGAGGGTCAGTGTTCAAAATGGAGAATTACTCTTGGAAAGAATAGTGGCAGATGGATGATAATGACTGTTGGGACTGAAGTGGAGAACTTTGAAAAACTGTATGGCCTTCGAGCTTTATCTTATAGACCAGAGTTCCTAAACTTATTTTGAGGAAGGGCGATTTTTATTTACATGAAAGTTTGTTTGTTCGTTTGTTCGTTTTTATTCATTTGAGACACAGAGATACAGAGAGAGAGAGCATGAGCAGGGAGAGAGGCAGAGGGAGAGGGAGAAGCAGGCTCCTCGCTGAGCCCGGAGCCCGATCCTGAGCTGAAGGCAGACCCTTAACCATCTGAGCCACCCAGGCGCCCCCTATTTACATGAAAGTTTTAAGAGCAGTGATCAGATCCATAGTAAAGACAGTGCCCTTGAGCTACAAGTGAAGCACTTCCATGAGAAATGGTCATGTGGCTAGAGCCCCCTGCCTGCAACAGGTATTTCAAGCAGGTAGAGCCCAGATACTGCTGGATTCTATAGTCTTTCCCCTGTCATTATGAATAGAGAAGATAGGTATGAGAGTGGTGGGGACATTTTTTTCTTTCTTTTTTTTTTTTTTTTACCAATTAATTGTGCGGATTGGATATTAATTTATCACTTGTGTTAATTGACCTATAAATCCCATTATAGATAATATGGAGCCACTGAAGCTTTTTGAGCAGATTGTAACATGATTAAATTTATTATTATTACTTTTTAAGTTTTTGTTATTGAATTGGAACATGGAAAGATAAGAGGTTAGAGCTTGGTGAGCAGACTTGCATTAGGCAGGGTGTAAAATAGGGTTGAGATGGTGGCATTGATAATAGAAAAAGAATGTGAAAGGACCAAAACACTGTTGATTGATCTCTTCTAGAGCAAGGGAGACAAATGAATAAAACATAGTTGTGTTTCTGCTGAGCTGACTATGAGGCTATGCTATAGCCTCAGACCTATTAGAGAATCAGGATTAGAAAGAATTAGAAAAATAGGGGAGTGCAAGTAACTCAGCACTGCTTGATGTTTAAGAAGCACTGCTTCTTAAAGAAGACATTTGAACTTGGGCGCCTGGGTGGCTCAGTTGGTTGGGCGACTGCCTTCGGCTCAGGTCATGATCCTGTCCCGGGATCGAGTCCCATATCGGGCTCCTTGCTCAGCAGGGGGTCTGCTTCTCCCTCTGACCCTCCCCCCTCTCATGTGCTCTCTCTCTCTCATTCTCTCTCAAATAAATAAATAAAATCTTTAAAAAAAAAAAAGACATTTGAACTTCGCAAAGCAAATAATTAAGTGTGGAAAATCAGGGAGGACCTACAATAGAAATGCTTTTATGTTAATATTAGGCCCATGTATAAATACAGCTGCTGTTATATTAGGCTTATAAATTTGATCTTGTTAAAGGTCATGGTTTAACCTCATGCAGCAATTACTATTAGGTCAGTTACAAGGGAAGCATTTCTAAAGCACAGTCGTTCTCAAAAAATGTGGTCTGTGGATTCCTGATGGTCCACAAGGTCATACTATTTTCATAATAACACTACATTTATACCAATAGTACCCAACAATGGTGAGTAAAACTACTGTATTATGAATCAAGACAGTAGTAGTCCTTGTACTCTTTATGGCCATAAACTTGGGAGTTAAAAAGAGGGTTTCATGTAAGAATGCCCTTGATGAAACAGTAAAAATTAATTTTAATAAATCCCAACCCTTGAGTACACATCTTTTTAATATTCTGTGTGAAAAAATAGTAGGAGGTGGACCTAAAGCACTTTTGCTACAAATCTAAGTATGAAGGTTGCCTTAAGGAAAACCATTTACGTGTGCAGTTGTTTGAGTTATTGTAACCAAACTAACATGGGTTCATGTTGGCTCCTTGGTGAGTTACAGATAGGAGCTGCACCAGGTGGAGTTGTCACTCCAAAAGGAAGGAAACTTTATTTGCAGCAAATAAGGAGATCATGGGGAATAACTTCCAAATCCATGACTCCCTGAGCTGGGTGAATGGGTTCCTTTTATTTAGGGTTAGGATGAATATTCAGAAAGGGGGGTTTTGTCATCATATACAAAGGCGAGCATAAGGGGCACCGGGGTGGCTCAGTCGTTAAGCGTCTGCCTTCGGCTCAGGTCATGATCCCGGGGTCCTGGGATCGAGCCCCGCATCGGGCTCCCTGCTCCGCGGGAAGCCTGTTTCTCCCTCTCCCTCTCCCCCTGCTTGTGATCCTGCTCTCACTGTGTCTCTCTCTGTCAAATAAATAAATAAAATCTTTAAAAAAAAAACAAAAAACAAAGGCGAGCATAAGGTTGTGCATTGGTTTTAAGGAAACAAGCCTTACGTTATACGTTATGTTAATGAGGGTTGTACTCCTCCTCGGGCAGAGATTTTAACATAATGAGGCAGAGGTAACCCTCAGACAAGGTGAAGGGCCTACGGGCATGCACCTAGAGCTGATATAAACAGGATGGGTTCTTGGGCTCCTTATCTCTGCTAAGGAATGCAGGGCCTTGTTTACTTTTGAAACAGCACTAGGAATTTTTACCAACTGATTTTTTGTGACTGATATGATTAGGCTATTTTCAGGCCTGGTAGAGACTGTTGCGCAATAAACCAATGGACTTAAAACATAATTATACAAAAAGTTTGTTGATATATTTCAGATTCCACAGTGTAACTAACTTTTAAGAAATTATCCCTTGTCAAATTTTTACGTAGTGTCAAAGAAGAATATTCAGTTATCTGAAATGTCTGTTAAAATACTCCTTTTTTAACCATACATGGGTGTGAAGCCTGATACTTTCCATATACTTCAGTAAAAACAACGTATCGCAACAGACTGAAAGCAGGAGCAGAATTGAGAATCCAGCTGTCTTCTATTAAGCCAAATAATAAAGCGATTTGTAAACATTTAAAACAATGCCATTCTTTTCAACTAGTTTTCATTGCTGTTTTGGAAAATAGTTATTTTTTATTAAACCATGTTATTTGTATTAATGTGTAGTAGATTCTCTATTGTTATTTTTAATTAATAAATATTTTTTGAAATTTGTTTTAAGTTTCTAATACAGTAAATATCCGTAGGTATAATCTACATAAACAGAGATCTTTGGGGTTCTTATGAATTTTTAAGAGTATAACAGAGTCTGAGACCAAAAAATTTGAAAACGCCTGCTCTAGCCTTTGCCACTGCTACATGAACATTTGTTCAAAGACTAGCCATCCCCTCTTCTCCTTACATCAGGATTGCTAGAAGCAAGCCAGATGCTTAGATGAAAGATGGACTATCACCACTGAGTAGGATATGGATTGTGAGAACTCCAACAGAGGGAAGGTGACATGCAGCCAGAAGAAACATTCTGATACTAGCTTTCAGGCCTTCAAAACTGATTTATAACCCAAGCTACAGTAAGAGTCAGGAGGAGCAGGGAGTAGATAGAAATGTGGGTTTATTCAACTAAGACTTTTCAATTCATCTGTTACTTTGAATGCAGGACACCCTGTGGGCCATCTGTCTTTTCCCTTCTGGACACAATCATAAAAATGTCTCCTAGCTGAAACTGCAGGAGATACTAGCAAATGGGTCTCTTTGTAAAATACTAATTAACTGATGAACATTTGGGTGCTTAAGCCTGTATAAGTCATCTCATTGTTCCCTCTCGAATACAAAAGATTTTTTTCATCTGTTTGTTATCTAGTTTTGTTTTCTCTTTTGCAAATTGTCTGATCATATTGTTTTGTCTGTCTTGAGGCCGTATTGTTCTTGTCAATTCATATGTGTTGTTAATAAATTAAAATCTTTTCTGTATATTAAAGATTACTAACCTGTCACATTAATTGAAAATTCTAGTTTATCATTTTGTCTTTAATTTTGTGGGCTTAAAAAATTGATATTGCTCTCCACCCCTGAACACACACACATAAACTGCTGCCCTCACATTATTTTGGCCATTTAGGTTTTTTTCCTATGTTTACTGCTTATTTATTTATTTATTTGCAAGAGAGGGACGAGCAAGGGGGAGGAGCAGAGGGAGAAGGAGACTCCTTGCTGAGCAGGGAGCCCAACACGAGGGCTCGATCCCTGGACCCCAGGATTATGACCTGAGCCAAAGGTAGACACTTAACTGACTGAGCCACCCAGACACCCCTATGTTTTTACTGTTTTAGACAGTGCTGCACTAGATATATGCATGCATGATTTTTTTGTTTGTTTCTATTTAGGATTTTTTTTTTTTTTTTTTAGAATAACTTCCCAGAGGAAGAATTCAGAGCATAGGTTCTTTTTTTTTTTAAAGATTTTATTTATTTATTTGAGACAGAGAGAATGAGAAAGAGAGAGCACATGAGAGGGGGGAGGGTCAGAAGCAGAAGCAGGCTTCCTGCAGAGCAGGGAGCCCGATGCGGGACTCGATCCAGGGACTCCAGGATCATGACCTGAGCCGAAGGCAGTCGCTTAACCAACTGAGCCACCCAGGCGCCCCGCATAGGTTCATTTTTAATGCATGGATGAATTGTTTATTTCAAATACGAAACTCTCAACAATATCAGTTGACGGCTATGATATTTCTAAAAACAGCCATTTGATTACTTGTAAGATTCCGGCACTGGGAATTCCAGTCGTGGCACTGGGCTTTGGGACCACACTGAGCAATGCCCGTGATTTGATTCCACAAATACCTTCCATGAGCTTTGTTAGGGGTCAGCCATCTTTTCCCATAAAGGGCTAGATAGCAAATCTTTTAGGCTTTGCAGGCCATATAGTGTCTGTATAGGTACTCAACTCTGCTACTCCATTGTAGGGCAAAAGCAACCAGAGACTATGTCAATGAATGGGTGAGTCTGTGTTCCAGTAAAACTTTATTTATAGACACTGAAATTTGAATTTCATAAAATTTTCATGTGTCACAAAATACTATTCTTTTGATTTTTCCAACTATTCAAAACTATAAAATCCATTCTTAACCTGCAAGCTGGGAAGAAAAAAAAAAACAGGCGATGGGACAGATTTGGCCTGTGGGCCATAGTTTGCCAACCCTTGGGCTGTATTATAGTTGACTTCATAATAGACATTTATCAGATTGGGACCTCTGGATCTACCACAATGATATGGTGGACTTATCAAGAAAACCCTTAATTTCAACATGTGTCTGATAACTGCCTTTCATATTTTATATTTCAGCTGGAGTTAACCGAATTTCATACTGGCCTGCTGATCCAGAAATAAGTTTGCTTACTGAGGCTTCTAGTTCTGAAGATGCCAAGTTAGATGCCAAAGCAGTGGAAAGATTGAAGTCAAACAGTCGGGCCCATGTGTGTGTCTTACTTCAGCCTTTGGTGTGTTATATGGTGCAGTTTGTAGAGGAGACCTCTTACAAATGTGACTTTATTCAAAAAATTGCAAAAACATTGCCGGATGCTAACGTTGACTTTTATTCTGAATGTAAACAAGAAAGAATAAAGGAATATGAAATGTTATTTTTGGTTTCAAATGAAGAAATGCATAAGCAAATACTGATGACTATAGGCTTGGAGAACCTATGTGAAAATCCATACTTTAGCAATCTAAGGCAAAACATGAAAGACCTTATCCTACTCTTGGCCACAGTAGCTTCCAGTGTGCCCAACTTTAAGCACTACGGATTTTATTGTGGTAATACCGAACAGATTAATGAAATTCACAATCAAAGTTTGCCACAAGAAATTGCAAGGCACTGCATGGTTCAGGCCAGGTTATTGGCATATCGAACTGGTGAGTTATATGCTTAGTGCATAAATTGGGGCTGACTGGGTTGTATTTGTCTCAGAAGTAAAATGGTATTCATCTCATCTATCGTAGAGTTCATTTACTCTTAGATAGTCGAGTTTTGCTGGTCATTATATGTGTAGAAGTTAGTGAGATCCTTGAGTAGACACCTCTTAGAGCAGTATTTGGGTTCCTGTGGCCTTACATTCAGTGCTACATTTATAAATCAGGGCCTGATTATCTAGACCCTTCTGCTTCCTGCTTTTGTCATCTCGTTGATCACTGAGCCCTCCACTAGAGATGGGACAAAAAGAGAAAGGAGAGAGAAGCAAAATCATTAATTTTTAGTTAACTCTTCAATATTTTGTATGTATTCAGTATTTCATAAAAACTTTAAAAATCTTTACAATAAAAATACGAATTCAAAATAACAGCATTAAAGTAAAGGAATATTGACAAATTCTTCCAATTGCTGGTATGTCTTCAATCAGCAAGTTGAGAAATCAGACGTTTTTACTTTATTAAGTTGAGCATGAGGGTATATGTGAAAAAGGAAAATGTTACTTGGGAATTTTCTTTTTTGTGTTGAAAGATGACATCTGTATTTCCAATTATAGAACAATGTTTTCACATCTTACCAGAGGTAAGATTTTTCAAAGTAGAATCTTGATCACTTTTTTAAATGCAGCTTTGAAGCACGGGGGGGGAAATATAGGCAGGAGGAGCAGTAGAGTAAAATTTGGTGAATGGAGGATTTTTTTTTTTTAGCTTTTCCCAAGAAAGAAGGAGAAGAAAGAAAATCTTAAGAAGAGGTCCATACAAATGCCACTAGTCTGCATTCTAAACAAAGACCACAATCAAAGTACTTTCAGTAGAATGGAGATTCTCAACTGACAGCATATCAGAATCACCATTAAAACTTTTCTTAAAAGTACAAAGGCTTAAATTCCAACCCAGACCTACTGAACTGAGTCCGTAAGGATGTGGCCTAGCTAATGAATTTTTAAAGTTCTGCAAGGGACTCTGATGTTCAGCAGGGTTAATAATCACTCAATTCTTATTAAAGAATTTGGTTCTACTACAGGCGCAAACTATATGACTCCAAACAACTCTTGTGTAAGAGTCTGATTTAATGTCATTATGTTGTATCGTGGGCTATGCATTAGTGTCTTGGCCAAAACGAGCTTTGTAAAGAATTTTTCTCTAAAACCATTCTGGAAGGACAGAAACATAAATGGGTATAGCTGTTACGGCTATAATTCACTAATTCCCCTTTGCTAATAAGAATTCAGCTGATTCCAGAGTGAGATAGGAATGTGCTGTTCTTTTACTTGATCTCAGTACCTCCTGCTTCTCATAGGAGAATCATACCATGTATGATTCCAGTGTTTAAAGATGTGGTAATGTATAGATACAAATATGCATCTATGTTCTTTAGAATATACTCTAATTATAAAGTTATCCACTATTTCTGTGCAGAGTTTTGTACATAAAGGTGTGCTTCTGCTCTTGATGGATAACTTAAAAGATTTTTCAAGGTTAATTTTTTTATTGTGTATGACTTTTTGCCTGGAACCCAAATCTTGAATGGGATGCAACTCTCTGGCATGCACTCCGCTCCACTGTCCACTCTTCCAGGGAAGAGAACCATGTGTTCATCATCGTTTTTTCCTTAGCACTAAGCACAGTGTGTTGAATGGATAAAGGAAATCTTTTTACATCCAAAGGTAGATGGTCCACAATCCTTATCCAAAATTCTTGGAGCCAGATGGAAAGGAGTCCAGAATTTGTCAGATTTTAGAAAGGTAATATGGTTACATATATTGTATATTACACAGCACTCCAGGGGGGGCCTGAGGCAGTACATTGTCATCAAGCACGTACATATGGAGTAAAATGTATGAGTATTTGCACTAAATATTTGGTCAGGTGTGGCCACAAAATAAGTACATCAGGCTGTCCCAAAAAACACTTGATATAAGGGATTGGTAAGGAATTCTGGACCTGTATTCTCCATTGATGATAAATTATAACAATGACAATTTATTGAGCACCTAGAATGTGTCAGGCACAGAGCCAGGCAATTTATATATGTATCTCATTTAACACTGAGGATAATCCGGCAAGGTAGATATCCTCATGATTGAGTGTGCTCCTAATAACTCAGACTTTTAATTTCACGCTGTTCAGTTTCTTTGAAGACTTTATTTCACTCTAGAGGTAAAGACACCATTTCATTAATCCATTTTATTTAAAAATATACGTATGAGTAAAATGAATTCCAAAACCTCTAACAACAGAATTCTAAAAGTAACTAAGAAGTAGGTGCTTATTAATTGCTTTTTGAATGATGAGTAAATAGGAGCCACAGAGTTGTCAATAAAGGACATTTTGAAGTAGCAAAAAAGTAACAATGTTCATTTAGACTGTAGAGGGGAAGAAAGAGGAGGGCACTGCATCTTATCTATCTGGTTCAAGTGTGATTTTTTATCTTTTTTGGGGTCCTCTTTTCCCTTAGACTATGTGTTGTCCAAAGCTGAGGATTATGCCTTCCTCCTAAACCACGACATTGATGATGAATGTAGGTTGGAGTAGCCACAAAAGTTAACTGTTTCAAATCATAACTTGGTGATTCTCAACTTGTAGTATGCCTATGAATCAGAGGGGATGCTCATGAAAAATGCGGGTTCCTGAAAAATGAGATTTCCATGGGAGCCCGGAGGCCTCCCTTTTAGCAAGCACCCAGTGATTCTGATGAAGTGGGCTGTGGACCACACTCGGACAAATGACCACAGAATCAGGAGCTAAATAACCACACCTGTGTTCCAGAACCATGGGATAAAGAGTTCTCTGACTTTCAGTGATCAGAGTCTCAGGAGTTTGGCTCAGTGATTATAAGTTGACCTTTCCTTCAAAGGTATACAGAGAAAACCTTGTGAATGAACAGATCATGGGGAGCAATTTCTGTAAAAATTACAGACATGAAAAGATTCTTGAGAAATTACCTCATCTGTCATCCAGCCTTGGAGCTGTGTGAAATCTACTCCATCTAACATGGATGAAATTTTATTCTGATTTTAAAAGACAGAGTAAAGAATATTCTGTTGGTGTAACTAAACTTAGCTAGGCAGGAGAGCTACATACTGATGGAAAATTACATTTTCCCCCTCCTGACAAGGTTTTAGTCTGTCCCCAGACTGAAACAGGAAAAGTGGCTCCTGAGACTAAAAAAACATAACATGAAAAACACTTGTGTCGATGGTAGGAAAAATAGGCCCTTAACTTAATATGAAGAATTTCTATTTCAGTCTCTCATTTTTTTGTTTCAGGTTTATATATGTGTTAAGGATAATTTTACTTAAAGGTTTTGGTTTTTCAGGCAAATATAATCTTATGTTTATAACTTCTGCCACTTGCCTTAGAAATGAGCGTAAAGCCATAATTGTATTCTTTTTCCCTCATGTTGTGTTCTGAAGGTCTTGGAAGGAACAAAATTTTGTTTACACCAAAATCTCTTTCATGAATCTCCACTCTAGAAGAAGGCTTCCCATACCCTCCATTCCTCATTTCCTTCCTAGCACAGCACAGCACACAGGTGCTTCTGTGTTTGCTTCTTCCTGTCTCCCTCCCACATCGGACTATACATTTCACAGGGACTTCCCTTACGCTGTCTACTTGCACATTCAGTAGAGGGAAATCTTTGTTATGAAATTCTTAACATCAAAGGGAGGGGTAGGTTTCATCTGGAGGGCTAAATTTTAGTCACTTGATTTCTTTGCCTGTTTTCTCATCTAGAAAAGGAAATAGCTGCTTTACCTTTAGGGTAAAAATTAGATGATGGGGTAAAAAATGCTTCAAATAAATTACACAGATGCTTTGTGATATAATTTTGAAAACTCGAGCTTACTTGAACTGAAGATGGGGGATTTCATTATGTTATCATAACTTCTAAAACTTATTTATAAGGCAAACTCGTTTTTAATGCCTAGGTAGGGTAAACTTATCCTTGGGGGGGGATTAACTTTTAGGAAATTGTAGGGTGAAACTACAGTTTCATTTAATCCTTACCAATATGAAAGTGCCCTAGAGTAAGTTCACAGATGATTGGTACTGTCTCTGTGTAAGTGTACCTACTTAATTAACTACATCAGTCCCTTACTAAGATTTTGATAAATACTGTTTTCATAGTTTTCATCATTAGTGTATAATTATCTTAGAAATTTGAAAGTTACCCTTGTATTAGTAGAAAGAAAAAGTCAATCCTTGATATGCAGAATTTCTATTTTGGTTTTTTAAAGCTTTCTGTTTCATAATGGTTTTAAGAAATACAGCTTTATTTGTTGCAGAGGTTTTGGTTCTGCAGGGAAATTATAATCTCATGTTTATAACTTCTGCCACTTGATTCAGAAATGAGCATCATTCACTAAGTTGGCATGCTTTTCCCCTTCAGGTAAACTCTGAAGGTCAGGGAAAGGACTTTCATATATATATGTATATATACGAAAGCCCATAAAAACTTGTTTTTTGTATTATAAGTTTGAACTTTTTTCTTAGCAAGAACATTTCCACGAAATGTATTTTCCATGATTATACTGTTAAAAAAATGGTAGAAGACAGATTTGAGTGTTGTGAATTATTGTTACATTAAATCCATTAGTCTGGAAATTTCTTTTTAAATCATTTTCATCATCTGTTAGAAATAATCTTTTAGAAGCTGACTTAGTGGAGAATCTATAAAATTATACTCTGTTCTAGTTACAGCTTTGAAGTGATCTGACTGTGGGTACTGCCATTTTAATGAGCTCTGCATATAGATCATGTGTGACTGGGTTGATAGTGACACTGCCTAGTTATTTAGCACCTAGTTGCATATTCCATGCTTAAAATATTTATTTTAGTGGTAAATTTTTACTAAATAATGTATTTAGTAATAAAAATGTATTTATTTCTTTATTTCTTTTTTTTTAAGATTTTTAAAAATTTTTTCATGAGAGACAGAGAGAGAGAGAGAGAGAGGCAGAGGGAGAAGCAGGCTCCCAAGGAGCAGGGAGCCCGATGCAGGACTCGATCCCAGGACTCTGGGACCATGACCTGAGCCGAAGGCAGACGCTTAACCATCTGAGCCACCCAGGCGCCCAAAAAATGCTATAAATTAGTTAAGATGTCAAGGATTGTTGCCACATTATGAATTATGTTTCAATAATATGTATTATTTTTGGAAAAGTATTTCTGAAACTAACAAATTTTTGATCTTTACTGAGTTAAATGACATTTATCTTTCAGAGGATCATAAAACTGGAGTTGGAGCAGTCATTTGGGCAGAAGGAAAATCTGTAAGTATGAAAAGAATTCCTTTTTTTGGTAAAGTTTTCATTTGCTTAAGAAATCTCTACACCCAACGTGGGGCTCGAACTCATGACCCAAAGATTGACAGTTGTGTGCTCTTCTGACTGAGGCAGGCAGGCACCCCTGAAAACAATTCTCTAAACATTTAATCTTGATTTTGTTTAAACACTGTTTGATCTTAAGTGCATTACATTTTTTTGACCCATTGCGGTTAATATTTTGTATTGGTGCATTTACTAAATTTTATAAACATTTGATCATTCCCTCAACAATTGTCTAGATAGATTCATTCATTTAGCAAACATTTATATTAAACATCTTCCACAGCATAGGCACTGTGCCACAGTGGACAGTGGGGAGTTAAGGTCCACATTTTCTGCCCTTGCTGGCCTTAGTCTATTAATGGAGACAGTGGAACAAAAAAGAGACTAGCATATAACGATAATTGTAACATGACACTGGGAGAGCATGGAGGAAGAATCTCTATGCTGCTTGGAGAAATGAATAAAATATTCTTGGAGAAGCTAAGGTGCTATTTATTAGTCTTGAAGAATGCATAGGAAGGCATCAGGCACAGTAAACTAGTATGACTGGGATGATAATATGCAGAGGTAGGGGGTATGAGAGAGAATGTGGGAAAATTCAAGTGATTTGGTGTATCGTATGTACTCTACGTACCATACTATATAGTAGAGTAGCAAAAAATTAGACTGGGCCATGAAGAAATTTGCATACCATGTAAAGAGTTTGAACTTTATCTTTCCAACAGTGGGATACTCTAGTGCTAACCAGTAGAAGTAAAATGTAAGTCACATACATAATTGTAAATTTTCTAGGAGCCACATTGAAAAAATAAAAGGAAACAGGTGAATTAATTTTAAGAATATATTTTATTTAATCAAATGCCCAGAAATATTATTTCAACATGTAATCAATATGAAAACTATTAATAAAATATTCTGCATTTTGGGGGAGTATTAACTCTCCATAATCCTGTGTGTAGTTTACACTTACAGCACCTCTCAATTCAGAATAACCACATGTGGCTAGTGGCTACTGTATTGGACAGTGCAATCCAAGAATATTTTAAGTGGGAAAATGATTTGATCAGATTTACATTATAAGGGGAATGAAGTGGGGCTACACAGCAAATAGGGAGTTAATAAAAAGGAGGTGATGAGGATTGGAGTTGCAGGGGTGGGTTGGAAGGGCATGGAATCAAGAGACACTTAGTAACTGTAAGACTGACTCAAAGATGAGTAGGGAGCCTAGGTTTTGCCTCACTAGACTTTATAGCAAGTAATTTGACTGTTTTCCTGGATGTATCATAGCCCCTCAAGTTAACCTGGCCAACAATCTAGTATCTTCCCTGCTAACCTATTCCTTCATCGGTGGTCACCATCCCGTTCCCTGTTACTACACACATATAATCAACCACCAAGTGCTATGGATTCCACCTTCAAAAGATCTCCTGACTCTACTTATCTCTACCCCAACTATTACTACCTACCAGAATAGGTTCCTCCACCAAAAACTCCCATAGCATTCTGTGCAACTTTTTTGTGACACTCATCACAGTTGAAATTATATGCACAATTTCTTAGCTCCAGATTATAAGGTTCATGAGGGCCAGGATTCTCTGTTTTATTTATAGCTATATTCCTGGCACCTGGCACAGTGCCTGGCCTATGGTTGGAACTCTCATTTGTGTTTATATGAATGCTCAGCAGCCTTTGACTTAACCTCTGGTTCTCAGGTGCTTGTAAGAATTTAAGTTTCCAGTCAAGCTAACTATAGTGGGCAGCATGGTAAAGAGAAAGACATGGGTTTGGAGTCCAGCAACCTGGGCTTGAATTCTGGCTATGTTGCTAGCATTGTGACCCTAGATAAGTTTAATCTTTCTGGGCCTCAGTTTCCTTATCTGTAAAATGGAAAAACTAATAGTACTACTGTCAAGGTTGTTGTGAGGAGTGATTAAATGAAATAATACATATAAAACTCAGCATGATGTTTGACATGTAGTAAATGCTTAAGAATAATTTATTATTATTACCAGTGAGATAACATTTTATTTGTAAGCTTTTGTTGGCTCATCATAACAATGATTTTTATCGAGTTGCCATACTAATGAGTCTTTTGAAACTATCACATGAATAGATATAATATATTGAAATTTACTGAGGTTTATGGCATATTCTAAATTACTATAAACACTTATGATTTATAAAATAGTTCACTCTAGTAACTGATAAAGCATTCATATTATATGTAATATGCCATTGACTATGAGACTTAAAAAAGAGCCACTTAAGTAAAAAGTTCCATTATAAATATATATATTATATGCATATAATATATATATATATATAAATGTACAAGAGAGCCTCAATAAATATGAAGATTAAAGGAAAGTACATTTTGTGGGGGGGCACCTGGGTGGCTCAGTCAGTTGGGTGTCAGCTCGGGTCATGATCCCAGGGTCCTGGGATCTAGGCCAGAGTCTGTCTCCTTGCTCAGCGGGGAATCTGTTTCCTCCCTCTCCCACTGCCCCTCCCCCTGCTTGTGTTCTCTCTCTCTCTCTCTCTCTCATTCTTGCTCTGTCTCTCTCAAATAAATAAGTAAAATTCTTTTAAAAAATTTTAAAAAGGAAAGCACATTTTTTATTTTTCAACTATCACAAAGCATATTTTTAGTTCAATAGTAGAAATTGTTCAAAATTTTTTTTATTATTATGTCAATCACTATACATTACATCATTAGTTTTTTTTTTTTTAAAGATTTTATTTATTTATTTGAGAGAGAGAGAATGAGAGACAGAGAGCATGAGAGGGAGGAGGGTCAGAGGGAGAAGCAGACTCCCCGCCGAGCAGGGAGCCCGATGCGGGACTCGATCCTGGGACTCCAGGATCATGACCTGAGCCGAAGGCAGTCACTCAACCAACTGAGCCACCCAGGCGCCCCACATCATTAGTTTTTGATGTTCAAAATATTTTTCCAATTTCTGACTTGTTAACCAGTAGAAAACAGCATATACCAAATTAACAATTATTTATTGAGGACCTATTATGTATGGGACACTCTAACAGGTGTACTTTAAGGCATAGAAAAGAGGCATAAAACATGTTTCTGTTCTCTAGGATCTTATAACCCATTTGGGGAGAGATGTCTGAATCAAGTGAAGTAATTTGTGAATTAAACAAGCTAATGTTTAATTAACAGCCAAAACCAAGGACTGCCTTGAGATTGTATATTAGAAATGATCAGTCTTCTTGGAATTTAGCTTTGACAAGACCATACTGCAGTAGGAGGATGTAAGATTGTATTTTTTTTGGTCATAGAAAATGGAATTAGTTATATACAGTATGATATGAGGCTTTAAAATACACTGCCAAGTGCCTTTTTTTAGAATGCTGACAACTCACCTTTGTTGGTTTGCTCACTATCACAGAGAAGTTGTGATGGAACAGGCGCGATGTACTTAATAGGATGCGGTTATAATGCTTTTCCTGTTGGATCTGAGTATGCTGACTTCCCACACATGGATGACAAACAGAAAGACAGAGAAATAAGGAAATTCAGATACATTGTACATGCGGAGCAGAATGCCTTGACATTTAGGTATGAAATTCGTTTGCATGTCTTTCTTGAAAACGTAGCAAGGCTTTAAAAAAAAAAATGTAGCAAGGGTTAGTTGAAATTCATTTTCTTTTACCTTAATTTGTTCCAAGCATTTATTAAATATCCAGTAGGTACTAGATAAGGGTCAGATCTTTTGGCTCCTGTGATGAGCTAATGTCTAATCTCTCACGGTAAACGCATAAGGAAGATGTTAGTTCTAGCCCCTAACTGTGGCATTATAAAGTTCTTCATGTAGAGAGCATTGTTCTTGCTCTCCTTCTCTCCCTCTCTTTCAGTGTCTGTCTTTTCCCGTTTTTATTTATAATCTAATACCGAGCATCTTACTGATTGCTTAGAATAAATAAATGAGTTTTAATTATAATAATTGTCATGTTCAGATTGTATATTAACATTTTATGAGTTTATATATTTTGTATATTCACTAATTCGGCAAGAATAAAGTTTATTATTGTTTATAATGTAAATCCGTTCTAAAATCAGCTCAATTTTAGTGTTTAAGGATTTCTCTAAAATATAACTCCCCTTTTGGAAGATACCTTTCTAATATTTATAAATTTTTTGTAGGTGTCAAGAAATAAAACCAGAAGAAAGAACTATGATTTTTGTCACAAAGTGCCCATGTGATGAGTGTGTACCTTTAATTAAAGGTGCAGGCATAAAACAGATCTATGCCGGGGATGTAGATGTTGGAAAAAAGAAGGCAGACATCTCTTACATGAGATTTGGGGAACTTGAGGGTGTTAGCAAATTTACAGTAAGTAGATATACATTTTATTCAAGTATACTTTCTATTATATTGTTAGGTACCCTGCTGAATATTTTAAATTAGTGATTCCCACACTTTAAACTATTATCACTGAGTTTGTTTTTATGTGCAAGCACTCACCTAATTACAAATGTTCAGCTTAAAATCTCTGTCTTAATGAATTTATAGGTCTCTAGAGAGTTGACCTTACAGATCTTGAATTAATCGTCCCTTTGGTGCCCTCTGGTGGCTAACAAAAGAAAATCCTTGACCCACCTCTTCCCTCGCTCTTCTGGTGTTCGGGTGGTAGAGGTGAAAATAGTTTAGGATTACCCAAAAGACAGGGAGACACACACACACACACACACGCACGCACGCACACGTGCACTCATGACACATTTCTCATGGAAAAAATCAGAAAAAGAAGGGATTTAATATTTGATATTTCAAAAAAAGTACTGAGATAGTTCATGGGAAACTTAGAACTTTAACTATTTCACTATGTAGGTTTTTAAAAACTTCTTTTTAGAAACAATCACAAACATACAGAAAAGTTACAAAAATGCTACAAAGAACTTTTTTTTCCCCAGAAACCTTTGAGAGTAGCTTGTTGACCTGATAACCAGATCACTCTCAAATAGTTTGTTATATATTTCCTCAAACAGTAGATTTTCCTACAAAACCATAATACAACAACAAAACTCGGGAAATTATCATTGATACATTACTGCTGTTTCATCCACAGGTTCCAAAGTTCACCAGTTGTCCCAGTGTTCTATAGAGCAAAAGGATCCTGCCCAGAATCATATGCTGCTTTTTAATAATAATTCTGGCATTTAATGTAACACTTAAATACAAGAACTTGCAGTAGGTATAAAAGGCATATAACTGTTTATAAATTTCAAGTTTACTGGGGCACCTGGGTGGCTCAGTTAGTCAAGCAACCGACTCTTGATTTCGGCTCAGGTCATGATCTCAGGGTCATGAGATTGAGCCTCATGTTGGACTTTGCCGTCAGCAGGGAGTCTGCTTGAGATTCTCTCCCTCTGTCCCTCCCCCCCACTCACTCTCTCTCTCTAAAATAAATAAATAAATCTTAAAAAAATTTCCAGTCTACATTCCTGTTTTGAGTCCACAGTGCCTGGAACATATAAGGCACCAAAAAGATATTTTTTAAACTGTCTATATATATGTATACGTACACTTATATATTTATATTTTTAATTTATATTTAAAAGTTTAAAACTATAAAACATATTGTCTAGTTTCTGTGTGTGTATGAAGTATCATAAATGTTTACCCTTTTTATTTTTGTCATTTATTTTTGGTTTTTTATTTCCAGTTTTATTTAAAGTTTATCGTGATTTTTAAAAGAAAAAGAGGGCCCTGAAAGAAAGGAGAGATGGGAGAGGTGCCTCTTTTGTAAAAGTAAACAGAAGCTTATATCCAGCTAGTCAAAGGGAAATCTCCAGTTCTTTGTTTTTGTTTTCTGTGTCTTCATTCCTCCTGAGGAGTGGGAAGAAATAGGTTTTTCACAACTTCTCCATAAAGATGAAATGATCTAGCTCTTCAGAACTGTGACTGACAGATTAAGTGAATTCTGAAATATGTTGCTTACTGGTGGATTTGAGTAGCTTTGCCACTGTAAAGAGCATGAAGAGACCAGAAGAAAGGAAGATACAGTGACAGAAACAGAGGGAATGAGTCCCCTGGGCAGAGATGAGCCAAGACCCGCCAGGAGTACCCCACTCAGGTGCACATGGTTCTTCTCTGTGCTCCTTCCAGTGACAGCTCTCTCCACCTTCCCATCCTGTCCCTCCTCTGGCCTGGTTTGCAGTATTATGTAAATGATTTCAACTACCTGCTTCGCTAAATGCCTAGTTTTGTAAATACCAGTGACTAACATGAACTAATATTCATTCTAAATTTGAATGTCAGTAATGATTATACTTATTTTTAGATTGTCAAAAGTGGTATAGGAGTGTCCAAAAAATGATATTTTTTTGAATATTTTATTTATTTATTTGTCAGAGAGAGAGAACACAAGCCGGGGAAGCGACAGGCAGAGGATAGAAGCAGGCTCCCCGCTGAGCAGGGAGCCCGATGCAGGACTCGATCCCAGGCCCCTGGGATCATGACCTGAGCCGAAGGCAGACGCTTAACTGGCTGAGCCACCCAGGCACCCCCCAAAAATGATATTTTTAAGATTAAAGCAAATTGAAATTAATTTTGTTTGAAAAGTTTTGCTTTTCTCTTTGAGGTGTTGCCACATACCTTGTGATAATTGGTTCTGTTCTGTGGGATTGTTGCAGACTAGGTTAGGGCTGAGCAACCGTATTTTCAGGAATAGATTTCACCAGTGTAGGCCCATGTCCATTTATTCAGAAACTTTTTTTTCTATTTGATACATGTGGATTTTTCTCTATTAGGTTGTATTACTTTTTTCTTTTAAAGATTTTATGTATTTATTTGAGAGAGAGAGACACAGTGAGAGAGGGAACACGAGCAGGGGGAGTGGGAGAGGGAGAAGCAGGCTTCCTGCGGAGCAGGGAGCCCGATGCGGGGCTCGATCCCAGGACCCTGGGATCATGACCTGAGCCGAAGGCAGACGCTTAACCGGCTGAGCCACCCAGGCGCCCCTGTATTACTTTTTTCTTAATATGAAAGTAATATATGCTCAATATAGAGGACTAGGAACATAAAAAAGAACAAATATTCTCTGATAACTCATAGATACTAATGTTAACATGTTGCTATATTTTCTGTGTCATTGATAATTCTTCAAAAATGATGTTTAATGATTCAACAATATTCTAACATATAAATATAACTTATTTACCCATTCCCCTGTTGTGAGTTACCTAAATGGCTTCTAAGTTTCTTACAGTTAGAAATAGTCTTTTTATGATTATCCTTAAATATACATTCAGGGTTATTAGTTCTTACTTTGCCCAAATTAATAGATTTTAGTGGTTTGACATGTTTTGAAAGATGTCTTTTTTTTTTTTTAAGTTTATATATAATTTCCCACCCCTTATAAATCCTCTTTTTCCTGGGGCTCCCATTTCTATAGGCGACCAACCAGTTCTAGATGTCCTTCCTTTCCAAAGACTTTTTTACACCTGGCAAAATGTTTGTCTGGTATCTCATTCCACCCCCAAGGATCATGATATTAGCTGGTTGATCTGTTGAACTCACTGGTGCTTATGGAAGAGACTCCGGGGACTGCACACTGAATTGTGCCTCTCTAGAGAGAGTGCCTAATGAGGCCTTTTTGGTCAAGTCATTAGTGATTCTGATGATGGGGACTTCTAGCCAAGTGAAAAAGGAAGGGCTGTGCCATGAGGTACTGATTACACATAGTTTTTCTTCTCAGCTGCTCCAGGCTTCTCGGTACTCTCTGAGAACCCTCAAGCTTCCCTATTTCCTTCTGAATGGTCGAGGCGGAAAACTGAAATCAGAGGAGATATGATATGATCTATGGTGTGATATGACTATATTAAAAGGCAAGATAATCTGGGTCATATTTTCATTCTTTAATATCTAGGCCTTCTGTAGCTATCATAAGATGCTGTAGGACCTGGAGATGGAATGTGGAATGGTGGAAATTCTATAGTGTTGAGCACAGGCTGACTCAGGTTTTAATTCTATTGCTGCCCTCAGAGTGTAACCCTGGGCAAGTCACTACACTTCGTTGGTCTTCCACGTCCATACTTCTAAAATGAAGGTAGAGGATTTTAAAGTTCCTTCCTTCTCTAAGAATATTGATTCTGATCCCAGAAGTCATATCATTCAGGGTCATTATTAGGGCTTGGTTGGTATGAACATGCTAACTCTTTATTCTTACATTTAAAAAAAAAAAGTTTTAATATTTGACAGCAGGGTGCTAAGATGCTATTTATTAAATCCTTCTTAAACATACATATAAAAGGTTTGTGCCCTTTTACAGTGGCAGCTGAATCCATCAGGAACTTGTGTTCGTGAACAAAATGAGCCTGAAAGCAAAGAGAGTAAGTATTTAAAAGTCTTTTATTAAGCTTAACTTTGTTGAGAAGAAAGGATACATAGCGAGTTTTAGTGATCAGGTGTTGGAAATTGTTGTGGTCGTAGATAAGCATGTTCTTTTTGCAGGTTAGATTTTTGCCATTCAATTTGTTCACAAACATTTGTGTATCTACTATATGCTAGGTTCGATGGAAAGTGCTGGTTTATAATCAGTCCTATAGAATCTGCAGTTTAATACAAATGATCATGTACACATTGAATATATAAATTAAATGTATATGAAACAGTAAACAACAATGCTCTTCTATACCAAACTAAAACTTGTTGGACAGTTAGAAAGGAAAAATGTGTATAATTAATACAGATGGCCATAGGGCCAAATTAGAGGATGTTTAATTTGTGTAAAGGCACATTTGTAGAGATTTGTAGGGTCAGAGAATGGAAATCCTCGGGTTATTTGAATAATCTAACTAAAGTCATCACAGCCACCATAAATGAATTACTAGTCTTCAGAGCTTTATTATTTGCATATTAACAGATATTTTTAATGTAATGTCATCTTGGGGAGATCTTGCAATTCCTTAGGTATATAATTTTGAACATTAGTTATTGCTATAAAGTATCATCTTTAAAGATTTATTTATTTATTTGATAGAGAGCACAGAGGCGGGCCGGAGGGAGGGGGGGCGGGGAGAGAGGAGGCGGGGAGGGAGGGGCAGAGGGGCTGGGGGAGAAAGTCTTAAGCAGACTCTGCTGAATGCAGAGCCCTGCACGGGGCTCAGTCTCATGACCCTGTGATCACGACTTGAGCAGAAACCTGTGGCTCAACCGACTGTGCCCCCCAGGCACCCCCACAGTATTATATTTAAATATGAGCTGTGAAGTTTAGTATAATAAGTAAAAAGTTTTTGATAATAACAATGATTTGATTACCCTGAAAAATCAGGAAATGAAGAGGTCTTTACGAAAATAATTTCTATTCTATAGTTTCCATATAGTTACCTTGATTTTTTGTGTTCTGAATTTAGCTTTATTTATTCAAGTAGTATGTTTTTTTATATGCCATCTGGAAAAAAATAAATACCTACCTACTCCATCTTTTGAAAAAATTAATCAGGAAAAAAAGTGAAAAAATAGAAAGAAAAATATATATGGATCTGATTAAAGAATGTGCTTTCAGTAACAGTGTTTGAGGGGGTCAGTTAATAATTCCCTGCTCCTAGGGAAAGGACACAATGAGCACTAACCATACAGGGATGAATTAATTTATCTATGTTAAAATTAAGAACATCTGGTCATCAAAAGATATCATTGAAAGAGTACAAGGCGAGCCGTAGAATAGGAGATATTTGCCACTTACAATCAATAAAGGATGCGTATCCAGGGCTTATTGTTCCTAGATCACTAAGGAAAGGAAGACATGCTGCCCTTAGCAGTCCTGAGATTGGAAGGAGAAGTTGTGATAGGGAGAGGACAAGAGGAAGGCTTCTGCTTTGCTGGCGATGTTTTCATTATTGACCTGGGTGATGGTCAAATGTAGGTTTGCTTTGTGACTGTTCACTGAACTGCAAGGTCATGTTTTGTACATATTTTTGAACAAATGTTTTATATCAACAAAAAATCTTTCTATCTCTTTCAATTTTGTAACAGCTTTGTTGCAATAGAATTCATATATCATTAATTTGCCCTTTTAAAGTATAGATTACAGAGTTGAGTGAATCCACTTTTTAATAGGGCAGACACTGCACTGCCTGGGTGGGTTATCTAGAATCTGTTCTTCAACAGTTGAGAATTTGAAGATAAAATAAAATGAATGTCCCTTTTTAACTTAAGCATTATTTTGATCTTACAACCGCTATGACTTTAATACCTGTGTGTTTGAAGTGAAGTTTTCCTAATATTAAGTTATTCTTGAACACTAGATGGTGTGTTGAGACCCTTACCTTCGGGTGAAGAACAGCACCAAAACAAAAAGCTGTGTCTCGGAAACCACTAAGAAGTCCTGTCGAAACTGGAGTGAGGCCTCGAGAATTTGCATTGCACATTTTAAAATTCATCCTTGTTAACTCAGAAAATAAGGGTGGATTTTGTGAATAACTGAGAAAAATTGTAAGAAAGATAAGTTATTACTACCATATGGATGACGTTAATGAGAATATTTTTAGTTTAGATTCGTGTGTTTTCCAGAATAGGGTGGTGTGTTCTTTTATTACCTTAAATGAGGTAGCAGTGATTTAATGAGACAAATTTAATCACCTGTAGAGGTTAATTTCTCCCTGTCTTATCTTTATATTAGCCAGTTTTTTGAAAGGGTTTGGTTCACTGGAGGTCACATCTCAGCAGAAACTTATACACCTTTTAAAAAATATTAATTCCTTCAGATTATGAAAGTGATAATTAGGAAACTGCTCCAGGGAAATAAATGATAACCTGGCCATTTTTCAGTCAGTGTATGGCTCACCAATAGCTCACATTTACATCTAAAGCTTTTTAATAATCAGAATTTAATTAGGATTGAATCATAAAAAATGAAGGTGGCATACCTGATCCCCATTATAAAAGTATATTCCTAACAGCGTTATTAATTTGTTAAAAAATCTTTCGATATATAGAAATAACAGTGATTTGTTGGACTAGGGTGTTAAATCACTGATTTGGGGTAGGAGTAGAAAGAGAATATTATTCTGAGGCAGTATTGCTATTTGATATCACTGACTCTTGAAATCACTAACAACACCAAATTTGCTTATGATGTTAATGGTGAGGAAATATTTTAGTCTAGAATATTGAAACTACCCTTTGTCAAATTCCATTTATAAATGCTGCCCATTTTTCCCTTCATACAGTTAACAGAGTGTCTCATGGCTTGGAAGATCTTTAAAAATATTCGTAAACCTTAAGAATACTGAAAATCTCAAGTAAACATTATGATCAATTCCTTTACATTCCAAATTGCTGTTTGTGAGACCTCTCATTTTTATTTCCTGAGAAACTTTCAGAGAATTAGTCCAAAGATGAAGGCATGTGCTTTGCACTTTCCTGGAGTTAGGGAGGGAGTGCATAGCCCATGGCCCGCAGGCCTGGGTGGGACATCCTGCGGAGCACCTGCCTTGATGATGTAGAGATAATCAGATTTGCCTCTGCTGTTATTCCCAACCCTTCCACAGCACCACATGGCCTCACAAGGCCTCCTACCAGTTTCTCAGAATTGTTCACAGGACAATCCAAATGTTGGCTGATGTCCCTGTTTATACAGCAGTCCACTTAGGTCCACTGGGAGTTCAAAGTCCTCATACCAGGCAGTCGAGAACTGCCATAAATATTGAGAGGGGAGGAAAGATATCCTTAGAGATAACTAAGGCTAATTCGAAAACTAGTAAAGTATTCTAAAATATTTATCAATATGAAAATACTGAGATTTGCTTACATCCTCCCAGTTGCTTCCATATATAATTTATACAAGCTTAAATTCATGTTAGAATTGTTTTTTTTAACTGATATGTCATCCACATCAAATATTTTATAAATCAATCAGCAAATATTTCTTAAGACCCCACAGCCTGGTATAAGGTCAGGTTTATGGATTTATGTGTTGGATGTTGAGGGGGATATCAGAAGGGGGAAACATAAAATGAGGAAAACTAGGATTGGGAAATGGGAAAATTGATATTTTCAAGCACTATGAAAATTTTCATGATAATGCCATATTTCCTTCTTTACAACTGATCAGTTTTCAACATTTATTGAGAAATTCCTGTGTAGTACCAGAAGAAAGCTCTATGAGGGCAGGAATACACACACACACACACACACACACACATATACATATATATATACATGCACATATTCATATGTATATACATATATACATATAAATTATATGTATATAAATTTTATATATATATATATATAAATATATAAAATTTTTAAGCTGATGAATCCAGTGCCTATGATAGTGCCTGGCACATAATAGGCATTCAGTAAGTATTTGTTGATTGATTAAATGACTGCTGGACACATTCTAGACCCTGGAGATGAGATGTGTAAGAAGAAGCTCACAGTCAGTGGAAGAGAGAAGCATGTAACCAAGTAATAGAGACTGACTCTCAGAGTGGGGCCCCTGGACCAGCAACATTAGCATCACCTGGTGACTTGTTAGAGATGCAAATTCTTAAGGTCCATTGAGACCTGTTGAATCAGAAACTGGGCGTGGGGCCCAGCAATCTGTTTTCACAGCTCTCCAGGTGCTTCTGATAACCTTGGAGGTTGAGAACCACCCTGTGAATGCAGCTATAGGAAGCTTCTAATATATGTAAATTAAAGCTACTAGAAATAATAAGAACAACTCTGTATTGCAAGGAAACTAGGATGTGTTTTTAGCTAAGAAAAGGTATGAGGTATGGAGATGTATTTTAGCTAAGGGAAAAGAATAAATTTTGTCCTAAAGTAAAGCTGGTTATTTCAGAGTGGTCATTACAGAATGGAACAGAGAAAAATAAAGGACAAACTAAGGACATAGAAGTTTGGGAAAAGAAAAAGAGACAGAGAGGAAGGGAAGGAAGGAAGGAAGGAAGGGAAGGAAAGAAAGAAGGGAGGGAGGGAAGGAAGGAAAGAAGGGAGGGAGGAAAGGAAGGAAGGAAGGAAAAAATTTTTGAGAAAGAAAGAAAAGAGAGAGAAAGAAGAAAGAAAATTTTACCTTTTGTAGTCACGTTGGCTAAAAATTGAATTGTTATAAGGGTTTTTAAAAATAATAAACTTGCTTTTTTGTTTTAATAGCCTGCTAATGTAATTTTCTTTCATTTGCTGAAAGGACAAAGTTTTCTTGGACTATTAGTCTGCTCTTGATAAGATATTATGAATGGTTTTCTTTACCTTTTAAGTAATCTGCCTGGAAAGCAAAGATGTTATGTTTTACTAAAGTAATTTCCTGTGCTTCATGTTGTCTTTATCAGATCTTTGATTACTTAACTGAGTCTTAACATTAAGAGCTGAATTTTCCTTAAAACGATGTAACCTTTTATATTTGCCTTTAAAATCTTTTGTCACTTGGTTAAATAGATAATTATTATTTCAAATTATCTGTGATCCTATTTAGTCAAATGTCCCAACCTTTTGATATTTTTGACAAACTTTTCAAAATCAATTTCTAAATAAACTTTTTTGACCAAGAAAGTAAGTTGGAATTTTCCAGAGGGTCCCTGAAACATCTCAAAAGATTTGTTTTCTTTTTTTATAAAAAAGAGATCCTAAATGAATTGGTTTATGTGATACGCTAAATTACATGGGAAGTGTTGTCAAATAAGAAATATCAAGCTTTCTTTATGTTGTATTTGTACAGGTATCCAAGTGTTCCAGAAATTATATGAAATTCCTAGAAATCAGATGTCCAGGATAATGTTATCACTGTAATCCTAGTTATTATCTTAAAATGTTGTATGTCCCAGGTATAATCCAATTTTCTTGTCAATTGCATTGTAATGAACTCTATCAGATCTTTATGGCCATTTTTAAGTCTTCTATCATTTACAGACGGTTATTGTTTCACTTGGATGCTTTTGTAAAAGTTTTCCTGCAAAAGTGCTTCATCTTCAAGGGAATTCATGAATGGACTCTAACAAGTACTGTAGGATACAGGTTTCTAATAACTTTAACAGCATCCAGCTGATCTGGGTAAGAATTTCCAGAACTAACAAAAAAACTGGATTCAAACAGAACAAATATTAATTACTTGGGACTGAATCAACTGAGGAAGATGATCATAATTTATGACTTTTTTGTTTGGACATTGCTGTTTTTTTTTTTTAATGTTTGGTTTTTCCAGATTTCAGGAAAACTTCTCTTTTCTCTTAAGTTATCTATGATTTACAGCAATTTGTTTAATTATTCCTTTATAAGCAAAATTGAAACAATTACTTTTTCTCCCTACCTCATGCCTCCATAATTTAAAAACTGTTAGTGAGTATTCTTATTTTTATGGAAATACAGTTATTTGCATAAGTTCAATAAGAATCTATTCTTATAATGAGCATGAGTGGAAACATTGGTTACATTACTGAGGCTTTGACTGGAATGTCATATATGAGAGCTATACATAGACTCAGATATGACCACACAAGTTTAAGAAACTAAGGTTGACTTTATGGAGCCAATAAACAACAAAGCCCTTTGGAAAAGGAGTTCTAGTACCTTGCTTACAGGGTTCCTAGCAGCCTTACTAGGTGAGTGAGGAAGGTTACTTCCTGGCAGACTCAGGAACCTCAGGATATTTTGGGGACCTTGAGAAGAGAGGAATTCACCCAGATTTATAGGTATTGCAGGTGAAGTCTGATGGCAAGTCCTTGGCTTGGCTTCCTAGCTTTGAGAAGCTTTTAAGAGCTCCATCTGAGATTCCTTATGAAAAATTTCAGCAAAGCAGATTTAGAAGAGCCTATCTCATTAAAATTGTTATTCTTGCTATACTTACGTAAATGGGCCAAATGTATTGAAATTAGATTTAATTTGCAAACAAATTAGTCTTACCATGATTATCTTTGATAGACAAAAAAATTATGTTTCAGTAATACACTGTAGAAATATCAGATTCTAGTGCTGTTAATTAGTTTGAGGTTTTGTTTTCCACCTGTAAGATGGAAAGATCCACTGGATCCTGAATTCTAGTTTCCTCCAATATTTGGCTATAGCTGTCAAAACGAACCTTTCCAATTTTCTCCCACTTTTGACTTAGAATCGTGAAAAACAAAAACTGCCCTTTCCCCAAAGCCTGGCAAACTGAAGGTGACCAACTTGATATAAACTTCAGAGAAATGGCCACAATAACTCATGTTTAGGCAGTCTTCATGCCTGCTGCAGTGTGTGCCACTCAGAAAGTTCACCTGAATACCTGGTGATGTTATCAGAGACATTCCAATTGCAAAAGATGCTTTGACCCTAACTTCTAGAAGTTTTCTTGACTGGCTGCCCCTGGGCTCGGAAGCTGGTTTATAATTTGTTCTAATCATTAACCTTTGGGGTTTTTTGTTTGTTTGTTTGTTTCCATAGAAATGCCCTATTCAACACCTAATTTCTCACACAGTGTAGGCCTAATGTGGGGAGGCTAGTTACATCAACACCTCCTAAAACGAGACACAACTGTTTAACTGAACTGAGCTATTTTCAAGACTTAGAGATTAATTCAATGAAATCATAAAAGAATCTACCAACTTAGCTTCTGGATTATGATCTTCTTGCAGTTTCAAAGGTGGGTCTGAAAGGGAGCAAAATATGCCACTTTGGCATACAGATTATGTTGAATTAAAATTATTTAAGAAATAGCCATTACAAGAAGGACACTCCTTGGTCCCCCTGAAATAAATTCCCTATGTGAAGGGGACCTTCCCTGCACCCAGAGGGTAAAAGGACCCTCATCACCCAAAAAGGGAACTCAGGCCTGAGAAGGCTATACACCGCTTTGTCACTTCTTCATTAATTTGCTACCCCAACCCCAAGCCCCTTTGTCAGTACTTCACAAGTGATTGTTTCTTTGTTTTTCAAAAGGTATAAAAGCTGCCTGCTTGGTCACTTCTTTGAGTCTCATATTTCTATGCACTCCTGTTTGTACAGAATTAAATTTGTTTTTCTCCTCTTAATTTGTCTTAAGTTAGTTTAATTCTTAGGCCAGCCAAAGAACCTAGAAGGGAACAAGGGAGAATTTTTCTTTCCTTACACATCTTTTCTACATTTGCTTTCAAGGGCACATCGTGGGTTCCTGAAAGAATATTCATGCTTCCTGCCAGAGCAGCACTGTTTTAAAGGCCAACCAGAGAGCCTCCCAGGACCATTACCCAGAGAGCTATGATTATGCCTGCTTCTAAGAAAGACTTAGAGCCAGCCTGTTTCATTTACTTTATTATCCTTTGTCAAATTTCTTCATTCTCCTTAGCCTGTGATACTTTTCCTATTGGGAAAAGGTAACTAGGGGCACTAACCTGGGTAACCTAGTTCTGGCTCGCAGAGAAGGCTTATTGGGCCCGAATCTTTGTGGGTTTTCTAACTTCTTTGTAGTTGAGCAGACTGGTCTACGAGTTATACTGTGGCCATTGTGCTAACACAGTGAAGGGAGTGTCCTAACTTGGATTATGGACGGCTGCCTCCTCCTCCACCCTAAGAAGGGACTCCTAGTTGCAGCTCAGGCCACCTTACAACTTACTGACTCTGGAACTTAGGCCTCTGTTATCTCAGGCCAACATGTAGATGTATATCATTTATTCATCTCCTGAGCACCTACATGCCAAACGCTGTGCGAGTTTCTCCACTCCCAATGGGAGCAGTGTAATTTGCTTTGGACACTTTTTAAAATAGAAGAAATTAAGTTTTCACTGTCAAAAATCATAACATTAAATTTTGAGAAGTTTAAGGAATCTATTCAGCAGCAGACTGAATGCCTAATCTTTATTTTCCAGAGTTGACCTTGTACTTTACCTCTAAGCACAAGTTTAAAGCTGGGCATTATATTCAAAATTCTACCTGAATGATGCACCAGAAAACCCTTTACTAATATTTTAGAATGGTGGCACTAGATTTGCTAGATTTTTGTCTTTCATTTTTTGAACACCAGAAAATTAGCGTGGACAAGGGTTTCCCAAACCTTGGTGCTATTAGCATTTTGAGCCAGGTGATTCTTTGCTGTGAGGGCTTGTCCCCTGCATTGTAGAACATTTAGCTGTAGCCCTGGTCTCCACCCACTAGATGTCAGTAACAACTCCCCATCCAGAAGACAATCAAAGGTGTTCCTTAGGGGATAAAGTCACCCCCAGCTGCAAGCCACTGACATAAACCATCAAGTAAGTGAAAGTGTGTATTTCACTACACATGCCTTACTGTATCAGATGGAAGGACCATTTCATCTAGTATAACCTTGACACCTGAGGCCATTTTTATGACCAGGTACCAAATTTAAAGATGACAAATCCCCCTGTATCATCTTCAGATCTTTTAAAGAACTTAGCTGTAGGGTGAATAAATCAAAAGCAGTTTGCAATCTTACTTCTCCAGTTTTAATTTAGAGGGGAAAATATTATAACCTATAGCTTCTGCTTGGTTTTGTTTGTTCGTTCTTCAGATTACTGATCCATATGAATCAGCCAGACCATTTTGTAAACCTTAAACCTGCAATAATTTTTTCCACCTGTTATCCAAAAGGTAATGGAATATCTACAGAGTTACACCTAGCTGGGCTAGTCATCAGTCAATCAAAAGTTCACTTGTGGGATGGGATTTGGTCATAGCTGGATCTATTCAATACTGTACGGAACTTTTCTATCATTTAGGCTGAATAGCCTGTCCCCGAGTAAAACAAGCCCCATTAGTAAGTACCCGTTGAAAATGAGGCCCATTTAAAATGGAATATTTTACATTAAAATATGTAGAAGCTGGTCCATAAATGTATTTACTGTGTTCAATGAACTGCATTTAAATAGACTCAAATTTCAAAGGAACTCAGATCTCATCTATGTAGCACACTCTCTCCAAATCTGGAAATAGGAGAGTCTGGGAAGTGAAATGATTTCTTAAATACTAGTTAAGAATGTCTCAAGGGCTGGGGCACTTGGGTGGCTCCGTTGTTAAGGTCTCCTTTCGGCCTGGGTCAGGATCTCAGGGTCCTGGGATCAAGCCCCGCATCGGCTCCCTGCTCTGTGGGAAGCCTCCTTCTCCCTCTCCCACTCCTCCCTGCTTGTGTTCCGTCTCTCGCTGTCTCTCTCTGTCAAGAAAAAATAAAATCTTAAAAAAAAAAAAAGAATGCCTCAAGGGCCTAATCAAACAGTGTCAGGACTTTTCCCCCCCATTTTTTCAGTTTTGTTTCTAATGTAAGCACACATTTGACATGTTGGTTGATTTTACAGTAATAAATTCAAGGACTCCCATTATTATCAATTTAGTCATTTTTTAGTAAAATTATACCTACAATTTTAAATGATAAATAGCTCTAAAAGCCTTACTTCAAAACAATAGCTTCCCCCTATCCTATACATCACCCCTCCACAAAGGCAACCAGGCTTAAGTATTTTAACTGATTCTTTGCATTTATCTCTATATGTCTCAGTAACATGCCTGTGTTGTCCCTTATTAGTTTTCAGTTTTAGGCATTGTCTTTTGAATTTCCATTATGGAAGAGCTTTCTTTCTCCTCACTCCCCTCTCCACACACTTCCCTTTCTCCATCTTCGATACTGTTACATTTTTGTTTTGGTTGCATCAGTATTCGCTGTTATTATGACTATGTAAATGCTAATCACAGTTCGTCCTGTTGTGCCCTAGGATTCCTTTTCCTTTCCTTACTGAATTTTTCTGAATTTAAAGATTGCCTTTTGGGGCGCCTAGGTGGCTCAGTCGGTTAAGCAACTGACTCTTGATTTTGGTTCAGATCATGATCTCAGGGTTGTGGGATGGAGCCCAATAACCTGCACTGGGCTTCCACACAGGGTGTGGAATCTGCTTAAGATTCTCTCTCTCCCTCTCCCTCTGCCCCTCCCCGCCCCACTCACACACTCTCTCTCTCTTTAAAAAAAAAAAAAATGCCTTTTTTTTTGGCTTGTTTTCTCTTTTACTACTAATCTGTAGCCAAACTTGTCCTGAAGTTGTGTAACCTTCTCTCAATACACTCAAGCACATTGGGTATCTTAAAAAAATTCTTCTTATTGGAGAAATCCCTCTTAGAGCCTCTGTCCACCTCCAGTCTGGACCAATTGCTCACTAGACATGCTGCACAGGTACATCTTCTGGGACCTACCCTTCACAACTATCCCCGGAGATTCCCTGTTTCTAGGAACCCATGTCTTTCTCTATTTAGTGGGATGTAGTTTTCAGAAGATTCCTGAGAGAGGGTACATGGTAGCAGGATGACTGTCAGATAAGACTGTTGATGAGGAGCAGTTTTGATACCATGAGTGGGTATCTGCTAGTGTCTTTCTTTATCCTACCTTCACATTTAATTGATAGTTTGGTTAGGTATAGAATTGTAGATTGGGAATAATTTTCCCTTAGAAATTGGGAGGCACTGTTTCATGATCCTCGTTACACTACCAGAGTAAGTTTCGAGGTTTGGGTTGGAACCCTATAAACTAGGGTTACTCAGCACCAGATATTCTGGAACAGTGTAGAACAGAGAGCACAGCATCATGCAGAGCAGCAGGCTCCTGGGCCTCACCTTCACAGGCACAGCTTCCAAAATGTTGCTGTTTATTCCTCCATTCTCTTTGTCCTGTAAGCTTATGTTTAAAATAAAACAAAAATCCTTTACTTTCATTTCAGTGATTTTGGTGAAGAAAAATAGGGGTAAATTCATATGTTCCCATCTCCATTTTTGTCTTTTTTGTAACATTTTTGGCTTTAAGCATCAAATTCCTTTCCCACAGTCATTTTAAATATTTTTCACTAATATATTTAGTACCAGTAGCCACCCCATAACATCATTCTACATCTTTTCATTGGGGATGAACCCCAAGATATTGTGTTAGAGCAGTGTGTGTTCTTCCACCAAGGGCTAGTTTTAAGACTTGACGGAGATGAGGAGTACCTGAGAAAGATTTCCTAAAAGCAGCCTTTGGGGATAAAGAGTCAAATCTTATTTGCCATCCCTGTAGCATCTGGACGTATTTCCATTTGTCATTTCTGATTTTTCATTTTGGTTCTAGTGTTGAACTCCGATCTGTGCTGGAATTGGTCCTCTAGGTGGCTTCAGGCTCCAGTTTCATTCAGATTCTGGCTGGCTCACCCTGCACCTCCCAACCATCCACCCTGGGTACCAAACTTCCCCTGAAGCCTGAGCATTTACTTTATGAACACTTTAGACAACAACTCACAATACGAAAAGGAAAATATTGGCAAGGGAGTGCTACAGTATTTCAAAAAATGTTTCTGAGACATTCGAGTGAAGTTTCAGTATGCAACAAATTCATGGAATTTCAGTGATTTGTAATGATTATGCACAATGGAAAAGCAGTGAAATGTTGTTTGTTTTTACAATGATACCATCAAGCTTGAGTTTCCTATGTGGTGGTAGAAATAACTCAAAAGACTAGCAAGTATACATATCTACCGATATGTAGCTGTTTTTAATTTTAATTTACCACATAGAGTCATTTCTATAAGAATGACTATAACCCAGCAAGTGACTGTTCCTGCAAACCTCTCCTGCCTTCGTCTGCCAGATCTTTTCAGTTTGGTCAGCTTTATTTCTGTGCCAACACTTTTCGTTATAAACATGAATTCTATCATTAGTGACACTAAGATACATGAGCATTGCTTCTTATTTTCCTAAATGTTATTTCTAAACCCATATAGCTTTTGGAGGAGGAGAAAGAAATAAGGGGAGTCCACGTTAGTACAGAAGCTCTTTGGTGATATAGCACAAAGTAATTTGTTAGGGAAAGCACATGTCTTTCAGAAGGACATGAGCCAGGACTTTCCTGGAATAACTCTCCCCCTTGCTCCCAGCTACTCTAGATGTTAAGGCAATTGTGTTTCTGCAAGCTTCTACATTCAGAAATTGGGGTCCAGGCCAAGTTGAACCAGGAGAAGCTATGATCCCTCCCAGTGCTGACACCCACACCTAAAGATGCTCAGCCTGGGGGCGGAGGGGGCACCTGGGTGGCTCAGTCGGTTGGGCAGCCAAATTTTGGTTTTGCTGGGGTCATGGTCTTGAGTTCCTGGGATTGAGCCCCCCTTCAGGCTCCCTGCTTGCCAGGGAGCCTGCTTCAGGATTCTCTCTCTCCCTTTGCCCCTCCCCCTGCTTTCATGCTCTCTCTCTCTCTCACAAATAAATAAATACATCTTTAAAAAAAAGATGCTCAGCTTGGGATGTATCCCCAGGGCACAAGGTGGAGTAAGGAGACTGTTTGCCTGTAGAGAACATGGAATCAGAGCTGGCTCTTCCTAATAAATGGAGACAGTGGGGTGGTTTGAGGAGTTTGAAGTACCTTGTACGTTCTGATGGGCCAATCTCCAGAGTTTCAAAAAAAGAAAGCAAGAGCTAAACCAGAAGACGCAAAGATACTGTGAGTACCTAATGCCATGAAATCTCAAGAATGTTAAGCTCATAAGCAGCGAGGCTCCTGTGTAGCATGCCACCACCTCTGGCCAAACTGGTTTCATCTGTGATGATGACCGGTGGCAGTTCTCTGGACTCTTCATCTGAACATCCCAGTGACTCATCATCCCACTGACAAGTATTTCTGAGGGCTTACTGTGTGCCTGGCACTCTGGTGAGCAAACCCAGAGATACACCCTGCCCTCGTGGAGCTTAGAGTCTAGTTGGGAGACAGACATAAATACCCATGAAGAGAAAGGAAAGAAAGGTCCATTTAGAAGCACTAGTGTCCTGACAAAAACAGGCACATACCACTCCCGTTGTCCACTTCTTACAGATTTCTGGTACTAGGCTTATGAGGGCACCCTCAGGTGTACGTCATGGATCCAGAAACTGGTATTGGTTTAGGTTTTTGGAAAATACTACATGCGTAACCAGGAAATATTTGGGGAAGCATCTAGAAGGACAGAAGAACAATATTAAAAATGCAAAGAACTATACTCTCAGATACAAGTGTTTCTGTTGACAAGAAATTCTGCCATTCCTGGTTCGTTTTGACACTGAAGCGGCCTTACTAAAGGACCCCGTTTCTGCTGAAATTACACACTTGAGTGTCATCTATGGAGACCTCAGATGCTTGTGGGGGTATGAGGTGGAAAGAAGTGTTTTCTTTTACAAAAAGCAGAAGTCTGCTGTAGGCCAGGAGTCTGGGCGACACACAGCTAGTCAGCTGTGCTCCCCGCGGGCCTGGCTGAAGTCACTCGTGGCCGCGCACAGCTGGTGGGTCGGCTGTGAGCAAGGCACAGCCGGCCACTGGGACGCGGAGGCTGGAGCAGCTTCATTCAGACTTCGGCGTCACAGCTTAGATGGCTGACACGGCTGGGGGCTTGCAGGCATCTGTCCGCGTGGTCTCTCCAGCAGGGTAGTCGGGCCGCGCGACTTGGTGGCCAGGGCTCTCAACGGGAATGCTCCCAGAGGACAAGCCCCGTGTGCGCATGCTCTGCCAGCCTGCCCTCGCGTCAGGCTTGCCCGGGTCTCGCCGGCCAATGCCAGTGCCTCGGCCAGGCCCAGGGTCCCCGTGAGAGGGGTCAGCACAGGGCATGAGAACCAGGAGGCGTGGCTCACTGGGGCCCTGAAAGTAACGGTCCACCCCAGGCACTGAGCAGGTCACATAAGTTGATGTTAGTTGAGACTTGAGCCACATGTCCCGGGCTCTGGGCAGAGTTCTGTCCCCAAGACCACTACTTGGAGTGGAACTTTTTACCTCCCTCAAGCTTTTACAGCAATGGTAACAGAACTAAGTATCTTAAAATTGAAACTTTTTAAATTTTTTTTTTGGCAGTTGAGAGACCTTTATTTTTTAAAAGATTTATTTGTTTCAGGGGCGTCTGGGTGGCTCAGTTGTTAAGCGTCTGCCTTCGGCTCAGGTCATGATCCCAGGGTCCTGGGATCGAGCCCCGCATCAGGCTCCCTGCTCAGCGGGAAGCCTGCTTCTCCCTCTCCCACTCCCCCTGCTTGTGTTCCCTCTCTCGCTGTGTCTCTCTCTGTCAAATAAATAAATAAAATCTTAAAAAAAAGAAAGATTTATTTATTTGAGAGAGAGTGCATGGGGGGAGGGGCAGAGGGAGAGGGAGAGAGAATCTCAGACAGACACCTAGGAAGACAACAGTCCAAATCTAAAACCCAAATTCTAGTTGGTAAATCTGAGAGAAGGTTCTGGATAACACTCGTGCTTTGTTGCACACATGTGTGTTTCTGAAAATTTGTTTAAAATTTTATCTTAAACATGCTTGGGAAGGCCACCATTCATGCTACTGTAATGATGCCCAAAGTATGCCCTAATTGATGGATATACATTAAGACGAATACAGGGCAGGGAAGCTCCACCTTTCTTGGCTAAGGCTGCTACTAAAGTGACAGACAAACCTGAGTTCTTCCTGCCTACTTAATCCCTGGGGATTGGCCAGAATCAGATGCCTTCGGGAACTCTGCGGACTCTTTGTTCTGGGAACTCCTCTTATGAAGTCCTTGTGAATGACACCTGCAGGGAGGGTAAGACGCTCCTCCTCCGGCCATCCTCTGGCCAACCGCCCCCTGCCTTTCGGTGACACAGGCTGTGAATGAGCTGAGGGGAGAGGAGGGTGACACAGAGAATGCAGGGTCAGACCTTCCTTTACAAATGCGTCAGTGAGAGAAACACCATCAACAGCAGAAGCAAATATTTACTGAAACTACTGCTTTGATCCAAGCCCCCAAACTGAGAAAATGTGAATGCTGGAAGAAAGAAGAAGAAGAAGGAGAAGGAAAAGGAGGGGGAGGGGGAGTTCAAACTACCTAGACTTTTTTTTTTTTTTTTTTAGGAAAACAGACATCTCCAAAGAGACTTTTGTGTTCTCAGTGGCAAGCAAAATGATAGTAAATTAAATGTGTACTGTTTACTTCGGCTAGCACATTAACTTTATAGCTCATGTGGTGTCTCGTAGCTGGCTCTCTTTACATGCTGGAATAATCAGTGATTCATGTACCTGACATTAATCTTTTCAGGGCCCTCTACACAATCCGGTGTACTGATAGCTGTTTTAGAAAACTTTCTCTTGAAAGGGATTATAATGTGTTGCTGTTGTGACGGTGCTCGTTCAATCATATCTAAAATTCTTCTGGGGCGCCTGGGTGGCTCAGTTGGTTAAGCGACTGCCTTCGGCTCAGGCCATGATCCTGGAGTCCCGGGATCGAGTCCCGCATCGGGCTCCCTGCTCGGCGGGGAGTCTGCTTCTCCCTCTGACCCTCCCCCCTCTCATGTGCTCTCTCTCATTCTCTCTCTCTCTCAAATAAATAAATAAAATCTTTAAAAAAAATAAAATAAAATAAAATAAAATAAAATTCTTCTGAAGTCCAGTACTTTTTCTAAAATTCTTCTCAGTCCAGTGAGGCATGGTGGCAACACCGTGGGTTACAGCCGCTAAAAATGGACGTGCGTTTATTGGGCCCCTCAAGACTGGCACTCAGAAGCCACCTCCTCCAGTGTGTACCGACAGGGACACCGACGGTGTGTGGAGTGTGGTCATTTCCCATCGTTTAGGACCGTCTTGAGCATTGTCTGAGATTGAGTGCCCCTGGCCCCTACCCACCAAATGCCACCTGAATCATCCAGAAATCTGGACAACAAACATCCCCTGGGGGTGTGTGGTGGGGGGCCGCCCTTGGCTGAGAACCGCTGATGGATCCAACGACCCACGAGTGGCCGCATATCCCCTTCAACTGTCCTCTAAAGATAACAGGTCTGCGGGGCTCTGCTCCCAGGCCCCACACCCCCCAAGTGCGGAAGAAATCAGCACCTCCTAAAGCCACACTGGAACTCTACTCATTACTAAAATGTTATTTTTTTAGGACCTCACTCCCCCTCCCCATTTCCATCATTAGCCCTTGGTCTGTAACACAGGCCTCTTTGTGTCTCATCTCCCTCACGCGAATGCCCTTCAGTCTGTGAAAGTAGCCATTGTGTTCCTGCTGTCCCATGACCGCCTCCCACCTCTCCTGGAAACTTACTGTGTCACTGTACGTGGGTTGGTGCTTCGCGGTAAAGCACTTTTTATAGTACCTCATTCAATTTTCACACCGAGATGTAGGGGTGATCACTTGCTCTTAACAGGAATGACATGGAGTCTCAGACCCAGTGACCGACCCAAAGCTGCTCCTCTGGTCATTGGTAGAGCCACAACATGAATCTAGTTCTTCGGCAAATTTAGTGCCGGTCACACTTCTCCCAGCGTTCACTGAATCTTGTCCAGTCTGTCCCTTTCGGATGCCTTCTTTCTTTCCATCTCTGCTTGTCTCCCAGGTAGAAGGCATCACGGCCCCGATTTTTTACCCTTTTCTGTATTCACATACATTACCATACCTTTTGTATTCACATACCTTTACCATATGGTTTTGCCTTTCCTCCCAGCAACAGGTGGAGTATATTTCTCAGCTCTTGATTTTGGGTGAAAATGCTGTTATGCCAGCGCTGATACTAGGGCTTCAAGAAGCCTTGTGGTCCCACTTGCTCTTTTGCATTCCTGCCTTCACCAGACACAAGGAGCAGAGCTGCCTCAGCCAGCCCTACCTAGATGAGGTGACCCCCAGCCAACCCAAGGACTCACAAGAAAAAAATAATTGGTTTCATTTAACTTACTGAGTTTGGAAGGCTTTGTCACGCAGCAGTGGCTAGCTGATACATTTCTCCAACCTTCAGAAACAAAGGCTTCCCTTACGCCATTGTTTGTCTTTCCCCCATTATGTGGAAGCCTGTACTAGCTTTCTCAGCATCTTCATCTTTTGTTTATTCCACAAAGCACTGCTACCTTTCTGCCCTACTCTCCCGGTGGGAAGGGGCTCCCAACTCCTAATGGCCAAACACTACAGGTCCCTGCAGCCTTTAGAGCCTTGAATCCTCCTGCCCTTTTGAAAATCCTTCCTTGGCTTTCATGACATGTCTCCTGTTTCTCATCTCCCTCCTCTCCTCTCAGGGGTCTCCTCTCTGCCCTCTTTGCCTCTGGCTTTGCTTTCCTCCCTCTGGGGACCCTAGCCTGTCACATGACTTCAAGGACCACAGAAGCGTTGACAGCTGTTTGCAACCCCACAGCTCTTCGAGGTTCCAGCCGTGTGTGTGTGTGTGTGTGTGTGTGTGTGTGTGTGTGTGTGTGCGTGCTTGACAGCTCCCGCAGGAGGTCCTCGGGGTTTGACACAGGGGAATAACTGCAGGCCGAGTGAAAGATGGACAGGCATGGGGAGAGATCCATGCCCAGGACTCCAGACAGGGAGGTACTGCAAGAATCCAGGCAAGAGGTGATGTAGCCAGACTGGGGGTGTCAGGGTCACCAGAAACTCTTGATTGAGTACCTGTGCTTCCTCCTGCAGAGCCCGAGTTTTGTTTCTGGCCCCGGGGGGGTAAGACTTCACATTTATCCTTCTTAAATCTAATCATCCTTAGATTTAGCCCATTACTGCAACCTGTCACATTTCTCGTTAATTTCATTATACCTACTTAATTAGGCATCCCTCCCAGACCCATGTCGATCCAGTCTTTTGGTCAATGTGTTACTTCTATCCTACCCAAGGCACAGATCACACTGAAAAGAAAGGGCCTGGCAGGAAGATGACAGTAAGGCCTGTTACTTGTTTTAGCCACCAGGTGGCTGCATGGCCCAGAAATTGATGCAGGTGCGGCTTGTAAGTGAAACTAGAATTTGAGCATTATTGGATGCTTGGGGATTTGGAATTGGGGGATGGGGGAGCATGGAGGGGACATGGAGAGTATGGCTCACTGGAGTTCCCCTTGGACGTGCGCGGAGCCGCGAGGGCCCGCGGGAAAGCGGTCAGCGGCGGGCCGGGCCCCCCGGAGAAGCGCCCAGCTTGGGCGCAGGATTCATTCGGAGGTAGAAACGCGCCGGAATGGCTGGCGGTGAGAGCGCAGGAGAGGACCCCCTCACGACCTGTGCGCGGCTGGTGGGAACGACCGGGGCGGCGACGGGGCGCTCAGGACGTCCCCAGCTCTGCTTCGGGCTCCTTACGTTTGCGAGCCAGCGCGAATGCTTAGCCAGCTTGGAGGTGAGAACAGGGGTCTGGGGCCACAGCGGTGGGGTCGCCGGCTTGCACGCGGTTGTGGAGGTAGACGAGCGCCGGGGGGGGGGGGGCGGGGGGCGGTCAGGAGGGGCCGGAGCTGAGAAGGCCAGTGAGGGAGAAAACCCGGAGAAGGAGGTGCCGGGCAGGAGAGGACGCGGCTTTGAGAAGAGGCCGCCTGTCAGCTGCAGCCCCGAGGGTGAGTTAGAGGGGGACGGGCAGTCGCCCCTTGCAGCCGGCGGCGGCACTGACGTCTCGGTTGGCCCTGGGAAGAGTGTTTTCAGGGACGGAGGGGGCAAGCGGGGTGCGGCGGGGGGCCGGGCCGGGGCAGGCGAGGAGGTGGGCGCACTGGCGCAGAGACTCGAGAAGTTTAGCCCGGAGACGGGCACGTGGGAGCCGGAGCCGGCGGCCTGAGGGACGCGGGAAGGCGTTTTTGTCCCGGGTGACGGTGGCGATGTGGAGACAGCCGAGGCCAGGTGGCCCCCGGGGACGGGGAGGGGCTGTGGACACCTGTGTGACCGAAGTCCCCTGGGGTCGGGGCTGCTCACTCAAGGCAGGTCATGGCCAGTTGGTTCTCTCGGGCGGCGCCTGGGGAAGTCAAATAGGCCTCCTGGATTTATCTGACGGAGGCGGAAGAAAGGGAAGCATTAAAGATCACATCAGTGTTGGTGATGTGAAGACAGAGAAGATGGCAGCGCCAGCAACAGAAGTTGGGGGGTCTGCTTTTGGTGAATCCATCTGGTTTCAGTTATGATGATTTTGGGGTTTATGGTTAGGTCTAAAAAAGTGAAGGTCAAGAGGCAGGTGAAAATGGAGAGAGAAGTGGAATGTTGTGGCTGGAAACACACGCTTTCTGCAGAACTACCTGAAAACTTGGTGATGGGAAGAAGAGCCGAGACCGAGCAGAGACGTGGAGGTTCTCCTAAGTGGACAGTGGGAGAAGCAAGGGAACAGGAGATCTGGAAACAAAGCAGTCCTTCAGTGCGGGTGCCGATGGCGTTGATATAGTAACCTCGGAAAGGTGCATGACCCTTTGACTTCAGGAATTTCTTACAATTACTAGGAAATAATCATGGATGGGTGCAAAATTAGTTATAGTGATATTCACTGTGGCAGGATTTGTAAAAATGATATTCTGGAACCAAGTGGAGATTGGTCTGGTAAATTACACATGGAATACTACTCAGCCACTAAAAATGCAGAACATTATGAAATAATGTATGCGTTCATGAGCTATTAAGTAACAAAAACAGGTTATGAAACTGTTATCCATCATGATTCTGTTTTTAAACTTAATAGCTTTGTTGAGGTATAATTCGCATACCATGCAATTCACTCTTTAAAAGGTACAGTTCAGTGATTTTTAGATATATGAAAGATATGTGCAAACATCACTAGAGTCTATTTTAGAACATTTTCATCACCTCAGAAAGAAATGCTGTGCCTTTAGCTATCGACCCGTCTGTCCCTACAACCCTCCCCCTGCCCTCCTCAGCTTATGTAACCACGAATCTTTCTGTCTCTAGATTTAATGAATGGAATCATATAGTGTGATCTTTTATGTCTGACTTCTTTTGGTTAGCATGGTGTTTTCAAGGTTCGCCTGTGTTGTAGCAGATACCAGTCCTTTATTTGTTTTTGTGGTTGAATAATGCTTTATCGTGGGGTATACCACATTTTGTTTATTCATTTATCAGCTGATGGACATTTGGTTGTTTTGAACTTTTGGCTGTTATAGACGAGTGAAATTGCTGGGTCATATGAAAGGTGTGCTTAATCACTTGAGAAACTGTCAGGTTCTTTCCCACAATAGCGACACCATTTTACATTTCCACCAGCAGTGTGGGAGGGTTCCGGTTTCTCCACATCCTAGCTAACACCTGTTATTATTGGACTTTTTACTTCTAGCCATTCTAGTGGATGTAAAGTGGTATCTCATTATGGTTTTGATTTACATTTCCCTGATGATGAATGATGTTGACAATCTTTGCCCGTGCTTACTAGCCAGTTGTCTATCTTCTTTGGAGAAATATTTATTCAAGTCCTTTGCCTGTTTTTTTTTTTTTAATTTATCTCTTTATTAAGTTGTATATCATGATTCTATTTTTGTAGACAAAAGTCTGAAAAGGTGAAATGATAGTGTGGTTGACAACTGTTGCCTCTGTACAGTGAATTACATGTTGATTTAATTATTTACTTTTTGCTTCCTTGTATCTCCTAAATGTTTTATAATGAACATAGGGGTAATAAGATAAATTTTATGAAGAATAGGAAAAGGGCCAATGAAAGCTACAGGTGCGCTCAGAGGGGCCAGAGAGCCAGGCTGCTGCAATGGCAGGCAGCAGGGACTGGAAACCTTATCACAGCAGGAATCATTTCACCAGACATCCTCCTGGACTCTTCTGCAGCCTTGAAACATCCCGGAGAGGGGAAGGTTGGTGACAGAAACAGCAGGTGCGATTCTATGTGAAGAAAGAGGAATGGGGTCAGCAATGTAGAGAGTCCTAATCATTCAGATCAGTGGGAGACAGTGTTCACCCCAGTTAAGAAAAATAACCTCAGTCTTCTGTCAGTATCCCTTCCTTGGGGTACCCATTCTGCCCCCACTCAAGGCAGTGTCAATGGGGCTGTTAATGGCAGTGCCCTGTTCCTCCGTTCCCCAACATCGTCTCCCTCTCCCCAGCCCGGGAGGGTGGGCATGTGACCAAGCATATCTAGAAATAGACATAGAAACAAAACATTTCCAGGGATGAACATGAGACACAATCAGAGATTGTCAGAGTGCTGTTAGGAGATGTGACAAATGGACACTGGGGTTAGAGGAGGGTTTCTCTCTTCCTTCTAAATCATATGCCATAAGCATGTTGGTTTGGGAACACCAGTGGCTACTTTCTCACCATGTGGACACATCCTGTCTGAGAATCATACACAAGACAGCAGTGGAAAGACAGAGCCCTGATGATGTGATTTGTGTTCCTGGATCCAACCATGCCTGACACTGGTATATACTTTGGAGTTCCCAGTTATGTGAACTAATTAATTAATTAATTAATTTTGCTTAAGCTTATTTTTTTTTAAAGATTTTATTTATTTGTTTGAGAGAGAGAGAATGAGAGAGAGCACATGAGAGGGGGGAGGGTCAGAGGGAGAAGCAGACTCCCTGCTGAGCAGGGAGCCCGATGCGGGACTCGATCCAGGGACTCCAGGATCATGACCTGAGCTGAAGGCAGTCGCTTAACCAACTGAGCCACCCAGGCGCCCTTTGCTTAAGCTTATTAAAGGTGTATTTCTTACTTGCAATGGAAAAGGTCCTAACTAACCCAGGTCCCTTCCAGTCCTATGATTTGGTCATCCTAAGCCAAGAGAAGAGATTGCTCTGAAATGAGTTAGGGTATAAGCCACTTGTAGACTGTAAAAGATTGGAGGAGAAAAGACCATGGCTAGAAAGTAACATGGTCAAATGATAGATTTTTTTCAGGTAGGGCGATCTATCCAGGTTGGATGGCAGAGCAGGAAAAAAGATGGTGGAGAAAGAGCAACGAACATGGTGGACTGCGATAGGCTAGAGAACACTCTGTCTGAGGAAGAAATGAAGGCAAGACATTCAAGGTAAATACACATGGGTTAATCCTGGAAATGTCAGGATGTCCCCTCCCCCAGCCTGAGGAGAATAAAGCACCTGAGCCTGTAGGGAGGGAAAAGGGAGAAGAGGCTGTGAACTCAGGATAATGGGCTGGGGGTTCCCTGGTGGTCTACAGCCTTTTGGACCCTCACAAGCAGCCCCCGGATGGGGTCAGACCAAAGACTCCTTGCTGGCCCCACGTTTAGGCAGTGGTCACAGTCTCACCTGTCTCTGACCCCCTTTCCTGGAGCGTGGAGGGAGAGAAGAGCTGACAGTGAGGTGGGTTTTGCCTGGCGGGGCGGGCACTCTGTGCCTGTGTGCATTCTCGAACTGCACAGCCCCAGCCGCGGGGCATCCTGGAAGACCTTTCTACGGTGAATTGACTCACACAGACTCCTCCCTGATGCCCGGGGCAGGAGCTGCAGAGCCGCCAGGAGATGGGCTCCAGTGAGGCGGCCCACCAGCTCTTCACTGCCTCCCCACCACAAGGCCAGGGCCAGATACTGAGCCCTTCCTGACAGCGACAGTGTGACAGGTGCCCTCCTTTCCCGGCCCCTCCTCTAGCTGCCAGTTTCCTGGCTGCTTAGGCTGCGTGCTATGGTGGGATGCGGGCAGGCCCAGCAAACTGACAACTGAAAACCACTACTCTGCTGGGCAATGTCCCCGGTCAAGGTGAAGGGCAGCCTGGTGCTGCTAGACGCTGCCAGGCGGCCGCAGGCACACCCTCCTCCCTCCTCCCACACCCTGGGCGCCACAGAGTCTCGTTCATGCCGGCGGGCCAGGTGGCAGCCAGGTGAATGTCATGCTCAGCGCCCGGAAAACGGTAGAGGCTTCTTTGGCCCAGCAGGAACAGCAGTCTGCAGTTAGGGCCTTGCCTCTGTTCCTGAAGCTGGGGTCCTGGCCGGGGCCTCTCCAGGGCGGGGGGCTGGGCAAACGGTGAGGCCTGGCCGGGAGGTCAACCACTTTCTGTCCCAGTGGTACTTTCTCAAAGGTATGTCAGCCTGGTCTTTAGGGTACCGGGAATACCACGCCTCTTAGCGACCAGCTCTGGCCAGCGGAGCTTACTGCATGAGACAGACTCGGAGGGATGCTGCCCCGTGTGGGTCTGGCGGACGGCTAGAAAGAACGTGAGGCCATCCGGGAGGAAGGACCAGGGGCCATGGTGCAGCCCCAGCAGCCCTCCCCCCTCACTGAACAGAAGGAGGAGGCTGCCGGGGAGGAACATGGTGGTTTCCCCCTGAGCCTCTGCCAGGAGGAGAAAGCCGTCAAGTAGGAGACAGAACGTAAGAACACACACGACAACTGGGCGAAGGACTGGGTACCTTCTGAGGCCCGAACTACAGCAAGGAGTGGATGGCTTCCTCCTCACTCAGACTTCGGGACCCCCCAGATCAGAGTTGACTGGCCCACATATGGAGGCGGGAGAGCGAGGTTCTTGTCTCACACGGACAAAGGGGAGTGAGGAAAGCGATGGAGTTTTATGAAGCAAGGATACAGAAAAAGCTCTCAGGAGTGAGAGGGGTCCTGACAGCCAACGTGGGCCTCCACCGACAAGTCTTTTATTTAGAGCTGACCAGGGAGCTTGTGGCCTTAACATTCTTGTGACGTCTTGGTTTGAGTAAGGACTGGTGAGGACATCTTTAATGGCTTCTTTCTTCTTTGGGGTCTGGTTATTCTTTGTTGGTCACAGGTGACTGTCATGAAACAAGACCCCCCTTCTGACGCCTGGGGCAGAGTGGTCTGGTTTGTTCCCTCGTCTCTGGTTCCCTTACACCTCTGCATTTGGGGGATTTCTGTGAGCCTGATCATGTACGTAGCCCCCTGTCTCTCTCTCCCTACCTAGCCCCACCTGTCCCTTACTCAGTACCTTTCTTGAGCTCCAGACGCATTTGTCCACCTGCTGCCCGGACATCTCCACACGAGACTGTCCAGAGCGGCCCTCACCATCTTTCATGCAACTCTGCCCCTCAGTTGGGCACGTCGCCGCAGCCACGAGCCTGTGAGGCACCCTCTTCCTCATCCTTATCTTCTAGAAATCGTACAGCACTAGGAGTGGTCAATATTAAGTCCTGAATGCCTCACAAGTTCTGCAGCTCCTCGCTCTAGGTTCTGGGTTTGAATCCAGCTCGGCCATGTGCTTGTGGTACGATCTTGGGCAAGTGACTCTCTCCTGTCTCTGTTTCTGCATCTGCAAAATCAGGATAATGAGCACACGCCTCCTACCCGGCTTCTGAGGACTGAGTTTAGTACTCACGTAGCATCTAGAGCAGGGCCGGTCCAAAGCAGGCGCTAAGTCAGCAGTAGCTGCCTTGAGGATGGTATTAAGCCCTCAGGATGGCTTTCAAAACTCGCCTCCCGGCCCCCTCCGCGTGTCCACACACTGACGCACGGGGCCCGCACCTCGTCGTTCTCTCAGCGCGCCAAGCTCCGACGAGCCCCTGGGACTCCTGCCTGGATGGCCTACAGCGAATTCCCTCTCCCGCCGGCAGGGGGCGCCTGGGGGTGGCGGAGGGAGCCAACAGGGGTGCACCTCCCGAGGGGCCCGTCGCGTCCGTGAGTGCCTTACTTCCAGAGTCACCCTGTGAGGCTGGTCTTCTCTTTGCCTCACTTTCTGGGCAGGAAGCTGAAGCTCAGTGATTCTCAGAATCAAACAGCTAGTAGTGGAGCTGGACTTAAGTCCAGGGGTGGCCATCCCAGCCCTGTGTAGTTCCACTGTGTGCAAACCTCTCCTGTCATTTAAGAGGGAAAAATAGAGGTCTTTGAGAGAGAAAGGACAGTAAGAGGATGTGGAAACAGTTCCCCCAGTGGTGGCTTTGCAATGTGTGGATTAGTGAAGCCGAAACATGTTTCCAGGACTAATGAATTTGAGTTGTTCTCAAGGGAAAGTGGTCAGAGTTGCAAGGGGCAGCGAAGTGGCAGCCACGTTTACACCAGGAAGGTCAGCACAGGGGCTGTTGCAGCTCACCTTGCTGTGGGGGGTGGGGGCCATCCCCCTGCACCGCCCTCTTCAGCTTCTAAGTGTCTGGGTTCAGCCTGGAGGGCTCCACCGCGAACTGTGCGCGCCTGTCCTGAGGTCAGCCACCTTGTGGAAGATGGAGGATTCCACCGTTTCCTCCTGGGCTCCCGCTTTGTCTGCTTTCCCTTCCCTGCTGACTCAGGGACAGTGTGCAAGGTCGTATCCTCTGGCAATCTGGGTGTGTCACTCTGTGGTCCTTCCCTGATCGACCCCTAAAGGTATGGAGAGTTAGTTCAATGGATGTTGGGTTAAAGGAGTAAACAAGTGATTGAATAAATATTTTAGTTGCTTTGGGCTTTATTTATTTTTTTTAAGATTTTGTCAGAGAGAGAGACAGAGCACAAACAGGGGGAGCAGCAGGCTGAGGGAGAAACAGATTCCCCACGAAGCAGGGAGCCTGATGCAGGACTCCATCCCTGGGCTCTGGGATCATGACCAGAGCCAAAGGCAGACGCTTCACGACTGAGCCACCAGGCATCCTTGCTTTGGGCTTTCAATTTCGGAACTAAAATTGAGGGGACTCATGTTTTCCAACCTTCCCTAAAGGACAGATTAATGTGTATTACAGCATGTTCCCTGAAAGATCCCCCATGATCACAGTTTTTTAAAGTAACATAGATGGCTCACAGTGCAGTGATTAATCCACAATCAATATTAATTGATGGTAACGGGGTTGTGAATTTTTATGTGGCTTTGTGACTTTGTTTTACAATGTTGGCCGTCATACACCCCCCTCCTTGGGAGGGACTAGGAGATCCTGACAGGAATCAGATGTGCGGCCATCAGACTGCTGCCTCGTGGGGGCCCTGTGGTGCTGGGCCACGGACGAATGTGAGATGGAAGAATGGCTGGCTGGGCAGCAACCACTCCTATCAGGAAATCTAAGCCAACGTTATGTCCAACTGAAAAAGCTAGCCAAGAAAACAAAAGCAGGTGCAGTGTTACAGTCTGAAATGAATACTGGTGTAGAGTCAAGGGATTGCTCAAAATGGCGGAGAAATTCAAGCTTGAGTTCCCTATCCTATAGGTCTAATTTGATCTTCCAAACATGAGACAACCAAGAGGAACAAATTTGACCTCCTTCAATGAATGTAGCTTTTGAAGTCTTTCCACTGAGTTATCCTTGAGCCCTGGAGTTCAGGATTCTCGCTTTTCTTTGGAGGCCATGATGAGGGAAGGGTCTGCCCATTCTGGGGTGGAAAGCTGAAGAGCAGGTATGCCGGGAGGGAGGCTGCCTGGGTATGCATCCTGGTTTCCAAAGATACAGTCTTTGGAGTCAGACCTCTCGCTAAATCCTGGCTTTGCGGCTGGCTGGCTGATCTGGAGCAAGTTCCTTACCCTTTCTGTAATTCAGTGTTCTCCTCCATGAAGTGGACATGGAGGCCTAGTGGCAGCCAGGCTGATCATGCTGTTTTCCTTTGCTTCATTATGGTAGTGACATATAAGCACTTTCCATATTCCCAAAACAAAACTAGGTCCTTGTTCACATCCATCTTCAATCTTTTCAGTCTTCTTAGGAAGACCACAATCTAGCTTTATAGGTTTCAGACCTTTGTTCAACTGCAGGCCTCACTACGGTATCCAAAATCTTCCTAAAAGAACATGAACAAAAAGTTGGCTATTTCATGCCAAACACAACGTAATGTTTTGGAGAAAACAAACAAGCAAAAAAGGTAAAAGATATAAAATCTTAATTTCCTTTAATATAAGTAGACTAGAAAGATCTGTGAATCTACTTTGAAACATTTATCTTTTCATGTTAAAAAACTGTAGCGACTTTCCAATTTCATTTTCTATTACATTATTGCAATCTCTTCCAGGTCTTGTGTAATTTCCAGACTGCACTATGGCTCCAGGCAGCTTTGTATGACACAAACCAGTGTGGCCAGTCACAGAGGCTTTCCAAAAGCTCACCCGCTCTTCCCCGGTGTATATGCTGCCCCAGAGCCGCCAAGATGAGAACCCATGGAGGCTGGCAGTTGAGAAAGGTTGCCCAAGGGCCGTGTGCCCCTCGGCCTTTTCTCCAGGGGTGATACTAACATTTGGGCAGATGCCTGGCTTTAGCCAAGAGCCTCATCCAAGAACATCATGATCTCAATGCCTGCCGGCTCACTCTGGGACTGACCCCGCAGGAGCCTCCTGGGCCGCAGTGGGGACGGGCACAGAGTACTTCCTGACACCCTGGACCTTCCCTCTTTCCCAGTCCTGAGGATGGACGAGGGAGGAGGAGCAGAGTTGGGCCTCAGGCCACCCTGGGTTTGTATCCCAGGTGTAGTCCATGCTGTCTGGGTGAGTTAAACTGCTCAGAGCCTCAGTTTCCTCAAATATAAAATGGGAGTGCCTCTGACTTTGATGTGTGTATTGGGTGCCAGGCAGGCGGGGCTCCAGCAGTGACAGCCTCACTTGGATGAGGGGACAGCAACCAGGGCGTGGAGTTAGCCAAGTGCTGGGGGAAGATGGTATGGGGCCTCTGGGGGGCCCCTAGCACCCCCCAGAGGCCAGCCCCCCTCCCCGCCCCCCCGGGGCGCTCCCTGTTTGGAGTGGGGACAGGAGCACGGACCAGCTACATGGCAGAGGAACGAAACTGACCACGGAGTGTGTGGCACCTTTTTATTCAGTCTTTATTTAAATGTGTGTTTTGAAATAGCTTATTAAATAGGACCTTCTCAAATTTCGACTCACAATATTTACAGTGAATTTTGTGCAAACATATTTTGACTGTGAGCGTCTGGCTCTCCCCCTTTCCTGTTAATAATTTACAAATTTGTATCACACAAAACCCCAACTACTTCATTTATTGCCTTTTAGGCTCCCGTTCTCTGTTTGACAGGTACTGAACTAGAATAAGGACTTGCTAGCAAAGAATTTATTCAAGGAGTGCCTGGGTGGCTCAGACGGTTAAGCGTCTGCCTTCAGCTCAGATCATGATCCCGGGGTCCTGGGATCAAGTCCCCTGTTGGGCTCCCTGTTCAGTGGGGAGCCTGCATCTCTCTCTCCCTCTGCCTGCCACTCCCCCTGCTTGTGTTCTCTCTCTGTCAAATAAGTAAATAAAATATTTTTTTAAAAAAAGAACTAATTCAAGCCCAGAGGAAATAAAATGCTTTATTTATCAAAAAAGAATTACAAGGCCTTGCTTTCCAAATGGAAACATGTGTCCTAGGATGTTGTGGAACAGTGTTAGCAACCAAATAAACGTCCAATGGTTATTGAGCCTTTTCTCTCTCTCTTTAAATATTTACAGTCTTCTCTTCTAGTCAAATAAGCAAAACCAGAAAAGCCAAATTCTAAGAGACTCTGGGCTGTCAGGAAACATTATTAAAAATAATCTGACTTCAGTGAGTAAAGAATGAAGGTCATCAGTGGGCTGTGGGCTGACCCTCCACACTGGCATTGGCCAGAACTGCTATAAGGGGTCCCACAGGGCCCACTCCATCCGCCTCAGGAGTCCACGCTGGGCCCCTGCCGAGAGGGGTGAAGGCCTGTCAGCTAATTCTTCAGATACAAAATCTACAGAGGGACTGATCCTGGAGAAGGACCCCTGGAGAGGCATCCTTCCCTCTCTGGTGGAGAAATACCTGGTTGAAGAACACAGCACACAATACTGTATAAAGTGAGGGTCCTTACAGAGGCCACAACTCACGATTTGGAAACAGAATTCTGAAAAAATACAGATTAATCGTTACACCCTTAATGGCTTATAAATATAACTTTAAAATTTCATTTTATACATTTGATGTCTGAGAACAAACCATAACCTTTTTTGTTGTTTTTGGTTCATGCCTTTTTTTAAAGAACACAATTAAGTCCTTAATGCAAAAGAATACTTGAGACCACATTTTTGTAGCTTTTCTACCTTTTCGCTGAAAGCTTTGATGGGACGTTAGAGTGGCAGCTAATTAGAAAATAAACTGAAAAGATAACTTCGAGTCCTTTGAGAAGTTTTTCACACATTTAATCATTTGCCCTTCCAATGGCAATGTTCCCTTATTTATAAAAGTGGGCTAACCCTCTGGACCCACGATTTTGTACACACGAGGCATCCCAATGCAATGATTCCTAACCTAAAACACACTTTCACCACAAAAGAATTTTCCCATGATGACAGGAATGAAATATTCCAATCATTCCCTGACGCTTCAGGAGTCAGAGCGAAACACCGGTGTTTACTGCTAGAGCTGTGGTCCTTCACCATCTGTTCCAAGTTCTCAAGTGAGCAGGTCATACCCGTGGGTCCCCTCTGTCCCCGTGACCCCTGCTGACCTGTCCTACTTTGGCCAAGCCGTTCCCAGCTACCCGGGCCGCAGGGGGTGCGCCAGGAGTGGGGTGCGGAGGAGAGCCGCTGGGATGGAGCGCGGGACGGTGCATGGAGAGAGGGTTGTGCTTCCCTAGGAACTTAGTTACGGTCAAAACAGGCGGGCCGGGAACAAGGACGTGTGACGACTGAAAACATGGGCCTTGTTTTGCCAGAGCTTTCAGCGCCGTGAGAAATCCGTTATGTCCAGGTGCAGATAGATGGAATGGTTTTGCACCTCTCGCCCCGACCCCCAGTTCTCCTCGGAGAACTTAACCTTGAGGGCTCAGGGACGCCTGTCATTTGGGCTTCTGCTTAGGGGGCCTGTGGTGACCCAGGGCTTGGGTCTGCAAGCCCACAGCCCTGCTGCCTTTGGTCAACCAAGGGTTAAAACTGTTTTTATCCATGTCTAGTACAGTGGCTCTGATTTCACATAAATCATCACAGACTTGATTCAAATGAATGCATTATTCTAGGTTAATCATTTTTCATTCAAATGTTTATATTCCGTCTACCCTGAACAATGAATTGAGAAAAACCGGGCACCTCCTCCAAAGCCTTCCCAAGGACAATGACTTTCTGAAATGACACTTTCTGTACAAACTGAACAAATGAGACGGTGACTGTGGTGGGAGGGTGGCTGAGACCGTCAGGGGGTGGCTTTCTTCAAGTCCCGGATCTGCTTGATCAGGTAGTTCTTCTCATCGCTGAACTGCTCATCGTCCGTCCTTTCCTTTTGGAAGCTGCTCAGAAACTCAATGAGTTTGGGTTGATTTTTTAGTAGAATCTCCACAATAGGCTGCGTTTTGTGAGGACTGGCCACAAACACCTGAAACGTAAAGAAACAAATACGTCAGACAGGGAACGCACACCAGGGATGACACAGACCCTTCTCGGGGTCCCTGTGCTACTCGTGTTGGTAAAATGCAGAAGCCCCACATTATGCTTCCCTAATTGAGGGAAATCCATAATTCCCCATCCAGAGCCGTGTTCTGGAGAGCTAGCCGGGAGCTCGTCAGAGCTATCTGGGAACAGTTTTTACTTTGTTTTGATTTTAAATGTCTTAAATGTTTGTATGTTCTTAACTACACAGTCTTTCCAACAGAAAAGAACATAACAGATACCAATATACCCACCAACAACTTGAGCAGATTTTGCCATTTTACTTCAAATCTCTTTTTAAAGGAATAAAACACTACAAATAGATGCAAACTCTCACTTTCCATCTGTCCCCACCCCCTTGAGCAGTGTGCTTCCATCCCCAAGCGTGTTTTTATCCTTTTCCTCCTACGACATAGATATGCACATAAACATAAACAACATGTAGTATTCGAGTGTGCTTTTTTTTTTATAATTTAGTTTTTGAACAGGTAATATATTCATCTGGCTACAAAATTCAAAAAAGACAAAGGTGAAGAGTTCCCCTCTCATCTTCCCTCCCTGGAGGTCATCAATGATATTCTTTCCTTATGTATGTGGAGCTTTAAAATTTACAATTTCCCAGGCTCCAGCTCCCAGAGATTCCAGCTCAGCAGATCTGGGGTAGAGGTCTGGCATTCTGTATTTTTATAAAGTTCCACAAAGATTCTTATGTGCACTCCTGTTGAAACTACAATCCTAGGCTAGTGACTCAGCTGTTCTATAAAAGACAGCAATGACTATCATAATAGGACACAATAACTCAAAACTATAATACTGATTGCTGTAATATTTCTCAATGGACACACTTCCCAGTTAGATGATACATATATGACGACGTGAGAATACCCATAAAAGTGTGTGACTCCCATACAGCGCTATGGCTTCACGTTCTGGGTGCCTCACTCCTCCAAAGAGCTGAGTGCTTTACCACCAGGCCCCCTGCCCCATCCCATACTTCCAACAGTGCATCCTCTAAACACACTATGGACAAGGATCGGTTATGGGAATAAGTGGAGGCTATAAGGTTGAGCCCTCAAGGTTTCTCCAGCCCAGCAATCATGAAGAAAGAAAAAAATATACAAAGATGTTAAGGCCCTATGAGAGGGGAAGGAAAGGCTGTGGACGTTCAAAGGAAGTGAACATGACATTAGATTCCTGGGTTTATTGTGTGACAGGCGAGCTCGTCCATGAATCAGATTTTTCTATTTCTTCTTGAGTCAGTTTGGTAGTTTGTCCATTTCATTTACATTATCTGATTTATTGGTTAGATTACACTACAATTATTCATAGTATTCTCTTAATGATTTTTTAAAATTTCTATGAGGGGATTGAATTGGTCATCAAAAACCTCCCAACAAAGAAAAGCCCAGGAAAATGACTTCACTGGTAAATTCTACAAACTTTTAAAGAAGAATTAACACCAGTCCACTTCAAATTCTTCCCAAAAAATAAAAGAGAAGGGAACACTTCCTAATTCACTCTATGAAGCTGGCCTTACCCTGATGCCAAAGCCAGACAAAGACATGACAAGAGAACTACAGACCAACATCCTTTATGAATAAAGATGTAAAAATCCTCCATAAGATACAAGCAACCTGAGTCTAGCATCCTATTAAAACAATTATATGCCATCAACAAGTGGAATTTATGCTAGAAATATAAAGGAGGTTCAACATAATAAAATCAATGTCATACACCACATGCATGGGGTTGAACTGTGTCCCCTCAAAATATGAATGTTTAATTCCTAACCCTCAGTACTTATAAATGTGACATTACAGACATAATCAAATCCAGATGAGGTCATACTGGATTAGGGTGGGTTCTAATCCTATGACTAGTATCCTTATAAGAAGAAGAAAATTAGGACAAAAAGACACATAGGGATCCACAGAGGAAAATACTATGTAAAGATGATGACAGATATTGCAGTTATGCATCTATAAGCCAAGGAATGCCAAGGATCACTGGCAATCACCAGAAGCTAGGAGACAAGCATAGGACAGATTATCCGGGTGAACCTCTCCAAAAGGACCCACCCCTGCTGACACCTTGACTGTGGATTTCTAGTCTCCAGAACTGTGAGACAATAAACTTCTGTTGTCTTAAGTCATTCAGTCTATGGTACTTTGTTATGGCAGCTCTAGGCAACTAATATACCACATTAATACAATGAAGAAAAGCCACATAATCACTTCAATTGAAGCAGAAAAAGTATTTGACAAGAGAATGAAGTTGGGCCCCTATCTCACACTGTAAACAAAAATTCACTCAAAATCAATCAAAGACCTTAATATAAGAGCTAATAAAACTTTTAAAGGAAAATATAGGGATCTATATTCGTGACCTTGGATTTGGCGATAGTTTCTTAGCTATGACACCAAAAGCATGAGCAACAAAAGAAAAAACAGATAAACTGAACATCAAAATGTAAAACTTTTGTGTATCAAAGGACATTATCAAGAGAGTGAAAAGACAACACACAGCACGGGAGAAATTATTTGTGAATCATATGTATGATCAATATCTAGTATCCAGAATATATAGAGACCTCTTACAATTCAACAACGAAAAAACAAGGTTTTTTTAAAAGGGGCAAAGGACTTGAACAGACATTTCTCCAAAGAAGATATATATATGGCCAATAAGCATGTGAAAAAATGCTCAACATCATTAGTCATTAGGAAAATGCAAATCAAAACCATAATGGAATATCACCTCACACGCACTAGGATGGCTCCAATAAAAAACCCTGAAAACAACACGTGTTGGTAAGGAAGGGGAGAAACTGAACCCTGTACAATGCTGGTGGGCATGTAAAATGGTGCACCCTCTGTGGTAAACAGTTTGGCAGTACCTCAATAAGTTACACATTTAATTACCGTAAGACTGAGAATTCCATTCTGAAGTATATATCAAAAGAATTGAAAAACTCTGTTCAAATAAGAACTTGTACACAAATGTTCCTAGCAGCACTGTTCACAATAGCCAAAAGTCCATCAACTGATGAACAATTGTATTCCATACAATGGAATACTATTCAGCCATAAAACTGAATGAAATATTGATCATACTACAACATGGATGAGCCTTAAAAACATATTAATGAAAGAAAGCAGACTCAAAAGGCCATACAGTATAATTCTATTTATATGAAATATCCAGAAGAGGCAAATCCATTGAGACCAAAAGCAGATTAGGAGATGCCAAGGGCCTGGGGTATGGGAAAATGCCTAATGGGTACAGGGATTCCTTTTGGGGTGAGGAAGATGTTCCAGAACTAGATAGTGATAACAGTCATGCAACACTGTAAATACACTGAATGCCATTGAACTGTACACTTTAAAATGGTTAGAATGGTGAGGTTTAGGTTACTACAATAAAGTAAAATTGTCACTTACATATATTTTAAAAAGGACCCCTGACTGGTTTACACTGTTAGAATGCCTGACCTTTATATCATACCTATTAGTAGTATGTCAGAAAATCATATGCTGAAGCCAAATTCATGGCTCCCGTGGTTACCATTTGTTTACAAGGGAGCTGCTGTGAAGTTTTAGGTGGAAATTGTGTGGAATTTTGTGGTAACTCCATAAATAACTCATAACAGTCTTTCTTTCTAAAAAAAAAAATATATATATATATATATATATATATATATATATTGGACAAACGAAGCTTCTCTATTTCAATCCAAAATAAATGTGAAATGTAGAAGAGTTTGCAGTCAGGCATCACTGGATTAACTACACTGAATCCACACACTGTACACCTAAAAAACGTTAAATTTGTTTTCCAGTTTTGAAATTTTCCCTATTTCAATTCTCTATGGCTCCTGAACTCTGCTACCTCTCAAGGGAGCTACTGAGCAGAAGCAGTCAATGCACCAGCACGGTTCCCTCTGGCGCTGATGGCCCCAGTGAAGGCTGGAGATGAACCAGGGCCATTAGGAACGCACTTCTGAACCAAGGTATGGTGAGCCAAATCTTCTGACTACTACGTCCAGTATAGGGAGTTTCTTGGTCCTGTCTCTGCTGGACCCGTTTTTCCTTTTAAATGCTATTTTCAAACCATTCCCCAACAAGTTAAACAAATGGAACTACCTGTGGCTTCTCTTTTTACAGTGTGGTCTTATTGGCTGTATCCCTTAATTTACACATATTGCAGAAGTGTGATTTATGGCGTCCTCAAGCATGGTTAGAGAAAGGCAAATATCATGACCACAACTCAAATATTTTTAACTTAGAAAACTGAGAATACTTTGCTCTCTATTTTAAACCTGAATGCTTTTTATGAAAGATTAAAAAAATGCATGTCTTACACACACATTCATTCATTTCATTCAAATTCTATTCTGTCAAGAGAGATTTGCACTAGACAAGGCATTGGAAGGCTCGTTTTCTGCTTTGCTACCCTTACTGTCTGGGAGGCATGCTGTAAGCCTAGAATGCTTTGTACTTGGATTTGAAACTGGGACTCCCATGACAGTTACATGGAAGTAACTCCACTGAAGTGTAAAATAAGGTCTTTTCATTCTAAAGGCTCACCCTCTCAAATGAACACAGACCTGAGCAATATAATGGTTAGAATATTTTGACACAGTTCTTGCTGGTACTGATCAGAGACAGTAACTTTTTTCCTGTTTAAGAAAGAAGGACCTGATCCCTGCTTCCGCAAGCTGGCTGATGTCTGTGAGCACCAACGAGCCCACAACAGGACCAGACCGGGCCCTACCACCTGGGCAGGAAGAACAAAAACCCTGGGAAGGAAGTGAGGATGGAGAAGGAGAGCAGGCTGGAGGTTCAGGATGCTCTAAACATCTCCTGAGATCCTCTTCCTCACTGCCACCATCCTTATAATCATCCTGATTAGGAAAGTGACACATGTGAAAAACTAGGAAAACAGAAAAAGAGACACAAAGAAGAAAGAAAAATATCTCTTAAATAATTCCTCCACCTAAAAATAACCACCGTGAACACTTGGTGTATATATCCCTTTTTTCCTTGCATATAGCTATATGTAAATATATTTTAGACAAAACTGGGCTTGCATTCTGTACATGGTGGTTTGTAAACTGCCTTTTCCCCTTTTTTTTAAATTTAATTTTATTATGTTATGTTAATCACCATACATTACATCATTAGTTTTGGATGTAGTGTTCCATGATTCATTGTTTGCGTATAACACCCAGTGCTCCATGCAGTACATGCCCTCTTTAATACCCATCACCAGGCTAACCCATCCCCCCACTCCCCTCCCCTCTAGAACCCTCAGTTTGTTTCTCAGAGTCCATAGTCTCTCATGGTTCGTCTCCCCCTCCGATTCCCCCCGCCTTCATTTTTCCCTTCCTGCTATCTTCTTCTTCTTTTTTTTTTTAACATATAATGTATTATTTGTTTCAAAGGTACAGGTCTGTGTAAACTGCTTTTCACTGGATACATTCTTAATATTTCCAGCTTCTTCTTACATTAAGGGAGCCAATCACCACTTAAAGTATAGTCAGGGCTATAATAATAGACATTGTTGTTCTGACAACTGCTTTGGCATTTTGGAATCCAAGTCTTTGGGATCTACAAATTGCACACAACTGTGGAAATTATGTAGGAAACTACAAATTTATTCCAAAATTACATGGAAAAGCCACTTTTGAAAATGTCTTATTCTAATAGTATTCAGTCTTAATTTTCCTAAATTTTTAAAACTAGGCAATAATATCATAAATATTCAGCACCAGGATTAACAAACCGAGTCATGAGTCATATATTTATATACTTTTTGGTGATGTTGATAAAGTTGGTCACTAAAACCCATTACAAACCTTTCTATAAACAAACATAGACTTGATTATTTTATGAATTTTTTTTTTAAAGATTTATTTATTTTTGAGAGAGAGAGAAAGAGTACATGAGAGGGGGGAGGGTCACAGGGAGAAGCAGGCTCCTCGCTGAGCAGGGAGCCTGATGCGGCACTCGATCCCAGGACTCCGGGATCATGACCTGAGCCAAAGGCAGTTGCTTAACCAACTGAGCCACCCAGGTGCCCCTATTTTATGAATTTTTAAAGAAATTATTTTAAAAAGTAGAAACGAGAGGTTAAGTCTTAATTACAGCTTTTCACTTGTTCTCCTCTACCACTTGGTGAAATAAGCCAAATGGGCAGAAATGAGTTCAGATGAAGGCACGATACCATTGAGCACTCTGCACTATTTAGAGTAGCTGATGAAACATTAAGTTGCTATAAACACTTTTTTGCTATACGGTTAACATTTTTAGAAAAATTATTAATATTACATCAGCTCATAGCGGATTCCTAAATTTACCTGGCTCAATTGTTTTCTCCATCAGTAGATTTAGATTTGGTATGTCGAGACCGGAGTGGTTGGCCTGCTAAAAAAACAGGTCCTTAAGGAAGTGGGTAATTGATGGTTAGGCTTTCACCAAATTAATCTGTAATTCTGCATTCTTTTCAGTAAGACCACACGGAAATGATTCTCAACTAGGACTTTTCTTGTTCTGTATCCTTTTTTTTGGTGAACTGTCAAACTGGCTGTTGTATTTTGGACAGGGTGAGGGTGGAGCTTCTTGTTTTCATGGAAATAGCTATAGCAGCCAACTGCTAGGATCTGAGTGGCGGAGTAGTCCACTTGGGAACATTTTTGTCCCTGGCCAGGCCTGAGTTCCAGCATTCCTAAGAGGTGAGCCAAATGGCACAGACCACCCCATTCCCGACACAGTTTGGTGGGAAGTGGCATCATGGTCTTTGTTATGAAGGAAGTTAACAGGGAAAGGAAAGGGAGCTCGGCTCATTGCTGATACCTACGTTCATATCGGGCACATCTCTGGGAAGGGCAGGATCACAGAGACAAAGGTCTGCAGAACCTAGTATCTTAGAACTAGACAACTGACTTGAATGTAACTCTTGCATTTTACAAGTGAGGAAACAGATCCAGATGGATTTGCCCAAAGTCACTGGTGGCAACTAAGCCAGAAAGAAGACCCAGGTCTCTTGGCTTCCATCCAACACTTTCCCACCACACCATCCTGCTTGTCCACAGCAGAAAAAAACGTGAAATGGTATCTCATTCAGTTCCTTGAATTTACCAGCAAGCTAATGAAAATAATCTGGCAAAGACATTTTTAGCAGTGTGTTCCACATTTTCTGCACCTTATGGAAGGTGCTTTTTTTGGGGGAAAAAACTATTAATACAGAACTGTGAAAAAAAACCTCTAGGACTCAACTGTTACTTTTTCTAAATAACAAAATATTGTATTTGGCAAGTGAACAATTCAGTTCATACTTTGGTGGTGGAAACACAGTTAGGGTACAGGATAGGCCAAGTTCATACACATACAAGTAAACAAGTGGTCAGCTATTTTTAAATGCACCTACTCTGTCCAATGATTAGATGATCCAAATTCTGAGGACAGAAGTAGGTTATTTCCATTTGGCCACCCACTGAATACTTCCATAATACTGCATTTTTGAACAAAATTATATGAAGCTTGTTCTCATCTAGGATGATATATTAGAATTCCATGGGAGCTGAAGGACATGACACACAGACTTCTACAATGTCTTGGGTCAGAGGGGTCTTGAGAGGGTCTATCATTTCTACTGAGTAGGCATCTTCCAGTACCACAGCAATTCTGACATAGAGCAGAGTACAACAAAACATATCAGACTCATTCCCACTATGTGCTCTACCAAAATCTAAAACTTTTGCCATACTTGCCTTCAGATTTTTAAAAAAATAAAACACTACAGATATAATTGGAGGCTGTTGGTCACCTCTTCATGACACCATCCTCCTCCCTACCCCTCCCGCTGAGGTGACTGCTATCTTGAATTTGGTATTTACCATCCCCATACAGGTTATTAGATTATAACTGTGTAAGTCTGAATCCATATATAGTGCTGTTTTGCAGGTTTTCAAACTTTAAATAAATAACATCTTTTTAACGTTTGTTTATTCCACTCAATGTTTGGGATTTACCCACACTGATCTATATAACCCAATTAATTTTAACCCATTACTGTATGCTACTGTACGAATATAACAATTTATTTTCCCCATCTCCTGTTGATGCCCATCTGTGTTTTTTTCTCATTTTACACCATTCTAAACAATGTTGTGATAAACATTTTTGTACATGATTCCTTATGCACATGTACAAGAGTGTCTCTAAACACTGAGGGCACGCCTGGATGGTTCAGTCGGTTAAGGGTCCAACTCTTGATCTCAGCTCAGGTCTTTTTTTTTTTTTTTGAAGATTTTATTTATTTATTTGACAGAGAGAGACATAGTGAGAGAGGGAACACAAGCAGGGGGAGTGGAAGAGGGAGAAGCAGGCCTCCCGCTGAGCAGGGAGCCCGATGCGGGGCTGGATCCCAGGACCCTGGGATCATGACCTGAGCTGAAGACAGACACTTAATGACTAAACCACCCAGGCACCCCTCAGCTCAGGTCTTTATCTCAGGGTCACGAGTTCAAGCCCTGCATTGGGCTCCATGCTGGGTGTGGAGCCTACTTAAAAAAAAAAATTGCTGAGAAATGAGATTTCATGATTGAAGGATATGTGTACGTTCAGTTCTTTATTTCACTAAATTGCTCTTCAAAAGTGGTTGTATCAACTTACAGTGTATAGACAGCTTCCATTGCCCTCCAACCTTACCAATGTTTGATTTGTCAGACTTAAACATTTTACCGTTACGAAGAATGTAAAATGATACTTCCTTGATATTTCATGGCCATTTCCAATGTTACCTAGTAAGATGATAATGTTCACCTATTTATTGACCAGTCAGGTTCCCTCATCTGTAAATGACCAACTTGTGTCCTTCGCCCATTTTTCTATTGAATTCTTTCTCTAAATGATTTGTCAGTTATATGTATCACATTCTATCCTGTCTTTTCACTTTGCTTATTCGATCTTTTCGAACAGAAGTTCTAAATTTTGATGTAGTTAACTAAATACTTCCAATTATGTTTTGTGGCCACAGCTAATTTTAGGCCATTGTTCTACCACAGAAATTTTAGAATCAGCTTGTCAAGTTCCAGGAGAAGTCCTGTTGGGATTTTGAACATCACTGAATGGAATTTATAAATTAGTTTGGTATTTGAATTGCTCTAGTGGCTCTTTGGACAATAAAGACCTGGTGGCTGAAAGATGGACTAAATTTTTTTGTTTTTATTAACCTCTCAAAGCAACAATTACATACCTTATAAACTGCCATGTCTCTCCCATTTACAGATTTATAAACTCAGTCACTCAACAGACATTATAAAGACCCCCCAAAAGCTTGGAACTCTCCTGACTCTTAATTCTATTCCAGATATCTCTCCTAAGAAAATAACCCTAAATATGGGGAAAAAAAAAACAAAACAAAACCTAGCTGGATATAGAAAATGCTCATGGCAGCATTCCTCACAGTAGGAAAAAATGGAAATAACCTAAATATAAAAAACAGAGAAGTGTTTAAGTAAACTTGAGTAAACAAACCCAATGATGAACTATGCCAATAAAATTCCTGGCTCTAAAATCCATATATAACAACAATGAATTAGTGTTCACTTCTGGCAAAGCATTAAGTGATAAAATTAAGATATCAATTTTGTGTACCATGTGAATACAGCTGCAGAAAAAAACCTTCAAATATGTGCACGGGAAAATAAAATTTACTAAAATCTTTACAACAGTTTGGTTAGAAGTAGGGATTACAGATGATTTCTCCTACCCTGCTTAAAAAGATATACTGTCTAAAGTTACTAGGAGGCGATTTTGTTACTCTTACATCAAAGAAAAAAATATGAGGAAGAGCCCAGTGTTATGGGGAGCTAGTTTCCATTTATAGCAAAATGCATTTAAGAAATATTTCTTTTTTTTTTTTAAAGATTTTATTTATTTATTCATGAGAGACAGAGAGAGAGAGAGAGAGAGGCAGAGGGAGAAGCAGGCTCCCAAGGAGCAGGGAGCCCGATGCGGGACTCGATCCCAGGACCCTGAGATCATGACCTGAGCCAAAGGCAGACGCTTAACCATCTGAGCCACCCAGGCGCCCTTAAGAAATATTTCTAACAAGTAATAAAAGTGAGCAGTACCCCAGTATTTCTTCAGTGCTTCATTTAAGGCTCAAAGAAACACTTAAGGCAGAAAGCAAAGCATTCAAATTCTGACAGTCGGGATTTGGATTTTGGCTCTATTGCTGATTATTGTAGCAACTTTTGGGAAACAGTATCCACCTATTTTCTCAGTGGAAAAAAATGAAAATATTTAGAGATAGGGATTAGAAACAAATGGGCATTCATTAAAATACCTCTAAAATTTCATCCAAGTCATGCAAAACGGAAAGACTGCCTATTTCATTTTCTCTCAAGTATAAAGGAGAGTAAACAGCAGGGAGTTTGCCATTGGAAAGTGAAAAACAAATGCCCATATTACTTCTGTTGTACTTTACCTTAAAGACATGGAAAGCTTCAAACTGAATGTTGGGACTTTTATCCCGAAGGAGGTTCATCATCAGTTTGAGGTTCTCTGGCTTGCTGATGTACTTTGTCATAATGGCAAAGTTGTGTCGGTCCAGGATCAGTTCACCTAGCAGCTACAAAAACAAAAAACAAAAAAACAAAAACCCAAATCAGAGAGATAATCTATCTGAGAGTCATCTGATTCAAAATATATTGCACTTCTCCCTGAAAAACAAACTATAAATGTGGTTAGGAATGCTGATGTGAAAAAAAATTGAGAGTCCTTAAGTGCATCTTACGTTTAGCACAGGCATGAAAGGAGTAGTTATTATTGTTATTTTAAGCTTTTCGCACAGTTTTGCTAAAGTCGGTGATTAATACATTTCTGAATCTTTTTTTTTTTTTAAAGCCAGTCGTTGCTGCAGCTTAAAAAAGCTCTCTTTGTAGCTCTCACCCAGAGCTAGCCAGAAACGAATTTATTATTTTCATCACTCACTTTAATCTTGCTTCCCAGTACTGCATTGTTTCTTAGGCATTATGGTAGAATAAGAATAACAAAATTGACTCTACAGTTATACCTCCCTTCCTTGAATAAATGTACTCTAGTAGCTTACTGGGAAAATAGGTTATGCCAAGTGAGTGTTACCTTCCCCCTAACTTTTTTTTTAAATTTTATTTTATTATGTTATGTTAATCACCATACATTACATCATTAGTTTTGGATGTAGTGTTCCATGATTCATTGTTTGCGTATAACATCCAGTGCTCCATGCAGAACGTGCCCTCTTTAATACCCATCACCGGGCTAACCCATCCCCCCACTCCCCTCCCGTCTAGAACCCTCAGTTTGTTTCTCAGAGTCCATAGTCTCTCATGGTTTGTCTCCCCCTCCGATTCCCCCCGCCTTCATTTTTCCCTTCCTGCTATCTTCTTCTTCTTTTTTTTTTTCAAACATATAATGTATTATTTGTTTCAGAGGTACAGGTCTGTGATTCATCAGTCTTACATAATTCACAGTGCTCACCATAGCACATACCCTCCCCATCCCCTAACTTTTATTATAAAACCAGCTAGATAGCCTGGGGGTGAGGTGACGAGGAGAATCACTGACCCTGAATCCATATTAAGTTTAGTATGTACAGCAAGTTTTTATAAAAGGGTAAAACAAAACATTTTCTGGTGACAATTAATAGCTCCCCCCAAATGCAGCAGTATTGCATGTTATGAACTGCAGGTCTGTGCCTCCCTAAAATCTACATGTGGAAATCCTAACCTCAAATGTGAAGTATTAGGAGGTAGGACCTTTGGGAAGGTAGGATCGCAGGAATGGGACAGCTGCTCTTACCAAAGAAACCCCAGAGAGCTCTCTGCTGGCACCTTGATCTCAGACTGCCCAGCCTCCAAAACTATGAGAAACAAATGTTGCTTAGGCCACCCAGTCTGGGGCATTTTTGTTATAGCAGCACAAACAGACTAAGACACTTCAAAACAAAATAAAAATACTCAAAGTGAGAATAGTTGAAGGCCCACTAGCAGCACAGTTGACCGTTCTTTACCTCATAAACTTTTATTGTCATATAGGAGTAGGAATTTTTTTTTTAAAGATTTTATTTATTTATTTGAGAGAGAGAATGAGAGAGAGAGAGCACAAGAGGGGGGAGTGGGAGGGGGAGAAGCAGTCTCCCTGCCGAGCAGGGAGCCCGACGCGGGACTCGATCCCGGGACTCCAGGATCATGACCTGAGCAGTCGCTTAACCAACTGAGCCACCCAGGCGCCCGAGTAGGAATTCTTAAAACTTCAGCAACCAGGCAGCTGAAATGTACCCTTCACATAGTTTTATACATAATCTACTTAGTTTTCGAATTCTCCTATTCACCAGACTTTTTCTGGATGCCTCATTGTACTGATGGTTACAGAAATCCTGGATGGGAGGAGAAAGCACACGGAACTATGGGCTGGCTGTCTATCACAATACGGTCCAGCCACAGAACCCCAGAGGTGTGTATGTAGTGGCGTGTGTTGTGAGTGTATGAGTGTGTGTTTGTGTGTGTCTGGCTGCCAGTAAACAACCACCTTACCTTTGATGCATCTTGTGTCTATTTAACAAATAAGAACTACATACCTTAAAGTTAGTTTAGTGCACAAAAATAATGGTTGTTAAGCATAAGACATGATGAACACTGTTGGATGTTAGCTGGTTAGTCTCAAACATGGGACAATAGTCATGTAAACTGTTCATCTTCATTTTCCTTAATCTCTCCAGCATCTAAAGCTAACTGAACACTCTTCTGGAAACTTCTTCTTTGCTTTTGGTTTCAAGGCGACTGCATTCTTCTGGTTTCTTATCTCTTGCAGCTTGTTCCTTTGCTCCTGTGTTACTGCTCCCCTTCCTTTTGCTCTACTTTTGCTCTACACATGTAGGAATTTTCCAAGTGGTATATGTGAATCTCTGATCTTTTTTCTCTCTCCAGTCTCATCTATGCCCATGGTTCAACTGTAACATCTAGGAAGATGTCTCCCAAACCTACATTTGGAGTCTCAGTTTCTTTCCTGAGCTCTATACCAACGTTTCTAACTGCCCACCTGGTGGCCCCAGTGGACCACTTTCCTGGCCAATCACACTGGTGTCTCTGAAACCAGTTCCTTTTCCTCTTTGTTAATGACACCATGCCAGCCAGGCTCCTCACGAAGAGTTGAAATCTTCCTTGGCTCCTTCTTTCCCCTGCCACTCCCATCAAATCTACATCCAAGTTCTGCCAATTTTCTGTTTGGAAATGTCTCCAACATTCTTCGTTCCACTTTTACTGCCTCTATCCTCTTTCCAGCCCTCATGACGTCTTGCCTGGGCTCTGGTGGCAGCGGGCAGAATGGTCCCTTCTTCAGGCTAGACCCAATCCAATCCAGCCTGCTCCTTGTGCCAAATGCACCTTCCTGAAGATCGGCCCTATTCATGCTACTAATTCCACTGAGAGACTGCATGAATAAACAAACGAATCCCTGGATGCCCATGGATGAAGGGGAGAAAATTAAGCTCCTCTGAGGATGGCATTCAAAGGCTTCTGTGCTCTGGAGTCGCTTCTGCTTCCTTTCCTTGGAGCCCCACTTACTCCTCATTGTTCTGCCTCTGCGGCTTCACTCTCCTTACTCCCAATGTTTCCCCCAGCTTTATTTAGACATAATTGACAGAATGGCCTATATTTGAAGTGCACATCATGATGATTTGAAATATATTTACATTGTGAAACATTCACCGTGATCAAGTTAATTAACACATCCATCACCTCACAGTTACCCTTTGGTTTGGTGTGTGATGAGAGTGCTTAAGATCTACTCTCAGCAAATTTCAAGTACTCAGCACAGTACTGTTAACTATAGTCACCAGGCTATACACATCGGATCCTCAGGACTTAGTCTGCTCATAACTGAAAGTGTGTACCCCCTAACACCTTCCATCCCCCTGCCTCCCAGGCCCTGGGGAAGCACCATTCTACCTGCTGCTCTGTGCTCTGTTTCTCCCCAGCTGTACTCACTTTGCCTTGCAGTACAGATTTACTTGCCTTTTTAGAACATAAGCTCCATGTGGGCATGTATCAAATCTTGCTTGTGTTTGTCCACTTTACAACTTAACTGTGTGATGTGTGTGGATGCTGCTGGGGAAATAAAGTCCACAAAATGCAGAAAAGAAAGAAAGCAGTTCGATTATTGAATAAGTGTATCCACAGCACAATATTATAGGTAATCTGTGAAAAAGATATTAGGAAGACAGATAAAATTCCACGGGGTTTATATAGCCATGCAGCTCCGATCCATTGCATACGTGTCTTCTCAAGATGAAAGGCAATCCATTCCCTGTAAGAGGACTTGACAGCACCTTTCGCTATGCACCCTTCAAAGTTCACTCTGAACCCACCTGGCCACTAAGGAAACTACTTGTTTTAGCTAACTGCCTTTATTCAGCTAATAAAGAGGATAATAAAACTCATGTCTCTGACAAGCAAATGGTTACAGCTCAGAGAGAAGCACCGAGGTTAACTTCCCCGATGACGGGGAGACAGTGTGCTATCTTCCTACATGTTTACATGTCAGCGGGAGGACTCCCGGACTCTCAAAAAAACCCAACCACTTTTGGTTGTAAAGCTGACAAGATACATATATATATGTCTATGTATATAAGACATACCCACTTAAGATATACATGGGCATATATAGATAATAGATAGGCCTCATTACAGATATAGATCTGTATCTATATGTACAGATTCTATATTGATATAAAGATATATTTATATAAAACATAAAAATCATTATATAATACATATCATGTATATACAAATACATATAGTAGACACATACACATATTAAAAGGTCTTTCAACAAGAAATTTCATTAAAAAAATTTACCCTTAAAATTTGCACGCACACACACACACTCAAGAATTTGCTGAAGTGACATTTATAAGTTAAATTCAGATTAAGTCACTTTAATTTTTATTACAGGGGGATGCCTACATATAAATTTTATCCATTCGATCCTCTGCTAATATAATTTCACTACTTTTCTGAAACAATCGTGTTAAATCATTTGACCAACAACACTGACTCTTTTAGCCATTAAATGTTAATCTATTTTAATTAATACTGACAATGACAAAATGCTGCACTTCATCATAATACAAAGCATTTAACATGATAAAATGGAAAAAAAATTGTTTTTAGTTCTCTGTATTAGATTTTATAGGCTTCAATATAGAGTAAAGCCAAGCACAGCAAGTAGAAATGATGAGTTTTTTTTAAAACTTAGGGTTTTAATGAAATTGACCAGAGCCAAAAACAACCCCCAAAATTCTGCCAAGCTTCTTTTGAATTATGATCTTTCTTGCTAGTAATTAAATGGCTCTGAAGAAGATAAGAAATAAATTCCAAAGCTCCGTCATGTGAGGGGAAGGAATTTCTCTGTTAATTATTTTTTATTGACACCAGGAATCTAAGCACCCCAAGGTAGTTCAGAAAAATTTAGAATATGATTACCAAAAGATGGCAGCCAGTACTTCGGAGTCAGAAAATTGCCTAGCTTTAAGACAGTTTATCACTTACAGAATACTGTAAGTATGTAAGTTTGCTCACCACCAAATTTCTCTTACATATTGTACTGTAAGTATTTTCTGAAATGATGAAACATATATGTACAAAATAGTACAGAATTCGGAGATATAAACATGGCTGTGTCAAAACAGAACATATTGCTACCACAGACCTAATTCTCAAAAGGAAAAACCAACAGTGCACCAGCAGAGCTCTCCAAAACAACATTTTTCTATTAAAGATAAGGATACACAGCTCTCTCCTTGAATACGGTGAAATTAGACTATTTTAGTGATGTCTCTGCCTATAATCTAGCATTCAAAAAAGCCAAATCTTTAGTACTCATTTTAACAATTTCTGCATTCTTGGATATGCTTTATCTGTCTTTTACTGGTTTTCTTCAGTGTCCAACCAGTGCTCAGTTTTACCATAGTGCAAATAAAATATTTGTGAGACACGCCACTATAAAAGATTTTAGGCAAGAGTAGCAGCCAACATAGTACATCTGGGTGGATTAATAAAGAACAGGAAAGAGGCCTTCTGAGTGGGCTTGGGCATCTGTAAATAAGGAGGAAGCACAATCAAGTGGGCAAGGGAGAGTTTCAATACCACATCCCGACTCGGTTGCTCTTTGCCTGTGCCGCTGGGAACAGTGCAGAGGTGTCTGGCCCCAGAGCCATTGAAAAGGGGGCTGGATAGTGGAGAGCCAGCTGGCAGCAGTGAAGAATGAACCTTCTCACTCCCCTATGCTCCCCACCAAATTTCACACATGTGCTGAATTAACAGGCTTCTGTATCAAATGTAAATGCATCCTGCTAGGGAGCACGCCAAGGTGGGGTTGACGACATCTTGAGAACAGAATGAGGGCAATGGGCAAATGGGTAGGAAGGGATGACAGGGTAACAAGAAGGAAAAAGCAGGAAGGAGGCCCAGAAGGGAGACGTTTAGGGGAACAACTGTTAGCTTTGTAACTTCACCTAAAGCCCTAGTAGAGACAGTCGATCGCAGAAAAATTTCTATCACCAATTCCTGTCACTGCTGAAAACGGTACGAGGGTAAATTCTAAAGTCTATGACTCTCATCTTTCTTGATCCCAATTTAGTTGAATCACCTTAGTTTATACCAATGTTGCTACTTTGGTTCAGGATCTTATGGATTCCCACTAAAAAGAGGAAGGATTTAGAAAATGTATGAGAGACTTCTTATACACTGGCGTCTCGGAGCATTGTCAGCTCTGTTTACCGTTCAATTTCTCCTTCCCACCGAGGGCGATGATCTCTTATAATACAGACCAGCTCCCCTGTTTTGGGCTGTGCTTGTGAAACCCTTTACAAATAAGGAATTCTATTCTTTAGGTACACAGCTGTGGCAACAGGATGTGGCCTTATTTTCAAATGCTTTAACAAGCTTTCTAGACGTGGGCGAGCACGGCAGCATGTCACCTGCCTTTGTCTGAAGCTTGATCTCATCAATCCAGGCTCCAGCAGCAAGAACAGTGAACCCAAGGTATATTTTCTATATGGATCACCTCGGGTGGGTTTCCACGCAAGGGGAAACTCAATAAAGAGTGCTGAATGACTGACTGAAAATAGCACACTGACCCCCCCAACAATGGGTAATGCTGGAGCAGCAAGGGCACAAATTCAGGGGCAGGCGGGTCCTGCTAAGGCAAAATCACAGGTAAAAGTGAACTGACAAAAATGTCATACAAAATACACTTAGTTTATCATTTCACTTAAAAGTATATTCAATATTTAGAAACAAACACATTGTTCTATGAATGTCACTATCCCAACATGTAAAAATAATACAAGTGATGTTTAGTAAGCCCAAACATCATATAAAGTACCTGACAAAGCCAGCCAATTATTATCTGCCAGTAACTTTCTTTGGAATATCTGAATGGAATCTGAAGGGTAGAGATGCAGCTCTAACTGACGTCCCACTCCCATAGGACCAGTCCTACCTCCTCTTGACCAAATGGCTGCTTCCAGGCACTTTTTTAGAAAATTAATTTATTTATTTGAGGCTGGGGTGGGGGAAGGGGGCAGAAGGAGAGGGAGAGTCCCAAGCAGACTCTGTGCTGAGTGCGGAGCCCTATGTGGGGCTTGATCTCAGGACCCCCAGATCACGACCTGAGCCGAAACCAAGAGTGGGACGCTCAACCGACTATGCCACCCAGGCGCCCCCAGGCACATTTTCACTGAAGGAGGGAAGGCTACTCACTGACTATGTGGCCCTACTCTGCTGGGCTGCCTGGGCTGGGCGAGAGCGAACTTCCACAGGCATTTCATAGGTGATATAATCTCCAAGAGCAAATGCCACTTGGTTACACACAAACACCCCTACCACCCCTGTCATCACTTCCTGTCCCTGCGCCCTCCTTAACTGTTCTAAAATCACCTGAAAATTATATATTTATCTTTTTCTTTATCTATTGTCTGTTCTCCTCCAACAGAATGTAAGGTCCTTTCAGGTGCCACTTCATTTTGTTCTTGGCTGTCACCGTAATGTTAGGAATAGGAGCACATAAATATTTGTTGACCAAATGGAATGCCCTATTACCCTCCTCACCACCCCCAATAATTGGTCCAACTAAACTATTTGCAGATAATTGAGCACTGACTTTATTTTCTTTTCCAGCTGGTGATATCATCTTTTAACCTCTTTCCAGAGTCTGTTTCAGTGTAATACTAGCATTTTTAGAGAAGCACAGTTTTGGGTCCATGATCAAGTACCCAAATTTATTAAAGATTATTAAAGATTATTCTTTTAACTCTTAAAGAGTGACTATTTTCATATTTCAGAATCTTCGCTGGAAATACAATTTGAACATGTCATGTTAAATGGTGGAGGAATTAAAAATGACCTACAGTAGAACACTAACATGAATGCTCAGAATATGGAACCCAGAAATGCAAAAAAAAAAAAAATTCTTTAGAAAAATATGTTACAAATCTGGGGGTAAGTGCTCAGATGGGGGTGAGCCCCGTCACATAACCTTTTCCTCTCCCCTTCTCTGCAAAATAGCCCACAAAGTCTAGTTTACAGAGAGATGTATAAGAGAAATAGGGTCATTTTTTCCTGTTTCAGATACACTGAAAGAAAACTACAGGAGAACCTTGCTGATTCTTATAAACAGTAATTCAGATCTTAATTTCAAGCTAAGAGTGATTTCTTTTCATCTCCACAAAATACGCCCTAGGAGAGAACCGCGGTTGTATTTAAATTAACTTAAGCTTGATTTTCTTTCAGAGCTGAAATATACTAAATTCTACTTTATCATGTACATATTATTTATATTGTTACTTCCAAAAAGTCTTTGAGGCAGGACACTTACATTGTTTTGCTACAAAATACAGTCATAACATGAAACATACTTCCCAAGTTACAAAAAAAGGGACACCTTAATTTTTCTTTATATACTTGTTCACTCAGAGCCATCATTTACTAATATGATATCAACTGGGACTCTTTTTTTTTTTTTTTAAAGATTTTATTTATTTATTTGAGAGAGAGAGAATGAGAGACAGAGAGCAGGAGAGGGAGGAGGGTCAGAGGGAGAAGCAGACTCCCCGCCGAGCAGGGAGCCCGATGCGGGACTCGATCCTGTGACTCCAGGATCATGACCTGAGCTGAAGGCAGACGCTTAACCATCTGAGCCACCCAGGCACCCTCAACTGGGACTCTTAAAGAAATTTGATATTACTTTTATTTTATTTTTTTAAAGATTCCATTTATTTATTCATGAGAGACAGAGAGAGAGAGGTGGAGGCAGAGGGAGAAGCAGGCTCCCTGCTGAGCAGGGAGACCAACACGGGGCTCGATCCCAGGACCCCGGGATCATGACCTGAGCTGAAGGCAGACGCTTAACCATCTGAGCCACCCAGGTGCCCTGTAATTTGATATTACCTTTAAAGATTGTCTCTTAGTCACATAATTCTCAGACTGAAGCAATTTCTCATAGTCTTCAAAAATCTAATGAAAAGAAAATAAATATTAGAGTGTAAAACCAGCAGTGGTTTCTCTGCATTAGGTTTGCTTGCTCTCTTGCTTCAAAAGTAAATCCCCAACCCACTAGGCCAGTGCGGCCCAGCTGCTGTGCTTTGCATCTCTCTCTGTGCGTAATAACTCTATGCTGATCACACTGTCCACAGGGAGCTTTCCCCCATTTCATCATCCTCATTTACACATAAAGACACTGCGGGGTAGGAAGGTCAAGTGATACAACAGATGTACTTGTCCATTTTATTTTAGTTCTGCAAATTAAAAATTGAGTAGAAAAATGGAGTATTTGAGTCTTCTCAATACACTCTTTTGAATAAAACATCTATTAACTCATCTATTAACTGAGTAGCAAAATAACACCTTTCATGCCATTTTAGAGAAGTTGGTAGCTGGTAGCTATTAGTGCATGAATAATTTAGGAAAAGATTCAACACACTTAGGGCTTCACGTGATACCCCATGAAGAATCAAACTGTCAAGTTCATAGTGTGGACAGGTAGAGGAATGGGGCAACTTTTGCCACAAAATGGCCATGCTAATCCCAGCTGGTCTCTCTGGAGGACTTCCACACTCCCCAAAAGCTGGGGGATGCTGGTGTTTGGGGCTCCTGTTTCCCCCTGTGGCTGTCAACCATTGCCTGGGGCCTTCAGTTTCACACAGAGTGCCAGATGCTGGGGAAGCTAAGCGTCCACCTCCTACCACGCAAGGACATGCCTCAGAGACCACGGAGGTGGGAGGAGCGAGCCCAACGGAGAACTGAAGGCAGGAGAGTCCAGGGGCTGAGGAGGGAGGAAAACAGTCCTGGGTCCTCAGAGGGCCAAGTGTGAGGTGTGTGTGCATGGATGTGATGAGGGCAAGCAGTGCACACAGAGGATAACTTCCAACAAGGAATTAAGAAAGTGAAAAGTAAAAACAAAACCAGGTAGCGCACATTAAAGTCATAATAATTATATGAAGGACTTACTGTTTATTCTGACAGGATTTTGTGGGACATGAAATTTATCAAATTTTGTGGTAAGTTTTGTAAAATTTTAGTTCCAGTATAGTTAACATACCGTGTTATATTAGTTTCAGGTGTATAATATAATGATTCAACACTTCCATACATCACCTGGTGCTCATAATGACTAGTGCACCCTCAATCCCCATCACCTATTCCCCCATCCCCCCTCACCTACCTCCCCTCTGGTAACCATCAGTGTGTTCTCTATAGTTAAGAGTTTGTTTCTTGGTTTCTCTCTTTCTCTCTTCTTTTTCCTTTGCTTGTTTGTTTCTTAAATTCCACATGAGTGCAATCATATGTAACCAGAAACTTCAAATACATGTATAAGGTATGACTGACTCCCCAGGACACCAGTTTCACATGCTCCCATTTCATAGTTTACTGCTAAAGAAATATGAAACTCAGAAAGTATGAAATGTCTGAGGGAGCATGAGGTCTCGGAGCTGGTGTTCAGGTCAGTGCAGCAGGCTCAGTGTCTGTGAAGCTACCAAATTACACAAGATGTGACTATAGGTACAAAGACAAAATCGGGTAAATGAGGGATCACAGAGAATGAGTTTACCATCTTACAAATTATTGCGTACTATTTCCTGAATGCAAAGCATTCCTGCACAACACATTTCCATCACTCATTCTACAGAAAAAATTAGTAGCTGATGCCGTGGGTTTTGTCATAAACTATCTTAGCTCTCTTATTTTCACTTATTATAAATGGACATCTAATGAGTCTTTAACATTCCATCTAGCATCTACAGTTTCTGATCAGGTTCCTGCCTCTCAGGGAGCTCAAGAACCAGCCAGGAAGGTACAGACACATCATAATACAGTGTGGAAAATGGTGGCAGCCAGGGTGGGGAGGGAGCAAGCATGCGTATATGTGGATGGGTGGGATTAGGGAAAACTCCCTAGAAGAGTCACGGTTCAGTGGAATCTCAAAAGGATGGGTTAGATTCACCATTTGAGAAGGGACTTGGAAGACAAATATTCTGGCATTTCTACAAGTAAGTAAAACTAATTATCAAGCAAGTAAAATGATTTCTTTCAGTGAGGGTGGAGTGCTCTTCTCTGGTTACCTACTGCCTCTTAAGGGCAATATGGATGCTCTTAAATCAGGATCAAAGTAAGCAGGTGCCAGTCATTTTCTGGAGCTCTGGATACAACAACAGAAACAGGTGTGAAAAATGAGAAAGCCCTAATCTCCTGCCATCCTCAATTTTCCACAAAGTTTCCTGATGACTTGGCTTCCAGGTAAATGGACAAATTGGGTGCATGGTAGACATGGTTAGTGTCTGTTGTGAATCATAAATAGGAGCAAGTGTCCATAGATCTAAGCGGGGGGAAGAGAAAATGAGGTAAAATCTTAAAAAGGACTTCTACTTACAGTGTCATAATTTTGTTCTAAGAAGTCTGCGACCAACACTTTATGTCTGGTTAGTAAGTCCTAGAAAAAGAACAGTTAAGTGAAATAAAATTATTATAGCTAATAAATTTTATAAATCTGGCTTTTCTAAGAATTTTATAAGTCCATTCATTTGAAACATAAAAGTTTCTGAAGAATATTTTCTTTACATCCACAAAACTATTTCCATTCTTAGTTTAAGATGTGAAATACAAGCTTGTTTCATGTCAACAACAAAAAGTTTTAATTCATATCATTGTTAAATTTATGATAGGAATAATTTAACTAGTGAAACAAATAGCGCCTAAGAGATGGGGTTTACAGTATATTTCTTCAAGCCATGACTACATTGTGATTATGATCTAATAAATATCCAAATAAAGTTTATGATCTATTTGAAATGTCATAAATAGCTATTTTTCTTTTTTTTTTTAAAGATTTTGTTTATTTATTTGACAGAGAGAGACACAACGAGAGAGGAAACACAAGCAGGGGGGCGCAGGAGAGGGAGAAGCAGGCTTCCCGCAGGGCAGGGAGCCCAACTCGGAGCTTGATCCCAGGACCCTGGGATCATGACCTGAGCTGAAGGCAGATGCTTAATGACTGAACCACCCAGGCACCCCTATTTTTCTTTTTTCTTTTTTTTTTAAAGAATGCCTAATGGCTTAAAACCGTATCTCATAAGTTAACTTGAAAGATTTTTAGGGGGGACGCCTGGGTGGCTCAGTCGTTGAGCGTCTGCCTTCGGCTCGGGTCATGGTCCCAGGATCCTGGATGGAGCCCCGCATCGGGCTCCTTGCTCAGCGGGAAGCCTGCTTCTCCCTCTCCCACTCCCCCTGCTTGTGTTCTCTCTCTCACTGTGTCTCTCTCTGTCAAATAAATAAAATCTTTAAAAAAAAAAAAATTTTAGGGATTTCAACTTTTAGTTTTTTTACTTAACCGCGTTTAAAACAGAGGTGCCAGTTTAAAACAGAGGTGCCTAGGACGCTGGGAAGCTCAAAAATGACACTTAACTGAGCCATCGCAGGCTCATCCTGCTCGCAGGTTAATGGACTGTGTGGTGGTGTGCAGTGACTGACTCATACAGCGCACCCTTTCAGAGCTAAAGACAAGAAGACCGATCTTATTATAGGCATGACTCTCAGAAAACTGAACAAAAGCATAAAGGAACATTTGACTGTCTTCAGCTCACACCTAAATTATATCCTTAATTCACCTTACTGTTGAAAGAAAACAAGCCTCACCTAATCCCTTTTATACGCTTAGAGGCTAAATACTCTGGGTAGAATGTAGAATTTCATTAAAAACATAACAAGAATTTTAAAGTTTTCCAAAATAAGTTCTTATACTTTAATACACATTTAATTAAAACTTCCTAAAAGCATACAGAAGATCCACAACATAAATTCACAGAGAACAAGAAGGCAGCAGCAATGGCAAAACTCACCTATTTCTATTTTACTAAGTAAAATATTGAATGCATTCTTGCGCTATTAATTTTCAAGTTCAAGAACAATGATATCATTTCATTACTTATCATCACATCTTGATTGACCACTGCGCCTATTAGTGGAAACCGGTACTTTTTTTTCCCAGTATAACATCCAGTATTCTGGAACTGGAATTTTAAAATGGGAAAACCCTCTATAGGAATTCATTCCTGGTCTGTCTGAGGTCGAAATTCAAACTAGCTCCTCTCTCAGGGGACCCCCCCAAAAGAGAATAAGGTAGTTCCACAGTATTCTTTGCGGTGTCTAGTTTTCAGACACCCCCTTCCCTAATGTCCTGAGCAGGATCAGTGATTTTTCTGAGCTGACCCTAGTTAGAAAGAGTTTCTTTCTAAAGGCTGCAGCAGACCTTGGCTCCAGCTGTTGCAACAGTCGGCAGGCTTGAGTAGGGGGACTGTGCCCTCTCATGGCCCCAGGCCTGCGCACACAGTGATGGAGGCAGCCGACGGAGCACCATGCAGAAGAGGGCTGCCTGGGAAGGTTTCCATTCATTATACATTAGTGCTACTCCAAAGAAAGAGTAATTGGGAGGCAGTCCTGATAGTAGCACCTCTGCCAAATTCCAAGGGAAAAAACTTGAAATAACTTACATATCCAATAATAGAGAAATAAAATACGATGGGGTAGAATTCCTCCAGCATGTGAAGATGGTGGGTGCAGCCAATGAATGATTCTCTCTCTCTCTCTCTCTCACTCACACACACACACACTCACACTCATGTGTATATATTCATAGCTATACCCTCAAATTTCTGTACGTAGTAGATGCATGTACAAAGCTGGAGGAATTGACCATATATATACACATACACCCACGCATATATATACACACATAGTACAAAGACAAATACAATTGCTGCATCATTACAGATCATACAAGAGTGGAAAAAATTAGGTAAATCCTACCCAAAAAGGAAAAAGCAGAAAGTTGCAAAGAAAAATAAAGTTCAAATTTTAAAAAATTTAAAATTTTAAAAATTAATTGAAACAGTGTACTCTTTCATTGCACCTCCCCACAATTCTGTTTTGACAAGACTAAGTTTTGCATAGTGTATGTATCATGCTAAAAAAAATGTGACATTGCTAAGTGAGTGACTTCTGCACACCTTGGGAGACCCAGGGCGGAGTGACAGAGACACACTCAATGGCAGGGATGTGACAGTAGATGGGCCAAACAGCAGCTGCCATTCATGGAGGATTTACTCTGTGTCGCGGAGCGTGCAGAGCGCTTTACACATGCTATTTCTAACCTTCACAACTCTGCAAAGCAGGGATTATGTTCTTCATCTCACAGATGAGGAAAACGAAACTCCAAGGTTAACTACCTGCTCAAGGACACAGAGCCAGTTAGGTGGCAGAAGGAGTTGAAACTCAAACCCCTCCTATCATGTCAATTCTTGGAAGGAGGGATGAAAAAAATTCTGATCGTCAGGAATGCTTTTTGGGAAAGGACAATTTGTAGACAACACTGTGACAAAAAATATAAACAATGTTAAAACATTAATGAATAAACTGGGCAACAGCCATCTTGGAGTTCAAAACAAAAAAGGCTAGTCTAAGAGGTTAAAAACAAAAGACAAAACCAAACGAAAATCAAACTAAAACCAAGCCAAACAACTAAAACCCCTCGAAGCCATCTACTTAAAAAGAAACAGTGATTTATGGTCACTGTCCTATTGTATTAACCACAGCATTTTGGAAAAATATAGAAATTGGCATTTCCAATATTGTTGGCATACTGGAAAACTTTTTTTTTCAAAGATTTATTTGGGGGGGAGAGAGAGAGAAAGTGAGCATGGGGGAAGGGTAGAGGGAGAAGGAGAGAGAATAATAAGTAGACTCTGAGCGTGGAGCCTGATGCAGAGCTCGAGATCTCAGGATCTGGAGATCATGACCTGAGCTGAAATCAAGAGTTGGATGCTTTTTTTTTTTTTTAAAGATTTTATTTATTTATTTATTTGACAGAGAGAAAGAGAGATAGCAAGAGCAGGAACACAGTAGGGGGAATGGGAGAGGGAGAAGCAGGCTCCCCGCTGAGCAGGGAGCCCAATTTGGGGCTCGATCCCAGGACCCTGGGATCATGAGCTGAGCCAAAGGCAGATGCTTAACAACTGAGCCATCCAGGTGACCCCCCACTTTTTTTTTTAGCATACTAGAAAACTTTTTATGAGTTTATTTAGATTTAGATTTTAATTTAGATTTTCAGAGACTTAAGTTTGATGGAAAATATGCTGAGGTATAAATTAACATCAATTTACTTTTGATATTTAATATTGTGCTGCAAATTAAATTGGGTTGAACATATGATAGCAAGACATTATTATCAAGTATAGTTTATTTTATTAAATGTTGAAAAATCTTTGAGGAAATTTTGAAAAATACATATTCGTTTCTATTTGCTTTTTGCCTCCATTAGAGTTTTTTCTTTGTTTATAATTATTTGTGAAGCTTTACTTACAGTCTTTAAAAAACAGAACCAACTTTGTTTCCATGACAGCACAGTCATCAGATAGAAAAGGGAAAAAAATGGGACTATGCTATCTATTAATAGAAAACATCTCCTTAGCTGTTTAGGCACAGACAGTTCGCTAGAAAGAAATGGAATAATTTTTTGTGTTAAATGTCATTCTTCAGATTTGATGCATCAAGGCCTCTCTCACCGTGTGCTCTAGATAGACTTTGGCGGGGTTCATCTGCAGCCACTGTACAACCTCTGCTTTGCCGGGTGAGACTGAGTGGCCCGTGGAACAGAGCGGGCCCGCAAGTGACACAGCACTCTGAGCACATACCCCGGCTTGTCGCCCTTGCTCCCCTTCCCTCCACCCACCAGGCAACTCTCCTTACTGCTGTTCCCAGCCTTTTCCTCCCTCTCTTTTCTTCTTTCCCCTCACTCTTTGCTCTTCTCTTCTTCTCTTCTTCTGTCTTCTTCATCCCCCCCTAAAGTCCCCATTCTTCCTTCTCCTTCTTTCCCTTGCCCTTTGCCTTCTATCCCAGACTTGCAGGCTCGGCTCTTCCTCCGCCTGTCTTGTCAGGGAGAATCTAGGGGGCAGGCAGGACTGGAGGGAGACATGTGGAAAACCCCAGCAGGCTGGTGACCGCTCTCCCTTCAAACCCAGATTCTAGATTGGTTCCGTACTTACTTTGGGCTTGGCTGAGGCTTTTAGGGAACAATGGCACTATGGCTCCTTTCCTCTCCTTTATCAGGCAATTCAGCCCTGGTTCCAAACCTGCACTCCCCACCCCCCATTTGTTAAAACAAAAGTGCCACAGTAAATTGTCCTCCTCAAACAGGACTGTGACATGAGTTCTTATCAATTCAATTTTCCTCATTTCATGACGTTTCCAGAGATATTGTGGAAATGTCAGGATAGACTATGTCGCAGGCAGCAGCTGCCCAGACTTGCCTACCCCTTCACCAGGCTATCTTTAGGGCGGGGTCCACTCACCAGTGCTCCCTCTTCTTGGTCACAGAAAGCCCCTCTCACTGCACTGCCACAGGCCCCAACCCTTCCCTTTGCTAGAGTTTCTGCCCCCCAAGGTCCCCCTTCCTCCTGCTCTCCCCAGTCCCTGCTGTTTCTTGTCTCTGCTCCCTGACGCTCTCTCACACTTCCTGCCACCATGTGAGCCTATGTATCTCCTAATGGATTCAGGGCACCTTCTCAGAACAGGCTGAGTAAATCCCTAGGCTATAAATAATACATGGTTTTCAGTATAACGAACTACTGCTTTCACCTTTCTTGACCTCTGGAGAGCTGTTAAAAGGAACTATTTCTCATTCAGGTCATAGGCAACTTTGAAGTCATTTCCATAAAGTAATAAGATTAAAGTATTTACTAATACTGGTATATGGACTATGCCAATATTATTAAAGTATGTATTTAAGATAATATATAAAAAATAAAAAGTCATACATGGATTACAATTAGGTAACAATATATATTTCTATCCTAAAAAAAGTAGAAGTAAATTTGGAATGACATAAATGGAGCAAGTAAATTGCTGAAATGCTGTTAAAGAAATGAATCTGAATATATACATTTAAACGAGTCTTGTCTATTTTGTAATTGACTTGTTTGTCAATGATGCCATTACATCATCAGCTTAAAATATTTTCAGAATTCCTCTTCTAAAATTGTCTTCAGAGCCATGTGGTATACACTGAAGAAAATCAGACTCTATTTTAGTCATTTTCAAATTTATTTTTATTATCATTACCATTATTATTACCAAAACCAAAAATAGTTCTAGCTACCACGATCACCCACTTTACCCACTAATCTGAATGTCAAAAGTTTTGCGCTGTTTCCAAAACTTTTATCTGCCCTCGAAGGATAAAGCTTGGCCATTACTGAAAAATAACATGTCATAGACAATGATACCAGTTTCAAAATATATTAAATAATGGCAGGAACATAAGAATAAGTAAATGATTTTCTAAGACAGAAACCTTTAAGGTGACATCATTCATTGGATGTAGAAGTTCTAGTATGTTAGTTTGCAAATTAGCTACATTATTTTCTAATATACTTTCTGAACAGCTTTTTGATGGTCCAACTCAGAAACAGGAAGTAGAATGGTGGTTGCCAGGGGCTGAGGGGAAGGGAGAAATGGAGCATTGTTGTTTAACACCTATTAGTTGAACAATAGTGTGAATATATTTAACACTATTGAACTGTACACTAAAAAATGGTTAAGATGGTAATTTTATGTTATTTTACAACAATTAAAAAAATTTTAATATAAAACTAAGATTAAATTCATTTCCTATTTAGTAACAGAGTAGTTAATAAGCTTATAAGACTATAGATGATTATGAAAAAACCACAATTCATTTATTAGTAATTTGTTTCACTGGATGGGACTTTACAATTACACTGAGAAAGTACTGTGATGTCCTTCATATGCAAAGATGTCATTCTCCAGCTCCCTTCACTACCCACTTCCTTCCCTGCCCCCCCCCAGCAGGTAAACTCTGATCCTCCTTCCCTGATAACCTTCCAGAGGTATTCAGTGCATATGCATCTTATACCCTTTGTTTTTAACATAAATGAAAGCATGCTTTGCAGAGAATACTACATGTTCCTTTTTTCACTTATATATTGCAATTCATTCTGTATGAGTTTGTGACAAGTATTTTGAGTTGTTTTTTCCAACTAACAGGCCTGACAGAATGCATTACTGATGCTCTTATGATTTGCATCACAGTTGGTTATGTTCAGGCCTAAGGAATAGCCTTTTCTGTTTTTTAAAATTAAACTGCCTCCTCAGAGGCCAACTGACTTTAACTAAATGCTAAAACTAAATGACCTAGCTGATTCAGAAAAAAAAAAATTACCTTAAAAGTAGCAAAGGCATCTGAAGCAATATCAAATGTTGACAACTCCACATACTTAAAGAAGTCTCGGAACTGATTAGAAAAGAGGATGGTTTTGGCAAGTGGTTCGTGTCGAATACATTCTCTCAGCATAATCCCACAACGTAAGGCGATCTGTGGGGCTTCATATCTAAAGCATAAACAAGAGAGAAATAGAGAACACTGTTATCCTATTAACAAAATAATATTAATGGCATCAAAAGAACCATTTCAATACTGCTATTAAAGGAAGCATACATACCATTTGTCACAGTTCATTCAAACACCATTCATTCAATACCTACTTGAATATCTAAGATGTGCCTGGCACTATTCCAGACGCTGAGGACATAATGGTAAGCACAACAGGTCACTGCCTTCCTGGAGTTCCTATTTTTTAGTGGGAATACTATTTAATGGGGTAAGAGACAAATTATAAACAATGAAAAGAAATTTCATATTCTGAGAAGTGCTATTAAACTGAAGACATTAAAATATTTATACTACAGAGTGTGACTACTTAATTTACTTTCATTTAGACCGAGGGGTCAGGGAAGGAGCAAAGCATTCCAGGCAAAGGGAACTAACTGCAAAGGCTCCAAGGCAAGAACCAGCTTGGTGAGTGAGAGAGAAGGCCAGTGTGGCTAGAACGCAGGGGAAGAGTAATGAACGGTGTGAAATGAGGCAACAGTGGAGACGGCAGGGGCCAGATCACATACAGCTACATAAGCTAAGCTAAGGAGTGTGGTTTTAAAGTGTGGTAGGAAGCCTTTGGAGAGTTTAAAGCAAGAAATTAACATGGCCTAACATATGCTTTAAAAAGATCACTCTGGGCATCTGTGGAGAATCTATTATAAAACAAGAGAAAAAATGGGGACACCTGGGTGGCTCGGTTGGTTAAGGATCTGACTCTTGATTTTGGCTCAGATCTCAGGGTTGTGAGATGGAGCCCTCATGGGGCTCCACGCTGAGCATGGAGCCTGCTTAAGATTCTCTCTCTCCCCCTCCCTCTGCCCCTCCCCCCTTCTCCTGTGCACTCTCTCTCTCTTAAAAAAAACAAAAACAAAAACCAGAAAAATGAGCTGGAAAGTTAGAATGAGAGCAGGGGGACCGGGTAGGAGGAGGAGAAGCCCAGCGGGAGATGATGGTGGCCTGACTGAGGTGGTAGTAGTACATTAGCGGACTGTGGGCAGATCGTGCAGATTGTCTGGAGGAAGAGTCAACAGGCCTTGCTAACGACATAGCTGGCGTAGGGTGGGGAACAAATCTGGAGTGAGGGAAATTGAGGACTCAAGGATTCCCATATTTTTGGCCTGAATAATTGGGTAGATGGTGGTGCCAATTTTTAAGATGAGTAAAACTAGTAGTAGATGAACAGATCAGTGAAGAAATTAAAAGTTTGTTTCTGACCATGTTAACTTTGAGATGCCTAATGTCTAAGTAGAGATGTCTCCTTGAAAGTAGAATATATCTATCTGGGGTTCAGGAAAAAGATAAGGATAAGGATAGATATGACATGCACATATATACAATTTGTATATAAAAGATGACCAATAATAAAGAGCTGCGTATTGAATGACTCACTGAAATCATGAATTACAGCTCGAAACAAAAACTGCACTAGAAAAATACAATGTTTACTATAGGAAACAATTCAGGACTGGCACATTACATCTGTTCCATTCCTAATTTAATAACAATGCCTCAAGTGTCAAATTCAACACTGAGGGGCGCCTGCGTGGCTCAGTCGTTAAGCGTCTGCCTTCGGCTCAGGTCATGATCCCAGGGTCCTGGGATCGAGCCCCACATCAGGCTCCCTGCTCGGCAGGAAGCCTGCTTCTCACTCTCCCACTCTCCCTGCTTGTGTTCCCTCTCTCGCTGTGTCTCTCTCTGTCAAATAAATAAATAAAATCTTTAACAACAACAAAATTCAACACTGAAATAAATCTAGTTTGCGTTACATTCCAGTGTATGATAAGGTTTCAAGAAAGTGAACAAAACTTAGCTCAAGTAAAACAAGCTCAGTATTAAAATGATACAGTTGGCAACTGTGTAGTAAATAGTAGAAAAGAACAAAGGGAGATATAGTGGTAAAAGACTGGGAAGTACACATAGGATAAAAAAAAATCTTATTTCATTTCATTTCAGTTAAATACAATATTAATTTTTATGGTTCTAATACAAAGCCCACTGGGGAAAAACTCAATTATTTCAATTCTTGAAAAAGCGTTTTCCTATAATGTTGAGGACAGAAGAAAAATGATATCCATAAAGGACCTACATAACCTTTCAAATTTACCATGAATTTTGCAGATTAGAAAAATTCCAGCAAAAAATATTTTTAAAAGCAAAAAGACCACTGAACAGATGAGAACTAAAATGAACAGATAAGAAAACTGAAAATCAAAACAAAACCACTCTTACACAAAACTTCATGATATAACTCACCAAATATAAGTGATAATATTTTGTTGAGCAATAAAAAATAATGCATTATTCTTTAAAAGACAACATCTACATGACATTTGATTCAAGAATAGAATCTCTCTCCTACAACTTAGGAAACCGGCTACTTTGCAAAATCAAATCTACAAATACAGTAGGGGAAATGGTAAACAAGTATATTTGAGAGGATTCACGAAACTAGGGTAGTATTTATCATTTTTGTCCTGTTTTATGCCAAATACTATCTCTAACTCTCCTTTGAGTATTCCCTGAATAACTCATATTAACATTAAATGCTAATATATTCAGATAGGCATGATTACTTGCAGAATATTCAAAAATGCCTATTTATAGTGTTAATAATTTCTCTTACCAGAAGAACTTGAAAATCAGCCTGCTGGTACACATGGAAGAGTTATAGATGGAAAATATTAAAATGTTATAAAAAGGGGTGTATTTTCTAAAGTGTGAAGGAGAAAAACATTGCTGTTTACTGGTAGAGTACTTTAGAAATATGAAATAAAGACTGCTGGCCTAGAGAAAGAACCTATGACCATTAAAATCTAGACTTACTAGTGAAATATTTATGGACTTTTGTAACTTGGCCCTAAACTTAACATTTCAATTTCATTTTTCATCCCATTCCCTACAATTTTGGGATATGTCATTCTCTCAACCTAGAATGTCCTTCTCCTTACATCTCTACCTCTAAGATTCTCTCTCATCTTTCAAGGCTTAGTTTAAATACCACCTCCTCCTTGAAGTCTTTCCCAATAACCCACCACTCAGGATTATTCTCTCTCTCCTTCATATTCTTACAACAGTTTGTAATTCCAGTTTAGCACTTTTTTTAATCTATACTACGTTATATTGCCAATAAGTAGTTATAAATCTGTTTTCTTCACCTCATTTCAAACAACTTCATTGATGGGGATAGGTTTTACTTGTTACCATCTTGCTCTCTTGTTACTTTCTCCTTTCCTCCTCTGCTCCCATCTCCATGTGCTGTCTGTATCTTATTTGTTACTCTCCCCTATCCCCACCTCAATCTCCAGAGTGCTTAGCATAATGTTTTGCACAAAGTAGGCATATAATGAAATGAATTCTTCTTTCTTCTCCTCCCCCCACCCTTTTAGAGAGAGAGAGAGTGTGTGTGTGTGAGTGGGGGGGGGGGGGGGAGGAAAGGGAGAGGAAGAGAGAGAATCTTAAGCAGGCTCCACGCCAAGTATGGAGCCCTGTGCAGGGCTCAATCTCACAACCCTGAGATCATGACCTGAGCCAAAATCAAGAGCTGGACGCTTAACCAACTGAGCCACTCAGGCGCCCGAGAAGTTAATGAATTTCAAACGCTGACTGAAATTCTTAATACTAGAACTGTAATGAAACTCAAACTCTGGCTTAAACAAAAAGCTGTATGATCTGTAGCCAACATTTTTCTCATTTCTTGATTTAATTTCCAAACTGAGATCTATAAAAAGTTTATATTCCAAACTCTTGTGTAAAATTAGTTCACTTTTTCCTTTCATTTGGTAAAGTTTATTGGAACCATCTGTGATACACTATTTATTCTTGAGAACTAAAAAAATATTTTAAAAAATATTCCTCTGGGTCAGAACACTTGTTGCATCCCACTAGTTTGTGCCTAAGAGTGGAAATGTCATTCTCTGAGATGAAAGCTTCTTAAAGTTAGAAATACATTGGGATATACAGAGAAATTCTTGATTTTTGTCAGTAGCCTTTAAGGGATCTATAATTCACATATATCATTTCAACCTTACTACCCTCTAGGATATGGGATTCTGATAGTTTATTGCTCCACAAATTTAGCCTATCTTAAGTTTCAAATCCCAATAACATAAATATCCTTACTCTTGGTACAGAATAAATATCTATTCTGTTCCACTTATGAAAAAGGTTCCCAAGGGCAGGGACCAAGATGAATCACTGTGCCTCTACGATGACTAATTTATGTCAGGTTGCTAATAAAGATTAATCCAATACATGTTGTATCATTATTTTATAGAACTGAATTATATCTTCCTTTTTGATTTGTATTTTGGATCATATAGTCTGGCCTCTAACTATGTTAGTATAAAGAAGGCACACTACTATACATGCATGTTTATTCAAATAATCACAGCATATAAGATCCCTTTCAAGTTTAAGAAAAGCTAAAATGTAAGAGCAATTGTCTCCTCAAGTAGTGAACTACAGTAAACATACAAAAACTCATCAGAAGATCTCATGAAAGAATATCTCAAGTTAAGAACACATATAAGGGGGGAAAATGACTTGTGTTGTTGCTGGAAGCAAACAATGTCAGGCAGTAGTTGGAAAAGTTCTGTAAAATGTCAACAAACACTTGGCCTCCTCAATATAGGCAAGAAGTTTTGCTTTTAATCTAGATATATTTGCTTACTTTAAAAATAGGGAGAAAACTCTGTCCACTAAAAAGGCTTAGAAGCAGTAACAATCCAATGAGAAGCCCAAGCATCCAGATTATAGTCTCTAAGAACCATTTCTCACTAAAAAGAACATCAGTCCTTGGTGTAAATGGCTGATTCCAAGTCTGTGTTAGGAAATATACAAGATGGGCCTGGTATATCTTGTGCCAGAAAGCAAGGAATCTCACTTGCTAATGTGAGTAATATCAAAAGGACATGAAGTAACTTGAAGGATAGACAACTGAGCACCAGCAAGAAAAATAAAACATATGAAAAAAATTAAACCCACAAGTTTATAATGATAATGAAGGGATGGGGGAGGGGAGAGATAGAGAGAGAGAGAGAGATAAAAGAAACTCATTAGATGCCAATGGAAGTTCCTGGGGTAACAACTTATTTCTCTCTAAATTGATAATGGAAAGTGAAGAATTAGGCATTCATTCTACCTCTCTGGTATGAATTGTATTTTAAAGTAGTTAAGTTGTTGTGGTAGATGATGGAAAGTTATTCTCTATAAAACTACTCTAGTCAATAAATGCATGAGAGGGGCGCCTGGGTGGCTCAGTCGGTTAAGCATCTGCCTTCGGCTCGGGTCCTGATCTCAGGGTCCTGGGATCAAGCCCTGCATTGGGCTCCCTGCTTGGTGGGAGGCCTGCTTCTCCCTCTCTCACTCCCCCTGCTTGTGTTCCCTCTCCTGCTGTCTCTCTCTGTCAAATAAATAAATAAAATCTTTAAAAAAAAATAAATGCATGAGAAATGACAGGATTAGGAAATCATCTTTTTGTAACTGCTAATGAAATAACTGAATCATACAGTGTTAATCAATGATTGGTAAAACAATCAAGTGTAAGATTGATGAAGAAGTTTACAGTGGATTAAGCTGTCTCCACCTGAACCCACTGCTCAATCTTAGCATTATAAAATGTATGTCTCCTGATGAGATGAAATATGAACTACACAGCACCACCTATAAAATACGATTGCCAAAATAAAACTGAATCTGAATCTAATCAAGTCTTTAAATATAACCTCCAGGACAGAAATACAGGGGACAGTGGAACAAGTTAAGTGACACCATTAGGAAGCAATATGACAAATCCAGAATGGAGGAAATTCTGTAGCACAATGAACTCAGTTTTTCATAAAAAGGGGAGCAGGCACTGTTCTCAATGAAAAGAGACTTTAAAAAGACTTATGTGACATTACAACCAAATACAGTAAGTGGAACTTGTTAGGATCCTTAACTGAACAAACCAACTATGGAAATTTGGGGGAGGGACAATCAAGGAAATTTGAGTATGGAGTAGGTATTAGTTACTAAAGAATTATTGTTACTTTTTAAGTATAATGATTACATTGTGGTTATGTAAAATTTATCTTTTTTATTTTTGCAATGCATATCAAAGTAAATTATTTAGGGTTGATAAAGCAAAATTACATGAGGTTTGGGATTTGCTTTAAAATACTCTAGCCAAAACAGGAAGGGGAGGTGTTGGGGAGATAGATGAAACAAACACAGCGGAATATTGATGGTTGTTAAGATTGGGTGATGGGTACATAGGGTTTCTTCGTACTTTCTACTTTTGTATATGGTTGAAATTTTTGGATTAAAAATTTTTTAAGTAGGGGCGCCTGGGTGGCTCAGTCGTTAAGCGTCTACCTTCGGCTCAGGTCATGATCTCAGAGTCCTGGGATCGAGCCCCGCATCGGGCTCCTCGCTCTGTGGGAGGCCTGCTTCTCCCTCTCCCACTCCCCCTGCTTGTGTTCCCTCTCTTGCTGTGGCTATCTCTGTCAAATGAATAAATAAAAATCTTTAAAAAAAAAAATTTTTTTTTAAGTATTATTAGGATAAATTTATGATTTCAGTATTAGACTTCTGGAACATCTTCCATTGGCTATGATTTTTTATGGATCACTGAGAGGGGTTTAAGTTCTCTCAGTAACTTGGAATGTCACTTGCCTGGTCCAAGAGAAAAGTTCATTTAGAGAAAGTCTACTTAGGACTTCTTGTCTACCCTGTACTCAGGATCTTCTATAATTTTCTTTTCCTTCACACCTGAATGGTCCACAAATCTTATTAAAGATACAATAATGGTAAAGAACATGGAATTTAGAAACAGATCTGGATTGAAAACTTGGTTCTGTCATTTATTAGCTGTATAACCTTGAGCAGTAGCCTTACTCTAAGTTTCAATGTCCTCATCTATAAAATGGTAAGAGTAATTAATACCCAGTCCTCACAGTATTATTAAAAGAATTAGATGAAATAACATAAGTAAAGATACTGAATGCAATACTTGGCACATAGCATGTGCTCAATAAATGGTATCTACAACAGGATGTGAAGGAATGGATTTAAAGTCTGGATTAAAAAATAAAAGAATCATTAAAACAGAGAATAAAGCACAGGGGTATTATCACCAAATTGTTGATAATGGTTTTCTTTGGGAGAATTTTGGTTTGTACTCCCTCTATATTATACATTTCTTTTTTTTTTTTTAAGATTTTATTTATTTGTTTGCCAGAGAGAGAGAGAGCACAAGCAGGGGGAGCAGCAGAGGGAGAAGCAGGCTCCCCACTGAGCAAGGAGCCCGATGCAGGACTCGATCCCAGGACCCCGGGATCATGACCTGACCTGAATGCAGACACTTAACCGACTGAGCCACCCAGGTGTCCCTATAGTTTAAAATAATAAGTATGTGCTGCTATGAATCAGAAAAAAATTAAAATATTTTAAAAATATTTGCTTTCTTCATTCCCAATATCACCAGTAAAGTTTTGGCCCTAATTATCTCTTGCTTGGACTCTTCCAAGCTGCAGTCTCAGCACCTCCACACTCCAAGCCATTTTCCACACTGCAACCAGAACTCATCACATCTAGTCCCTGGGGAGTTCCATGTTACCTACAGAATGACATTCAGATTCCTTAGTGGGACACAGGAGGCTCTTCATAATCTGTTCTCAGCCTTTCCAGCTGTATCCCCCAACTTTTCCTCCCATTCACACTGGACGCCAGCTATACCACAAGTCCCGTCAACTTCCAAACACATTACGCATTTTGATGCCTCCATGCCTTTGCACAGGAGGCACTCAATCCTTCTACTCTTTGTGCCTATTTGGCAATTTTCTACTTTAAGACCTGCACCATTTTTGATGTCCCATAAAGTAACAACAATGAGTTGTAATGAGTTGTCTCTTCTCATTGTAGACTATGACTGCTTGAGGAATGGAAAGCTGGGTAGTATTCTGAGAGCACAGACTCTGGAGCCCGACTACTTGGGTTTAAATCATACTAGCTATGTGACTTTGGATAAGTTAGTTAACCTCTCTGGCTGCAGTGTCCTCATGCATAAAATAGGTTATAACAATAACAATAACAACAGCAATAATAACTACCTACAAGACTATTACATAAATACAAAGCAAGTCCTGGCTTTTAGTAAATATGATCTAAACTTCTACCATGACTATTACTATCATTAGTGTTATTACTACTAGTACTGTTACTATTGTAGGCCCTTCATAAATGAACTAATAAGCAGTTTTAGCCTTATGAATAAACTAAATATTAACTTTTCAGAAGGAATGGAAAGATATTTTATATAACTTTCCTAATGAATCAAAATTGAGGAAGTTATTCTTAAAGTAAATAATTCTTATTTTTTGGGGCACCTGGGTGGCTCAGTCATTAGGCGTCTGCCTTCGGCTCGGGTCATGATCCCAGGGTCCTGGGATCGAGCCCCGCGTCAGGCTCCCTGCTCTGTGGGAAGCCTGCTTCTCCCTCTCTCACTCCCTCTGCTTGTGTTCCCTCTCTCGCTGTGTCTCTCTCTGTCAAATAAATAAATAAAATCTTTAAAAAATAATAATTCTTATTTTTCTATTGTGTGCTATAAATACAAGAAAATGGAGTCTTAGGGCGCCTGGGTGGCTCAGTTGGTTAAGCAACTGCCTTCGGCTCAGGTCATGATCCCGGAGTCCCGGGATCAAGTCCCGCATCGGGCTCCCTGCTCAGCTAGGAGCCTGCTTCTCCCTCTGACCCTCCCCCCTCTCATGTACTCTCTCTCATTCTCGCT